>NW_028120784.1:240000-565841 GCF_965178545.1 Coloeus monedula | reverse complement strand
CGGCCCCTCTTCCCGCCATTGCGGCTCCCCTCAGGGCGCCCCCCCCGCAAGCCCCCCCCTTCCCGCCATTTATGCACCACCCCACAGCACCCCTCAGGCCACCATTTTAGCCCACCCAGCCGCAGCAGGCAGACCCCCCAGCACCAGGAGAACACCGCAGCCCCCATGGAAGGACAACACCCACACAAAAAAGGTTAGAAAAACACACAGAGGGTGGCAGCCAAGGAGGGACACTGCAGGGGGACACAGTTAAGGCTGAGAGCCCAGGGGGACATTTCAGGGGGACATAATAAAGGCCAAGAGCCCAAGGAGGAGGCAGCAGGAGAACATAATAAAGGCCAAGAGCCCGGGGGGAGTCCAGGGAATAAAGAGAAAGGGCTCAAAAATCAGACACTACACAACAAACACAAGGGGTATGAGACACAAGCCCTGTTCCCTAAACCTAACTTAATCAGGACCCCAAACAACAGCCCTTTCTCCCCAGAAGCAGCCACAGGCACCAGCTCTCCCCACAGCCAGAGGCAATCACCCTGAATGCTGAGCCCATGCCAGCACCCTCCCCACAGCTGGAGGAAATAATCCCAAATGCTGAGCCCATGCCAGCAGCCTCCCCACAGTTGGAGGCAATAATCCCAAATGCCGAGCCCATGCCTGCACCCTCCCCAGAGTTGGAGGCAATAATCCCAAATGCCGAGCCCATGCCTGCACCCTCCCCACCTAACCCTAAGCCCAAACCCTAAGCCCTAGCCCTGACCCTGACCATGACCCCTAACCCCCAACCCTAACCCAACCCCCTAACCCTAGCCCTAGCCCTAGCCCTGACCCTAACCCTATAGCCCCAATACCAATACAATGCCAGGACCACGCCAGGAGCCTGCCACACAAGGGACAACGCACGCAGGCCAGAGACCAGCAGGTAAAGTTCAGGGGCCAAGTGGGACAGTAGTACATAGGGTGGAGGGGGCAGAGGGACAGGGGCAGGGAGCACAGAGGCACAGGGCCAGGGGCCAGTGCCACGTTAGGTGCCACACACCACCATCAGGAGTAGAAGCCAGGTAGCAGGGGCCAGATGACCACAGTAGGGGTCAGGGGTCAGCAGTAGGTGCCAGGTATCAGGGGCCAGGTGACACAGGTAGGGATCAGTGCTGGGCATCAGGTGACAGCACCAGGTATCAGGTGTCAGGTCAGATGACAGTGCCAGGTGTCAGGTTACAGGTGTCAGGTGATAGTGCCAGGTGTCAGGTGTCAGGCCCCTCCCCTCATGCCACACCCCCACCCCTCCCATAACCCCACCCCCTACCTCTAGGAATCCGTACGCACCCGCCAGGTGAACATTTAGGGTTTTCCAAGTGGGTTTCCCTGAGGGTTTCTGAGGCATAGGGTCCAGGTCAGGACCCAGGCACCCAGTCAGGGTCCAGGCACAGGTCACGGCCCAGTATCCTGGTCAGGGTCAGGGTCAGGGTTGCAGGGCAGCAGCGCAGGTACGGGCCAGGGGCGCAGGTTTGGGGTGTAGGTGCATGCTAGGGTGCAGGCGCAGGTGAGGAGCACAGGTTAGGGGTGCAGGTGCAGGTGAGGGCCACAGGCTAGGGGGTGCAGGTGCACGGGAGGATCACAGGTTAGGGGCGCAGGCCAGGGGTGCAGGTGAGGAGCGCAGGCTAGGGTTAGGGGTGCAGGGTAGGAGGCAGGGATAGGGGTTACAGGTGAGGGTCACGGGTTAGGGTCACGGGTTAGGGTCAGAGGTTAGAGCTAGGGTTAGGGTCAGGGGTTAGGGGTAAGTGTTAGGGTTAGGGGTTAGGGTAGGGTTAAGTTTTGGGTTAGGGTACAGGTTAGTGTTGGGGTAGGGTTTGGGTTTGGGGTTAGGGGTTAGGGTTAGGGGGTAGGGTTAGGGTTAGGATTAGGGTTGGGGCTTAGGGTTAGGGGTTAGGGTAAGGGTTATGCCTAGGGTTAGGGTTGAGAAAACGACAAAGTCAAGAGTACCAGGGATACTTACCATTCGAAAGGCATGCCAGGTTGAGCGCAGAACAGATCAAGCCTTGCTCCCTCTTCGTCATTCTGCTCGGAACTCACCACAGCCCAATGCCCGATTTCTGGCTCAGTCTAGGGTTAGGCTTAGGGCTAGGGTTAGGGTTATGCCTAGGGTTAGGGTTCAGAAAACCACAAAGCCAGGAGCTCCAGGGATACTCACCATGCAAAAGGCAGGCCAAGTTGAGCGTAGCACATCCAAATCCTTGTTCCTTCTTCGTCATTCTGCTTGCAACTCACCACAGCCCAATGCCCGATTTATGCCTCAGTCTAGGGTTAGGGTTAGGTTTATGCCCAGGGTTAGGTTTCAGAAATCCACAAAGCCGGGATTTTCTCGACCATATGCAGAGCCCAGCACTAGGAATAAAGGAATTCCAGGCTTTACAACGCCAAAAATGCAGTACCAGAGAGTTCTGTTATCCCGAGGACTTGGGGGATATTTGGCAAAAATTTCCGGGGGCCCAGGCTGGACCGAGCTTTTAACGCTCCCCGGATTCACGGGATCGGGGATTCCAGCGTGCCCTGCACGGGTTTTTTCAGGGAAGTCCCAAATCCTTCGTGTGAGCACGAAGCAGAATCCCCTGGGAGCTGTGAAGGCAACAGGATATTTCTTGGGAATTTTGAAGGATTGGGTGAGTCCTCAGTGTTAGGTTGGAATGAACGCAAATTGTCCGGGAGTTGCTGGTTTGGGGATGGCCGGGTCTGGGTTTGGATTTGTGGGCACCGAGTGTTCCTTGTGTCAGCTTTAGGTCTTCTGGATTGGTGGGAATTGTCAGAGAAAAGAGAAGGCAATTGAAATGCGGAGCTCCATTCCCGGAGAAATGGTCAGGATGGGAGCGGGAAGGCTGTGGAGCTGCTGGGAGCTCGTGGAGAACGAAAGGATCTGAGGCCTGGAGGCAAAAGCTGTGGAACAAAGCCTGAAAAGGGTGTGGGGTGGGGCGGGAGGGGGAGGAGGGCACCGTGGTGGGGGGAAAGAGGGAAAGGATCCCTGCTCCGGGAATCCAGCAGGGACCAGGAGAGGATCATTTTCCATCCACTGCTCTCAGTGGAATCCTAATAAGGACGGTGGAAGGGAAGTGATTCGTTTGTTCTTAGGTTTGGAATGAAAGGTGCTCTTGCAGAGGGGACTATTGACCTGTTAAAATTCTGTTGGATACAGGAAAAGAGGGAGGAAGCAAGCAGCTGGGGAATGAAGGGGTGGATTTTTTGGTGGATACAGGGAAAGACACGGGAAGGGGCTCTCAAGTAAAATACACCTCACGGGCAGCACCAGGAGAAGCCTCAAGTGCCCTTTTTTTCCAAGCTCTGACATTCCAGAGGAGTAAGCAGTGGTCAGCCCATCACTTTCTGTATTCCTTGGATGCCCAGTGCTTCGTTGGGAAGAGATAATATTTGGAAATGAACAAATCCGGGGATGTAATTTCCTGATAGTAAAGCCCCAGAGAGCCTGGTTTTGATATCCTTCCAGCACCCAAACGCAGCAGAGGGAATCCTGGCGGAGCTGGAAAACGCTGTCGCTCCGTCGGTGGAATTCCTGGGAACTGGAAAGCAGCAGAAGCAGCAAGAACAGAGTTGGAAGCAGGCTCCAGCCGGGTAAGGCAGATACCAAATCCTTTGGAACTGGGCAGGGGTGGGAAGAACGAATTCTTACATTTGTAGCCCAGGGATTCCTGAGCAGGATCCCGGCAGGGAAGACTGCAGGGATCAGGCTGGGGCCTGATCGCAGCTGGGGGCAGCGAGCCTTGGAATTGGCTGAAGGGAAGAAAGAGGGATCCTTTGAGCACAAGGATCAGCTGTCAAATGCGGAGATGGCATCAGACAATTCCTCGGGAGGGTTTAGTTCCTGGGCCAAATCGATCTCCTGCCTTGTGAAGGAGCTCAGAGAGCTGGGAAGAGCCCAAGCAACGCAGGGAATGCACCGGCAGATAAAAGTGCCGGGGAACGGTGGGGAAAAGCATCCGAACAGGGGGCCTCGTTTTGTACAGGGACGGTACAAAAAATTGTCCGAAAGAATAGGAATGGAATGGGATTTTACGTATTCCTCGGAGGCCACAATCCAGTGGGAAGGCTGAGAGAAAGAAACAAGGCCTAAAAAGGCAGATGAGCCAAATCTGCCCAAAGCCTCCAATGGCCACATTCCCTGGCATTGCTGAGGACTTCAGCCAAGCTCCAAGCAAAAGGTGAGCCCCTGATTTTGGTGCCAAGGGAAACTCCAAGTTAAGAATGATCCAAATATGAAGCGCTTCTCACAAAACTCAGCTTTGCAAACCTTTCTTTGGGCTAAAAAAGAAAAGATGGGAATGCCCTTGGCAGAAAAGCAGCTGTGAGGCACAGCAGGCTTCAAATGCCTGTCAGCAGGAGCTCCAGGAGAAACGGCTGCTGGCTCCGGGCATCCTGGGCTTTCCAGGCAGGTTTTGTAGCGGATTGCAAGGCAGTTTTCCTGCCTCTGGGGGGTGGCACCTGCATCCCGCTGGAAAGGGAAAATGTGGAGAGAGGGGCAAGCGGGAAGACGGTTGCTGCTGTGTGTCCTTGGATCGCAGTTCCTCCCGGTGAGTCTGTGCTGCTGGAAGTTTGAAGGAGATCAGTCCTGGAGTACGTGTGGGTTCACCTGTGGGGTTTGGGAGCGACGCCGGACATGAAATTCCAGGGATGTTCCCTTTGCTGGAGTGAGAAGCAGTGGAAGCACTTTGCTGTCTGCTTCTTCATCGCCTTCGCCTCGGTCCCCTGGGGCTCCAGGTAATCCCCTCTCACCTTTGCTTTTCCAAGGGTCTCTAAATGAGGGCTTGAGCTTTGGTGTAGCTCCCTTTACAGGGAAGATCTGTTCCAGGAAAGGTCTCCTGGTCTGGCCCGATGGCGTTGCAGGAAGAGCAGGAAACCCCACAGCTCCTGTGGCTCCCTCATCCGATTTGCCTGCAGGCAGCAGCAAGGATCATTCCCAAGTGTCATCCCCTGGCTCCGTGACTCGGTGAGGTTGTGTTCCCCCAAAGGCCAGGGGCCGCTTTGTTTTGCGGCTCACGAAAGCCCAGCTCGGTGGTGCTGGGTTTGGTTTTTGTGTGTAATGAAGGCACTAAAAAATTCCCCTCCTTCACTGGCACAGCCCTGGAGTGGGAGCAGATTCCCCTTATCCCGCAGTTATCCCGCTCCTGCCCTGGATCCCTGCGGTGCCGTGTGTTCTCCAAGCTCACAGCACTGCTGGCTCTAAACAAGAAAAACAATCCCTGTTCCTTCTCTTCTCCGTCCTTGATGTTCCCAGGCCCTGCATCTCCCTGGCTATTCCCTGTGGGAGTCTTCATCTCCATCCCACCTTATCCCGATCAGGTAAGGGTCTGAGACGTGTTTAGCAGCAAATGCATTCCTGTGAAGAAAGCCAAGAGCAAAGAGCATCCAGATGCAGAGAAGTCTTTAGAAAAGCGTTCCAGACGTGCAAATGAGGGATGTGTCTTCCTGCATCTCCTGTTGTTTTTCTCTGTCACGTTTTGGAAGGGTTTCTCTCAGTGATTTCCTGCAGTCCAGGTGCGTCCCTTCTTTTGTCCAAATCCAGTGCCAGAGGATCGAACAACTGACGAGTGGGGCCTGGGATGAAAACGGTTCTCCTAAAATGAGGGAAACAATGCTAGAAGAGAAATGAGCATCCTTTTAATGCCTGGAATAAAAATGCTGGGAAAGGGCACTTTTTATTTGATATGGTGTCATTCTCCTTTTTTTTTCCATAGCTAAAACTCCACGGTGAGCAATCAGAGCAGAAATAGGAAATGCAGGAGTCTTGGATTCCACAGTGGGATTAACTTCCCTTTTCTGCTCTCTTTCAGGACAGGAAAAACCACTGAACTCGCCCCATCTTTGGGACCAAGAGCTTTGGTGCTGGAGTAGGCAAAGCCAGCTAGGGCCCCCCTTGTCCTGCCCATGGTGTGGGTCAGGGACAGGCTCCTCTTCTCCTCTGCGCTGGGATGAACTGCCTAGGGAATGCTATTACTGACAGCCCGGTCCTAGCCCCGGCTACTGGAAATGGGCAGAGATGAAGAGGCAAGTGCCAGAGTTGCTTGGGGATGATGGAATTGTGGTGTTTGGCTGTGCCCAGAGGGGCAGGTTGGGCATTTCTGTGTGTCTGAGGACCGGTTTGGGTGCTGGGGAGCCCGGGGAGCCGAGCTCTCAGTGCATTCCCAGCTCTCCCAGGGGTGGGAGCTGGTGCAGGGCTGGGTGACAGCCTCTGGTCGGGCTCGGGGCAGGCCCTGGCCCCGGCACAGACACGCTGGGGTGCTTTGGGGACGCTTGGGGAGCCGTGGGAGGAGAATGAGGGATGGTGCTGGGCAGAGCGATCGGCCTGTGCTCGTGTCAGCGCAGCCGTGCAGGGCACTGGGATCTGGGTAAAACACCGGCTCTCCTGGTGTTCAGGGAAGCAAGGTCTGTATTTATCCATACATATTTATCCCTACATATTTATCCCTATATTTATCCATGGATTATCCATATATGTTTATCCATATACATTTATCCATATTTTTATCCACGTATGTACCCATGAATTTATCCCTATATTTACGCATGTATTTCCCCAGGTATTTTATGAACACTCAAGTGCCATATCCATGTATTTTATGAGCACTTCCAGGGTTGGTGACTCCACCACTGCCCTGGGCAGCTGTTCCAGCGCTGGACAACCCTTCCCATGCTGGGCCAGGAGATGGATTCTGGAAATGCAGACTCTGAGGAGCTGGGGATTAAGGCAGCATTGGATTCCTTTATTCTCCCAGAAGGATAAAGGAGATTTATCCCCAGACGAACCAGAGGTGATCACACTGAGGTCATTAGTGGGATTTCTTCCTTACTCCCACAAATACCCACTGGGGTGACAGAGTTCCCTACAAGGGAGGTGTTGGAAGGAGCTGCTGGAATGTTTTGCTGTTTATTGGGATCCACAGGATGTTTGGTGTCTCTCAGAGCTGTTCCAGGCTTTCCACAGACCCAAACGCTCCTCACACTTCTCCTCAGAGTAGAGAGGTTTCCCAGAGTGCTGGTTTTTAATTTCAGATGCTGGGATAACGACACGGCTTCAGGAGGCAGGAGACTCATTGTGCTGTGCCTCAGTCCAGGCAGGGACAACCCCCAGCTAATAAAAACCTCTTAAAAGCACAAAAAGTCCCATTAAACTGATATTATAAAGGCTGCAAATTGAAGCAGGCCTCAATCAGAAAGCAGCAGAATTTAATTCCCCCCCCTTGCCCATTTGCATGATGATCTCCTTCCTAATTGCCCATCTACGCTTTTCCCACAGAAGTGCTGTCCCGAGGTTGGAGATGGTTCCAGCTTTATGGAGCTTTGATCTTTATCTGCTTTTACTTTTTACAGGGCACAGAACCCGAGAGTGGCAGCTGCTTTCCTCTTGTTCCTCCTGTGGCAGTGAACTGCTCTTCCCGAGGACGGCTGCAGGAATTCTCAGGCAGCAGAACGTATGGAATGCCAGGCACGCTACAGAATTCCAGTGGGAGCAGCAGGAACTTCTGTTCTTTACTGGCAGGGCTGTGCCATGAAGGGGAGCTCGGAGATATTGGTCAGCTCAGGGAATGAGCCTGGCTCATGGTAAGGAAATTCACTGTGCAGTTACTTCGGGCCCTTCTCCTTCTCCTTCTCCTTCTCCTTCTCCTTCTCCTTCTCCTTCTCCTTCTCCTTCTCCTTCTCCTTCTCCTTCTCCTTCTCCTTCTCCTTCTCCTTCTCCTTCTCCTTCTCCTTCTCCTTCTCCTTCTCCTTCTCCTTCTCCTTCTCCTTCTCCTTCTCCTTCTCCTTCTCCTTCTCCTTCTCCTTCTCCTTCTCCTTCTCCTTCTCCCTCTCTTCCCAACACCAGTTCCAGACCTCAGTATAATCCATGTTCCCACAGCCTGACCTTGCAGTTTTCCCAGTTTAGCAGCCCCAGCCACACTTGCAGCCTCTCTGTCTGGACTTTGTCTTGCTGAAATCTCCCTTTGTTGATCCTTTGCTGCCTCACCTTTTATCCAGCAATAACGTGCAGTGGGTGGAAGCTTCTCAGAATTCCCTCCCTGTTCCACTGGAAACATTCCCAAGTGGAAGCAGCTGCACTGCCCATCAGCACTTGCCTGCTTTTAGGGGTGGTTGAGGCATGAAGGATGCAACAAATGGAGTTGGCTCTAAGGGGATGAAATGCTCCCCCTGAGGCTGCTCAGAGAGCTGGAGCTGAGGAATCCGGGTGGGAATCACTGCAGGAAAAAGGAAGGAAAAGAGAGCAGAGGAACAGGGATGCAATTCCAACCTCTCCAAGGACTGGGATGGGCACATTCACCAACACCATTTAATCTAGACACGATTTCTTCTTTGCCTCTGGCTGCCAGGAGCAGGATGAGCAGTTTAATGAGTTTAAATAGTGAATAGTTTAATTAGCTGGAAGAGACTGGATCAATAGCTGCTTAAACAAACAACTGGATCCCTGTTTCCAAGCTTGGATGTAGTTTTGGAAGGTTCCTGGCAGTTTGGCAGGGATTAGTGATGCTGAGAATGTGCTTTTTTGTGGGTTTGGGGCTTTTACTCCTGTTCACGTGGCTGCTCTTTTTCTTGTTGAGTGGAAAACAGGAGGGAAAGAGCAACGATGGAAGGAATTCCACTCTTGCTGCTTGAAGGGATGGATCAGGAAGGGAACAGGCTGCAGGGAATTTGGAGTGCAAACTGAGATCTCTCCGATATTTTCGGCTCAGTCAGTCCATCAGTGCTTGGTGGCTGTTTAGGCCACGTGCAAGGTGAATGATGGTGCACATGGCAGAGCTGCTGGTGGCTCCTTCCCCTGCCCGGCTGTCAGTCACCCTGCAGGGTGCTGGAGCAGCGTGCCAGAGGCCGTGGATCCTATGGATCCCATGGATCCCAGGGGCGTGATCAGGAGCCTGGGCCTGCTGGCCACTCCTTGCTCTCTCTTACCCTGATTTTTCAGCTCTGCAGCGAATCCAGCTTGAGTTTTTCAACCCCCTAGAAAACCCAGGGACCTTTCATGTCTGTTCTCAGATCTGGGATTTAAATCCAGCCCTTATCAAAGCACCCCGTGACCAGGCAGGCCCTGAATCCCAGCAGGGATCTGATAAAGAGGGACCTGACATCCTAAAGAAACCCTTTGAAATCCTGCTGGGATTGATTTGTATCCATAATGGAGCCCCGAGCTCTCTGCCAGGGAGAGATGAAGCTGCTCCTTTGCTTTATTATCCTCAGGCCCTTCCCAGCTTTGAGGGAAATTCAGTCCCTCTTCAAGCCCCAAAATCATGGAAAAGCTCCTTTGTATCCTCTCCACAGCCCCTACGTGGATTAATCAACTTTTTATTTGATATGGTGTCATTCTCCTTTTTTTTCCATGGCTAAAACTCCACGGTGAGCAATCAGAGCAGAAATAGGAAATGCAGGAGTCTTGGATTCCACAGTGGGATTAACTTCCCTTTTCTGCTCTCTTTCAGGACAGGAAAAACCACTGAACTCGCCCCATCTTTGGGACCAAGAGCTGTGGTGTTGGAGTAGGCAAAGCCAGCTAGGGCCCCCCTTGTCCTGCCCATGGTGTGGGTCAGGGACAGGCTCCTCTTCTCCTCTGTGCTGGGATGAACTGCCTAGGGAATGCTATTTCTGACAGCCCGGTCCTAGCCCCGGCTACTGGAAATGGACGGAGGTGAAGAGGCAAGTGCCAGAGTTGCTTGGGGATGATGGAATTGTGGTGTTTGGCTGTGCCCAGAGGGGCAGGTTGGGCATTTCTGTGTGTCTGAGGACCGGTTTGGGTGCTGGGGAGCCCGGGGAGCCGAGCTCTCAGTGCATTCCCAGCTCACCCGGGGGTGGGAGCTGGTGCAGGGCTCTGGTCGGGCTCAGGGCAGGCCCTGGCCCCGGCACAGACACGCTGGGGTGGTTTGGGGACGCTTGGGGAGCCGGGGGAGGAAAATGAGGGATGGTGCTGGGCGGAGCGATCGGCCTGTGCTCGTGTCAGCGCAGCCGTGCAGGGCACTGGGATCTGGGTAAAACACCGGCTCTCCTGGTGTTCAGGGATGCAAGGTCTGAGGCACTGGATTTACTTGGGGTTTTCCAGGACAGCAGGAAGAAGAGGAAATGTGGTGCCAGAGGTGCGTCCCATCAGGTTGCAGTTCCCTCTTTCCCATTTCCATTTCCTCCTCAGTGCAGGTGTCCCCTGCAGCCCATGAGCACGGGGCCGGTGACAACTCCCTGTCTGTAGAGGGATTCCTTATGGAACAAGGGCAGATGACACTTGTGTGAGGCTTACGACTGTTAGAATTAGACCGGGATGGGTTTAAGGAAAACTAGAATCGTGTGTTAATCTTACTGGTCAATGAACAAATGGAATCCACACTTCTATAAGAAAAAATAGAGTGTATGGAGCATATAGAAGAAGCTGGTTTTGCCTGCTGCTGCTGCTTGGCTGTATCATGTAACCCCATTCGAACTCTGCCTTCAAGACAGCTGTGAGACCGTGAAATAAAGAACTTAGCAGAACAGCAGCCTCCTCTGCTCTTTCACCCTGGTCCGAGAAGGAGGGGTACCCTGTCAAAGGCTCAACACTTGCCTTTCTGACTTTGTTTCTAAATTTCTACCTTTCTAATTTTGTTTGTTTCTAATTTTTTTTTGTTTGTTTCTAACTTTGTTTGTTTTCAACTTTCTCCCTTTAGAAATTTGTTTGTTTCTTGTATTTTACCTCTTTGTTTGTTTCTAAATTTCTGCCGTTGTAACTTTGTTTCTAACTTTCTACTTTTAAAATTTCATTTGTTTTTAACTTTTTACCATTCCTCCCAACGAGGGCTGTGTGCAGAATACTAAAAGCTGTTAAGTTCTTCACTTTTACGTCTATAGGCAAATGCTACTGATTTAGATGTAAATTCATTTTGAAATAAGCCAGCCCTCTCTGTCTACTCTGTCGCATACAGCAATATAAGAAGCTGGGAATAGAGATCCGCAGGTTTTGAGAATAAGGAGCCGGCGTTTTTCTGTAGGAAGGAAAGCAGCAAGCGCCTGGCCGCAGGAGCCGAGACGCTCGGGCTGCAGGAGCTGCAGAGCGCCCGGAGCCGGCTTTTCCCTGTGCTCTGTGCCTGCCCCCGGGCTGAGCTGGGCGGCGCTGCTGCCGCCCGGTGCCGGCTGAGCCGAGAGGGCGGCGGCCTCGGTGGCTGCCGAGCGTGGCAAGGAGCGGGAGCGAGCGGGGCCGGGTGTGTCAGCGGAGGGGAGGGGCGAAGGGCGGTTCGCAGCGCCAAGGGACACGGCCGTGCACGAGCGGGGCCACAGCTATGGAAAGGAGCGGGCGCCGTGCGGGGCGGTGACCGCGGGGAATGACAGCGCGGGGGGCGGCCCGGCGGGGCCGGTTTTGCCGGGCAGCAGAGGCGCGGTCGCAGCGCGACCCGGGCGGGAGGCACCGGGCGGGCACGGTCGGAATCGAGCCGCCCGCGTGTCGCTCTCAAGGAGGCGGCTCGGAAAGGAAGGCGCAGTTCCGCGCTCTCGGGACGGCGTTAAGTGACGTTTTTATTAGAATATGACAGTCTTCATTTTATTTTATTATTTTATTATCTGCCAGGACCTTGCAGAGGGTGGTTTACACTTCCGCCACACTCAAGATGGCGGACGCACTAGGCCCCCTGCGAGAGGTGTCCCTGCCGATGCCTGCCGCCGGTCGCGGAGCCGTCGCCCGCCTCCGGCGCGGCTGACCCCGCCAGCCGTGTCCTCGCACCGGGAAGCACGGCGGAAAATCGCGCGGAAAGCGCGGGGCCGGCGTCGGAGTCCGGGCCGGATTCAGGCAGCCGACTAGACAGAAGCCCTTGTGAGGGGCGGCGGGGGCCCTAAGTGTACCACACTAAAGATGGCGGCTCGACCGGAAGTGGCTTCTGCCAGCACCCAAGATGGCGGCGAAGGGGCGGAAGTGTCGTCACTGCCACACTAAAGATGGCGGTCGTGTGCACTGTTTTCTGACCTTCTCAATATGGCGGCAGGAAAGGCCCCCCCCCCCACCGCCCCCCCCCAAGCTGCGTCTATTCGGCTGCCTGAACCCGACGCCGACGCCGACGCCAGCCCAGCGCTTGCGCGCAATTTTCTGAGGCGTTTCCCGCTACGCGGACACCGACTGTGGGGTCAGCGGCGCCTGGGGCAGGCGGGAGCATTCAGGCAGTCGAATAGACGGAGCGGTGGGGTCCTTCCGGCCGCCATCTTGAGAAGGTCGAATAGCCACATCGGTGCAGTACCGGTGACTTCCGCCCTTCTTCGCCAGGAGCGGCGATGGCGGGGAGCCCGGGGAGCAGCGCTGCCGGGCCGGGGGCACCGGGGCGGGTGCTCCGGGCTCGGAGGTGAGCGGGGAACGGGGACAGCCCCGAGCGGACGGTGGGGGCCGCGGGGGATCGGTATTCCGGCCCAGGGATGAGTGTTCCGGCACAGGGGTGGCTGTCCCGGCACAGGGATGCGTTCCTGGACTGTCTAATAATATTATTTAACGATCGTGCAAGGAGATCTGTATAAAAAAATCCTCCGTGGTCATCCTTCTCCCAGCCCCGCTGTGTTTTCAGGACCTTGGGGGCAGAGTTTGGGTCTGGACAAGGCTCTCGGGCACAGGGTGGGATTCTTGGGGTGCAGGGCCAGGATTTGGACTCGATGCTCCCTGTGGGTCCCTTGCAGCCCAGGAAATGCTGCGATCCTGTGCCTCTGAGGGTGAAATAAAGGGGAGCGGTGGCGTTTGTGCCCGCTGTGTTGACGGCCCCGCCGGCTCAGGGCGGGTTAAAGGCGCAGCTGCCCCGAGACAGCGGGACCGGCCGGGGCTGCTCGCTCCCGGTGCTGCCGCCTTGTGGGGAGAGCCCGGCACTGCAGCCCGGAACGGCGCTGGACCACGGGATGGGCGTGGAACAGCAGCGCAGGGGATGCTGAGGCAGCCCAGGGAATGCTGCGGTCCCAGGGAAGGCTGAGGCGTCCCCTGCCCGGGGCACTCGGCAGCAAAGCCCTGATGTTGAGCAGAAAAAGGAAAGTTCTGGGTTAGTGGGAGGAGGTTTCTGGAATGGAGCTGGGACAGGTGCTGATCCACGCATGGAATCACGGGCTGGTTTGGCTTGGAAGGGACCACCAGGATCATTTACACTCTGTTTGTTGTCTGTTTGCACAGCGAAGAACATCCAGAACTGCCGCCTCACCCTCACGGACAGCAGGAATGTCTTCCATAGCTCTTGTTTTGGAATGGGAATGGCTGTTGGGAGCTCTGGCAGGACCAGGTAAGAAGAGAAATGGGATCATTGTGGCTGCTGCTGGAGGTGGTTTTCTCCTTTTCGGCTGTTCTTCTCATTGATCCTTTCACAGCAGTGTTCTAGGGCACATTTGAGGGTAATTCCAGGAATTTCAAACCAGATAAAAACTGGTGGGGAAAAAATGTGAACCTGATCCATTTCTAGTAATTCCAAGCTTCTCCCACAGCACTGTTCCAGGGGAAAGCTGATGAAAGGATAAAGATCCAGAGGAACAAGTGCTGTAAAGCCCCCTGGCGCTCTGACAGAGCAAACCTTCCAGTACTCCCAGCAGATCTCTTGGAGAAAGTGTGGGATCGCAAGGTTTTCCAGGAAAGCAAAACAAGGGTGGAGATGAGGGAATAGGCTTCCAGTTCTTCCTTTAGCTGAAAGCCTGGGGGAATTGAGAGGGGCCACAAGAACTGTTTGTGTAGGCAAATGGGAGTTTGGGGGCTGAATCTGAGTTTCCCTCTGGGGCATTTTTGAGGGAAAAGCTGAGGTGCTGTTTAAGGGAGAGAATGCAGATTTTTGGGGTGGAAAAGGTTGAATCAATATTGTAGAGGAAGTAAAACGCTGGGGGTAAAAGTGGATGCAATCTGGAGGGGACAGATTGAATATTTTGGAGGCAAAATGGGGAACTGAGTAGTGGAGAGATGGGGAACATTTTGGAGGCAACACTTGACAAACTCTCTGGGGTGGAGAACGACCACATTGAGGGAAAAATGAGGTGATGAGCAGTGGGCACGTAGGGAAGGTCGTGGGGGTAAATCTTGAGAAAAGCCCCATGGTATTCAAGAAATCCTTGGAAGCAGGACTGAGGAATTCAGTGGTGGAAAAATAGGGGAATTTTGCGGGGGTAAAACTTTAAAAGATCTAAGAGTTGAGAGTGTGTGTTTTTAGGTAGAAAGGATGTCTTGTTGAAGTTGGGCGTCTGGATTGTGGCATTTATGGATCCAGAAAGTAGAAGATAAAGGAGACTCCCAAAGCCTCGGTAGCTGTGTTAAGAAATCCGTCCCAGGGAAGAAAGGTACCTAAACCTCCTAGAAGTAGGGACTAATTAGCATGGGAAGGGGAAAACCCACCCCCAGTGGGAGAGAGCGCGCCGGGTAAGGGAAGAGAAGGATGCCCTTAAGAAGAAGTAGGGAAGGTGAATTTCTCGGCTTGCTGAAATGTATCCAAAAGTTTGGAATCTGGGTCTGTGTGGAGGCCGGGATTTTCTCGGCCATATGCAGAGCCCAGCACTAGGAATAAAGGAATTCCAGGCTTTACAACGCCAAAAATGCAGTACCAGAGAGTTCTGTTATCCCGAGGACTTGGGGGATACTTGGCAAAAATTTCCGGGGGCCCAGGCTGGACCGAGCTTTTAACGCTCCCCGGATTCACGGGATCGGGGATTCCAGCGTGCCCTGCACGGGTTTTTTCAGGGAAGTCCCAAATCCTTCGTGTGAGCACAAAGCAGAATCCCCTGGGAGCTGTGAAGGCAACAGGATATTTCTTGGGAATTTTGAAGGGTTGGGTGAGTCCTCAGTGTTAGGTTGGAATGAACGCAAATTGTCCGGGAGTTGCTGGTTTGGGGATGGCCGGGTCTGGGTTTGGATTTGTGGGCACCGAGTGTTCCTTGTGTCAGCTTTAGGTCTTCTGGATTGGTGGGAATTGTCAGAGAAAAGAGAAGGCAATTGAAATGCGGAGCTCCATTCCCGGAGAAATGGTCAGGATGGGAGAGGAAAGGCTGTGGAGCTGCTGGGAGCTCGTGGAGAACGAAAGGATCTGAGGCCTGGAGGCAAAAGCTGTGGAACAAAGCCTGAAAAGGGTGTGGGGTGGGGCGGGAGGGGGAGGAGGGCACCGTGGTGGGGGGAAAGAGGGAAAGGATCCCTGCTCCGGGAATCCAGCAGGGACCAGGAGAGGATCATTTTCCATCCACTGCTCTCAGTGGAATCCTAATAAGGACGGTGGAAGGGAAGTGATTCGTTTGTTCTTAGGTTTGGAATGAAAGGTGCTCTTGCGGAGGGGACTATTGACCTGTTAAAATTCTGTTGGATACAGGAAAAGAGGGAGGAAGCAAGCAGCTGGGGAATGAAGGGGTGGATTTTTTGGTGGATACAGGGAAAGACACGGGAAGGGGCTCTCAAGTAAAATACACCTCACGGGCAGCACCAGGAGAAGCCTCAAGTGCCCTTTTTTTCCAAGCTCTGACATTCCAGAGGAGTAAGCAGTGGTCAGCCCATCACTTTCTGTATTCCTTGGATGCCCAGTGCTTTGTTGGGAAGAGATAATATTTGGAAATGAACAAATCCGGGGATGTAATTTCCTGATAGTAAAGCCCCAGAGAGCCTGGTTTTGATATCCTTCCAGCACCCAAACGCAGCAGAGGGAATCCTGGCGGAGCTGGAAAACGCTGTCGCTCCGTCGGTGGAATTCCTGGGAACTGGAAAGCAGCAGAAGCAGCAAGAACAGAGTTGGAAGCAGGCTCCAGCCGGGTAAGGCAGACACCAAATCCTTTGGAACTGGGCAGGGGTGGGAAGAACGAATTCTTACATTTGTAGCCCAGGGATTCCTGAGCAGGATCCCGGCAGGGAAGACTGCAGGGATCAGGCTGGGGCCTGATCGCAGCTGGGGGCAGCGAGCCTTGGAATTGGCTGAAGGGAAGAAAGAGGGATCCTTTGAGCACAAGGATCAGGTGTCAAATGCGGAGATGGCATCAGACAATTCCTCGGGAGGGTTTAGTTCCTGGGCCAAATCGATCTCCTGCCTTGTGAAGGAGCTCAGAGAGCTGGGAAGAGCCCAAGCAACGCAGGGAATGCACCGGCAGATAAAAGTGCCGGGGAACGGTGGGGAAAAGCATCCGAACAGGGGGCCTCGTTTTGTACAGGGACGGTGCAAAAAATTGTCCGAAAGAATAGGAATGGAATGGGATTTTACGTATTCCTCGGAGGCCACAATCCAGTGGGAAGGCTGAGAGAAAGAAACAAGGCCTAAAAAGGCAGATGAGCCAAATCTGCCCAAAGCCTCCAATGGCCACATTCCCTGGCATTGCTGAGGACTTCAGCCAAGCTCCAAGCAAAAGGTGAGCCCCTGATTTTGGTGCCAAGGGAAACTCCAAGTTAAGAATGATCCAAATATGAAGCGCTTCTCACAAAACTCAGCTTTGCAAACCTTTCTTTGGGCTAAAAAAGAAAAGATGGGAATGCCCTTGGCAGAAAAGCAGCTGTGAGGCACAGCAGGCTTCAAATGCCTGTCAGCAGGAGCTCCAGGAGAAACGGCTGCTGGCTCCGGGCATCCTGGGCTTTCCAGGCAGGTTTTGTAGCGGATTGCAAGGCAGTTTTCCTGCCTCTGGGGGGTGGCACCTGCATCCCGCTGGAAAGGGAAAATGTGGAGAGAGGGGCAAGCGGGAAGACGGTTGCTGCTGTGTGTCCTTGGATTGCAGTTCCTCCCGGTGAGTCTGTGCTGCTGGAAGTTTGAAGGAGATCAGTCCTGGAGTACGTGTGGGTTCACCTGTGGGGTTTGGGAGCGACGCCGGCCATGAAATTCCAGGGATGTTCCCTTTGCTGGAGTGAGAAGCAGTGGAAGCACTTTGCTGTCTGCTTCTTCATCGCCTTCGCCTCGGTCCCCTGGGGCTCCAGGTAATCCCCTCTCACCTTTGCTTTTCCAAGGGTCTCTAAATGAGGGCTTGAGCTTTGGTGTAGCTCCCTTTACAGGGAAGATCTGTTCCAGGAAAGGTCTCCTGGTCTGGCCCGATGGCGTTGCAGGAAGAGCAGGAAACCCCACAGCTCCTGTGGCTCCCTCATCCGATTTGCCTGCAGGCAGCAGCAAGGATCATTCCCAAGTGTCATCCCCTGGCTCCGTGACTCGGTGAGGTTGTGTTCCCCCAAAGGCCAGGGGCCGCTTTGTTTTGCAGCTCACGAAAGTCCAGCTCGGTGGTGCTGGGTTTGGTTTTTGTGTGTAATGAAGGCACTAAAAAATTCCCCTCCTTCACTGGCACAGCCCTGGAGTGGGAGCAGATTCCCCTTATCCCGCAGTTATCCCGCTCCTGCCCTGGATCCCTGCGGTGCCGTGTGTTCTCCAAGCTCACAGCACTGCTGGCTCTAAACAAGAAAAACAGTCCCTGTTCCTTCTCTTCTCCGTCCTTGATGTTCCCAGGCCCTGCATCTCCCTGGCTATTCCCTGTGGGAGTCTTCATCTCCATCCCACCTTATCCCGATCAGGTAAGGGTCTGAGACGTGTTTAGCAGCAAATGCATTCCTGTGAAGAAAGCCAAGAGCAAAGAGCATCCAGATGCAGAGAAGTCTTTAGAAAAGCGTTCCAGACGTGCAAATGAGGGATGTGTCTTCCTGCATCTCCTGTTGTTTTTCTCTGTCACGTTTTGGAAGGGTTTCTCTCAGTGATTTCCTGCAGTCCAGGTGCGTCCCTTCTTTTGTCCAAATCCAGTGCCAGAGGATCGAACAACTGACGAGTGGGGCCTGGGATGAAAACGGTTCTCCTAAAATGAGGGAAACAATGCTAGAAGAGAAATGAGCATCCTTTTAATGCCTGGAATAAAAATGCTGGGAAAGGGCACTTTTTATTTGATATGGTGTCATTCTCCTTTTTTTTTCCATAGCTAAAACTCCACGGTGAGCAATCAGAGCAGAAATAGGAAATGCAGGAGTCTTGGATTCCACAGTGGGATTAACTTCCCTTTTCTGCTCTCTTTCAGGACAGGAAAAACCACTGAACTCGCCCCATCTTTGGGACTCAAGTGCCATATCCATGTATTTTATGAGCACTTCCAGGGTTGGTGACTCCACCACTGCCCTGGGCAGCTGTTCCAGCGCTGGACAACCCTTCCCATGCTGGGCCAGGAGATGGATTCTGGAAATGCAGACTCTGAGGAGCTGGGGGATTAAGGCAGCATTGGATTCCTTTATTCTCCCAGAAGGATAAAGGAGATTTATCCCCAGACGAACCAGAGGTGATCACACTGAGGTCATCAGTGGGATTTCTTCCTTACTCCCACAAATACCCACTGGGGTGACAGAGTTCCCTACAAGGGCGGTGTTGGAAGGAGCTGCTGGAATGTTTTGCTGTTTATTGGGATCCACAGGATGTTTGGTGTCTCTCAGAGCTGTTCCAGGCTCTCCACAGACCCAAACACTCCTCACACTTCTCCTCAGAGTAGAGAGGTTTCCCAGAGTGCTGGTTTTTAATTTCAGATGCTGGGATAACGACACGGCTTCAGGAGGCAGGAGACTCATTGTGCTGTGCCTCAGTCCAGGCAGGGACAACCCCCAGCTAATAAAAACCTCTTTAAAGCACAAAAAGTCCCATTAAGCTGATATTATAAAGGCTGCAAATTGAAGCAGGCCTCAATCAGAAAGCAGCAGAATTTAATTCCCCCCCCTTGCCCATTTGCATGATGATCTCCTTCCTAATTGCCTATCTACGCTTTTCCCACAGAAGTGCTGTCCCGAGGTTGGAGATGGTTCCAGCTTTATGGAGCTTTGATCTTTATCTGCTTTTACTTTTTACAGGGCACAGAACCCGAGAGTGGCAGCTGCTTTCCTCTTGTTCCTCCTGTGGCAGTGAACTGCTCTTCCCGAGGACGGCTGCAGGAATTCTCAGGCAGCAGAACGTATGGAATGCCAGGCACGCTACAGAATTCCAGTGGGAGCAGCAGGAACTTCTGTTCTTTACTGGCAGGGCTGTGCCATGAAGGGGAGCTCGGAGATATTGGTCAGCTCAGGGAATGAGCCTGGCTCATGGTAAGGAAATTCACTGTGCAGTTACTTCGGGCCCATCTCCTTCTCCTCCTTCTCCTCCTTCTCCTTCTCCTTCTCCTTCTCCTTCTCCTTCTCCTTCTCCTTCTCCTTCTCCTTCTCCTTCTCCTTCTCCTTCTCCTTCTCCTTCTCCTTCTCCTTCTCCTTCTCCTTCTCCTTCTCCTTCTCCTTCTCCTTCTCCTTCTCCTTCTCCCTCTCTTCCCAACACCAGTTCCAGACCTCAGTATAATCCATGTTCCCACAGCCTGACCTTGCAGTTTTCCCAGTTTAGCAGCCCCAGCCACACTTGCAGCCTCTCTGTCTGGACTTTGTCTTGCTGAAATCTCCCTTTGTTGATCCTTTGCTGCCTCACCTTTTATCCAGCAATAACGTGCAGTGGGTGGCAGCTTCTCAGAATTCCCTCCCTGTTCCACTGGAAACATTCCCAAGTGGAAGCAGCTGCACTGCCCATCAGCACTTGCCTGCTTTTAGGGGTGGTTGAGGCATGAAGGATGCAACAAATGGAGTTGGCTCCAAGGGGATGAAATGCTCCCCCTGAGGCTGCTCAGAGAGCTGGAGCTGAGGAATCCGGGTGGGAATCACTCCAAGAAAAAGGAAGGAAAAGAGAGCAGAGGAACAGGGATGCAATTCCAACCTCTCCAAGGACTGGGATGGGCACATTCACCAACACCATTTAATCTAGACACGATTTCTTCTTTGCCTCTGGCTGCCAGGAGCAGGATGAGCAGTTTAATGAGTTTAAATAGTGAATAGTTTAATTAGCTGGAAGAGACTGGATCAATAGCTGCTTAAACAAACAACTGGATCCCTGTTTCCAAGCTTGGATGTAGTTTTGGAAGGTTCCTGGCAGTTTGGCAGGGATTAGTGATGCTGAGAATGTGCTTTTTTGTGGGTTTGGGGCTTTTACTCCTGTTCACGTGGCTGCTCTTTTTCTTGTTGAGTGGAAAACAGGAGGGAAAGAGCAACGATGGAAGGAATTCCACTCTTGCTGCTTCAAGGGATGGATCAGGAAGGGAACAGGCTGCAGGGAATTTGGAGTGCAAACTGAGATCTCTCCGATATTTTCGGCTCAGTCAGTCCATCAGTGCTTGGTGGCTGTTTAGGCCACGTGCAAGGTGAATGATGGTGCACATGGCAGAGCTGCTGGTGGCTCCTTCCCCTGCCCGGCTGTCAGTCACCCTGCAGGGTGCTGGAGCAGCGTGCCAGAGGCCGTGGATCCTATGGATCCCGTGGATCCCAGGGGCGTGATCAGGAGCCTGGGCCTGCTGGCCACTCCTTGCTCTCTCTTACCCTGATTTTTCAGCTCTGCAGCGAATCCAGCTTGAGTTTTTCAACCCCCTAGAAACCCAGGGACCTTTCATGTCTGTTCTCAGATCTGGGATTTAAATCCAGCCCTTATCAAAGCACCCCGTGACCAGGCAGGCCCTGAATCCCAGCAGGGATCTGATAAAGAGGGACCTGACATCCTAAAGAAACCCTTTGAAATCCTGCTGGGATTGATTTGTATCCATAATGGAGCCCCGAGCTCTCTGCCAGGGAGAGATGAAGCTACTCCTTTGCTTTATTATCCTCAGGCCCTTCCCAGCTTTGAGGGAAATTCAGTCCCTCTTCAAGCCCCAAAATCATGGAAAAGCTCCTTTGTATCCTCTCCACAGCCCCTACGTGGATTAATCAACTTTTTATTTGATATGGTGTCATTCTCCTTTTTTTTCCATGGCTAAAACTCCACGGTGAGCAATCAGAGCAGAAATAGGAAATGCAGGAGTCTTGGATTCCACAGTGGGATTAACTTCCCTTTTCTGCTCTCTTTCAGGACAGGAAAAACCACTGAACTCGCCCCATCTTTGGGACCAAGAGCTGTGGTGTTGGAGTAGGCAAAGCCAGCTAGGGCCCCCCTTGTCCTGCCCATGGTGTGGGTCAGGGACAGGCTCCTCTTCTCCTCTGCGCTGGGATGAACTGCCTAGGGAATGCTATTACTGACAGCCCGGTCCTAGCCCCGGCTACTGGAAATGGGCAGAGGTGAAGAGGCAAGTGCCAGAGTTGCTTGGGGATGATGGAATTGTGGTGTTTGGCTGTGCCCAGAGGGGCAGGTTGGGCATTTCTGTGTGTCTGAGGACCGGTTTGGGTGCTGGGGAGCCCGGGGAGCCGAGCTCTCAGTGCATTCCCAGCTCACCCGGGGGTGGGAGCTGGTGCAGGGCTGGGTGACAGCCTCTGGTGGGGCTCGGGGCAGGCCCTGGCCCCGGCACAGACACGCTGGGGTGCTTTGGGGACGCTTGGGGAGCAATGGGAAGAAAATGAGGGATGGTGCTGGGCGGAGCGATCGGCCTGTGCTCGTGTCAGCGCAGCCGTGCAGGGCACTGGGATCTGGGTAAAACACCGGCTCTCCTGGTGTTCAGGGATGCAAGGTCTGAGGGACTGGATTTACTTGGGGCTTTCCAGGACAGCAGGAAGAAGAGGAAATGTGGTGCCAGAGGTGCATCCCATCAGGTTGCAGTTCCCTCTTTCCCATTTCCATTTCCTCCTCAGTGCGGGTGTCCCCTGCAGCCCATGAGCACGGGGCCGGTGACAACTCCCTGTCTGTAGAGGGATTCCTTATGGAACAAGGGCAGATGACACTTGTGTGAGGCTTACGACTGTTAGATTTAGACCGGGATGGGTTTAAGGAAAACTAGAATCGTGTGTTAATCTTACTGGTCAATGAACAAATGGAATCCACACTTCTGTAAGAAAAAATAGAGTGTATGGAGCATATAGAAGAAGCTGTTTTTGCCTGCTGCTGCTGCTTGGCTGTATCATGTAACCCCATTCGAACTCTGCCTTCAAGACAGCTGTGAGACCGTGAAATAAAGAACTTAGCAGAACAGCAGCATCCTCTGCTCTTTCACCCTGGTCCGAGAAGGAGGGGTACCCTGTCAAAGGCTCAACACTTGCCTTTCTGACTTTGTTTCTAAATTTCTACCTTTCTAATTTTGTTTGTTTCTAATTTTTTTGTTTGTTTGTTTCTAACTTTGTTTGTTTTCAACTTTCTCCCTTTAGAAATTTGTTTGTTTCTTGTATTTTACCTCTTTGTTTGTTTCTAAATTTCTGCCGTTGTAACTTTGTTTCTAACTTTCTACTTTTAAAGTTTCATTTGTTTTTAACTTTTTACCATTCCTCCCAGGGAGGGCTGTGTGCAGAATACTAAAAGCTGTTAAGTTCTTCACTTTTACATCTATAGGCAAATGCTACTGATTTAGATGTAAATTCATTTTGAAATGAGCCAGCCCTCTCTCTCTACTCTGTCGCATACAGCAATATAAGAAGCTGGGAATAGAGATCCGCAGGTTTTGAGAATAACGAGCCGGCGTTTTTCTGTAGGAAGGAAAGCAGCAAGCGCCTGGCCCCAGGAGCCGAGACGCTCGGGCTGCAGGGGCTGCAGAGCGCCCGGAGCCGGCTTTTCCCTGTGCTCTGTGCCTGCCCCCGGGCTGAGCTGGGCGGCGCTGCTGCCGCCCGGTGCCGGCTGAGCCGAGAGGGCGGCGGCCTCGGTGGCTGCCGAGCGTGGCAAGGAGCGGGAGCGAGCGGGGCGGTGTCTGTCAGCGCAGGGGAGGGTCCCGAGAGCGGCCCCGGTGCGCGGGGCGGGCCCGGCCCGGGAGAGAGGGGCGGGGCCCCGAGCGATGGAGCCGCCCCCGTGCCGGGCAGGGCGGGCCCCGGGGCCGGGCGGGGCCGGGGCTCTGGGGCGGGGCCGAGCGGGGCCGAGCGGGGCCGAGCGGGGCCGGGGGCGGCTTCAGGGGCGGGGCCGGGCCCGGCTCAGGTGCGCGGGGCGGGGTCCGCACAGGTGCGCGGGGTCCCAGGGCGGCTGCGCAGGGCGGGGCCGAGGTGATTTAAGCCCCCGAAATCGCCCCTGCCGCCATTTGCTCCCTCAGAGCTCGGGGAGGCTGCGGCCGGGCCGGGCTCCCCCGGCGTGGCCCGGGAGAGGCCCCCGCTCCCCCTCTTTCTTCCCCGTCTTTCTTCCCCCTGTTTCTCCTGCCCTTATCCTCCTCCTTCTTCCCCCGCTTATCACCTCTTTCCTACCCCCCCCCCCCCAGTTTCTTTCTCTCTCCCCCACACCCTCCCTGTCTCTCCCAGCCCCCTGCCTGCCCTCTCCCCAGCGCCCCCCCACCCTCTCTCCCTGCTCCCCTGTGCATCCCCGACCCCCCCCGCCTCCTTTCTCCCCCACCTCTCCTTTCTCCCCTCTCCGTACCCCGCTCCCCAACCCGACTCCCCTCTCTTCCTCCTCCTCTGACCATCATCCCTCCCCCTCACCCGACCTTTCCCTTCCCCCCTCGTTCTCCCCAACCCAACCCGACTCCTCTCCCTACTCCATCTCATCCCTCCCCGTTCCCTCTTTCCCCCGCAGCCGCGGGGCTCGGGGCGCCGGAGAATAAAGCCCAGAGGGCCGGAGCCCGGCGCCCCTGCCCTCGCTGGAGCCTCGCACGGGGGACCCGCTCGGCGGGTCCCCCGTGCAGTACAAAAACAGCGCCGGGGCTCCGGCTTTCCACACATCACACTGGGGATCCCCTCCTCAGGAGGGGTTCCCGGGGGGGGTGGTGGGTTTTGGGGAGGGTGGTGGGTTGGGGTGGGCCCCCTCCTCAGGAGGGGTTCCCGGGGGGGTGGTGGGTTTCGGGGAGGGGGGTGGGTTGGGGTTGGGGTGGGCCCCCTCCTTAGGAGGGGGTCCCGGGGGGGTGGGTGGGATGGGCCCCCTCCGGAGGAGGGGGTCCCGGGAGGGGGTCAGGGTGGGCCCCCTCCGGAGGAGGGGGTCCGGGGGAGGGGGGTGGGGCGGAGGGGGGACTTTCCCCCCCTCCAGTCCCCGCCCCCTCTCCCGGACCCCCTCCTCCGGACGGGGCTCACGCCGGCCCCCTCCCGGGACCCCCTCCTGCGGACCGGGGTCTGGGCGGGAGGGGCTGTTGGTTTGGCCTGTGGTCTCTATGTCTGTTCATGCCACAGAGTGACGTGACCCCCCTCTGCTTCCCCCCCCCCCCACCCCCCCCTCCCCGAGGCCCCGGTCCGGTGGAGGGGGTCCCGGGGAGGGGGCTGGGGTGAGCCCCGTCCGGAGGAGGGGGTCCGGGAGAGGGGGCGGGGACTGGAGGGGGGGAAAGTCCCCCCTCCGCCCCACCCCCCTCCCCCCGACCCCCTCCTCCGGAGGGGGCCCACCCTAACCCCCTCCCGGGACCCCCTCCTCCGGAGGGGGCCCATCCCAACCCACCACCCTCCCTGAAACCCACCCACCCCCCCGGGACCCCCTCCTGAGGAGGGGGCCCACCCCAACCCACCACCCTCCCCGAAACCCACCACCCCCCCGGGAACCCCTCCTGAGGAGGGGATCCCCAGTGTGATGTGTGGAAAGCCGGAGCCCCGGCGCTGTTTTTGTACTGCACGGGGGACCCGCCGAGCGGGCCCGGCCCGTGTGGGGCTCCAGCGAGGGCAGGGGCGCCGGGCTCCGGCCCTCTGGGCTTTATTCTCCGGCGCCCCGTGCCCCGCGGCTGCGGGGGAAAGACGGGACAGAGGATGGGAATAAGGGAGCAGAGGGGGTCAAAGAAGGAGCGCAGGTGGGGGGTTCGGGGTGTGCAGGGAGAGGTGGGATGGGGGGACAGGAAAGGAGGCGGGGGGAAGACGAGGACGGAGCACAAGTGGGGGGTCAAGGTGCAGAGGGGAAACGAGGGAAGAGGAACAGGGGGAGGTGGAGGGGGAAGGAAAGGTGGGAGACGGAGGGGGAGGATTGCGGGCAGGTGGGGGGAACTGGGAGGGGAAGGGGAGCAGGGTGAGGGGGCAGGGGGGACCCGGGATGGGGGCGAAGGAACGGTGGAGAAGGGGAGAGAGGGTGGAGGGGTAGGGCAGGGTTGGGGTGTGTAGGGGGACAGGGAGGGGGGATGGGGGGGACCGGGCCGGGGGGGGAGGGAGGGGAGGGCTAGGGGGGAGAGGGGGGGGGGTAGGGGGGGGGGGGGTGTAGGGGGTGGGGGAGGGGAGGCAGAGGGGGGAGAACGGAGAAGGGTTAGAAGAAGACAAACAAACACAAATATAAAGGAAAAGAACTACAGAGACATAGAAATATGGAAATACAGAGATCTAGAGCCCGGTCCGGCCACAACCGTTCCCACCGAGCGCCGAGGGAGCAAATGGCGGCGCCGCCGATTCCCGAGGCTTAAATCCCCTCGGCCCCGCCCCGCGCAGCCGCTCTGGGGCCCCGCGCACCTGTGCGGACCCCGCCCTTCACACCTGTGCCGGGCCCGCCCCGCCCCGCCCGCGCCCGTAAATGCCGGCGGATCCGCGCCCGCTCCGCTTTGTGCGGTGGATGCTCATCCTGCTCCTCCCGGGCTGTGGCGGGACCGTCGTTCGGAGCGCTGTGCGGAGCCCGGCACCGGGGGCTGCTCCCGGCGCTGCGCCGAGCCCGAGGCGCTGAGGTGGGAACGGGACCCGGGCCCTGGGATTCGGGGCTGGGTTCTGTCGGTGTCTGCTGGGGGTCCCGGGCCGAGCCGCTTGTCTCTCGGCGGGCGGGGTGCGGCTGCCGGGCTCGGAGAACTGAGGGGGGATGGCATTAGGCATCGGGATCGCCGCGGCTGGCAAGTGCCGCTCCGGGATTGGCGCTGGCGCCGAGCCCGGCGCTGCCGCTCCGGCTGCGGCCAGCGCGGGGCTGGGCTCCCGCCGGAACTCCGGCTACGCTCCCGCTGCGGCCGCGGGGAGCCGGGGCCGTGCCGGTGCCGGGCCCGCCGGGAGGGCGGCGCTTCCCCGCAGCAGGCGCTGGATCGCGCCTGGAAGCGGCCGGGCCGCGGGGACCGCCCGTGCCCGCCCCGGCCCCCCCCGAGGCCGCCGCTCCCTCAGCGCCGCCCGCCCTGTGGGGCGCCCCCTGGCGCAACCGGAGCGCCGGCGCTCCCGGCCCGGCCCCGCCCGCAGCCCCCGCGGGGACGCGGAGCTCCCCCAGCCCCGGCACTGCCGAGGCCGCCGCACCCCCTGCGCACGGCAGCGCCCGCCTCCCCCTGCCCCGGGCCGCTCCCCCGGGGGCCTCCCGCCCGCCGCGCCCCCGCCCAACCAGCGCGGCTGCAGCGGGACGAGCCGCTCCCCCGGCCCGGCCGCTGGCGCCGAGGCCGCTGCTGCCGCTCCTGCTCTGACTGCGCCCGCTGCGGGACCGGGGCCTCGCCGGGGCTCGCTGCTGCTTGAGCCGCTCATCCCACAACTGCCGCTTGACACCTGATGCTCTCCTTCCTCCCCCCCGCTTTCTCTGCGGCTTGCACGCTCCACTGCAAAAACCTCTGGCTTTAAAAGGCCAGGGAAAAATGTTTCTTCTTTATTTCCAGAGCACAGGAGATCCTGAGTGGCAATGGCTACACAAGGACCACCAAGTCGAACCCTTATGTGAATGGCTCCTCTGGCCACTGAACCCACACCTGGGCACTCTCAGCACCCTGCTCCAGCCAAGCCAATCTCAGCTCCTGGCAACGTCCTGCCTGGGATAGGAATGCCAAGTGCCAGCAAGGTCATTCCTATGCAAATACAACTCCTTCTTTTATGCTAATGCTGCTTGCCACACCAGCCCCTGTAATTGCCATAGGGCAGAGCTCCATGGCCAGCACCTGATCATGCAACAACACAGGTGAGCAGTTGTGTGACAGCACTGAACTCTTCCCATAACCCTGATTTCCTGCCCTTTCCAGGATTTACCCAACAGCTGTAAAGGTGCTTGTTCCATGGCCCTTTCCAGGGAGAAATGAGCAAGGCAAGTCCTGAGGGTTCGCTTGCTCCACGGCCAAAGCTCTTCTGGAGAGGGTCAGGGCTGCTCCTGCCTGCAGAGGGGCCTTTCCCACAGGTGAGTGTTCACAGCCCAAAATCCCAGGGGCTGCTGAGGCCGGGCCAGCTTTTGTGGCCCAGAGCTGCACAGAGCTCTCAGCAACTCCTGCTCACTGCCAGGAGTGTTCCTTGGTGCTCCTTCCGTGTGTCCCAGCTGGCAGGGAATGGGGGGAAGGAGAAGGCCAGGAGGCCCAGGAAGGGAAGCAGCAGCTCTTGTGCTTTGGATTTGCAGAGAGGAGCTGTGCCTGCAGTGTCCTGCCCGTGGCACGCAGTGTGCCAAACACACATCCCCGGAACGGGCACTGGGCTGCCCGGGCAGCGCTGGGATGGACATGGATAAAGGGCTGCCCGCGGCCCCTCGGCCAGGGGCTGCTCTGAACAGGCACCCAGAGATGCTTCAGTCCCGACAGACCCCACTGACACCCCAAAAATGCCCCAAGGAACAGCTGGCACTGGGCAATGTCAGAATGGGCTGTTTGCAGAGGGGCTCAGACAGCAATTCCCAGTGCTGACCTCCCACACACCTGCCAGCTATGTCCCAGCCACCCAAAATGCCTTCCCTTCCAGCCTGAGGCCATCATCCCTCAGCAGTGTTAAAGCCAAGGCAAGCTTCCCCCACAGCAATGAAATGCCAAGCAATGCCCTCAGAGATGCCTTCAAATGAAAGGTCAGAGTCAGAGAAATCTCTTTGGATTGAGTTGGGAGTTTTTGGGGAGCCAGCTGGAACTGCACAACTGATGGAAAGCTTTCCCAGGTGGCTCCCACTGCAGGTGCCCTGAAGGCAGGGATGTGCATCCCTTTCCTGAGGGAAAAGAACTTGCAGAGGCCACTCCTGAGGCTCTGGAATGAAATCAACTCCTGCAGGGAGAGAAGTCCTCCCGTGGGCACAGGGGCTGCCTCAGCACGGGCTGGGAGCGTGTCCATCCAGCGCCTGTTCCTGCTTTCAAATATCACCTGGAGCCCCAGCTCGGGGGGTGCAGGCAGCTGAATTCCAGGGAACTCTGTCAGGTGCCCCCAGGGACATTGGGGGGGGGGGGGGCTGGGGGATGAGGGTTACAAACAGCAAATTCTATGGAACATGAAGCTGTCCTTGCCCTGACCCTGCTGAGCTTCCCTGGAAGCTCTGCTGGGTCCTGCCACAGCTGGTGTTAAATAGGCAGCTCTGCATGGGAATATCCATGCTCCAGGAGGCGCTGGGAGGCTATGCCAGTGGCAATTCAGCAGGGAATTCAGGGCTTTGGGTAGAATTCATCTGAACTAGCAAAGCCAACCCCCAAATCTGCCCACCACCCAGGGAACAATCTTTGTGCTGCCCTGGCAGCCAAAGCCCCTGGGCTGGGAAATGTCAGCAGGCAAATGGATGGAATGATCTAAATGCCAGCATCCCCCAAAGGGACAATGCCATCACCTCCCTTTGCTCCCAAAGTGTCCACTGTGTTCCCCACAGGTACCCTGGGGATGCCAGGGAGGTGCCTTTGCCCACAGTGCCTTTCTCCTGCCCCTCTCCAGCCTGAGGCCTCTTCTCCCTTCCCTGCCAGCTGATGCCAAGGAAGGAAGACACAGTGAGTGCTGAGTTGACCTCCAAATAGTCCTTCCCTCACCTTGAGATGACCTGAGATTTTACCCCCAAAATGTCCCCATCTGCCTCCTTCTGAGTTCCTCATTTTTTACAAGGAAGCATTCTTTCTCTGCTCTGGAGATTACCACAAGATTTGCCCCCAAAACTTTCCCCACCTGTCCACTACCTCTTTCCTCATTTCCACCTCAATCTTTTCATTCTTTGCCCTACAGATGCTTTCAATTTTTACCCCTCTGAACTTCCCTACCTGTCCATAAGTGATTACCTCAGTTTACCCCATCAAGTGCATTCTCTCTGCTACAGATCACCTCAGATTTTACCTCCAACATTTTCCGTACATCTCCACCACTGACTGAGTACTTTATTTTTACCTCCAAATACTCATTTTCTACCATGGAGATTCCCTCAAGTTTTACCTGCCAGATTTACCCACCTGTCCACAGCAATTCCCTCAGTTTACCTCAGGATGCTCCTGCTCTCTCCTAGAGATGACCTCACATTTTACCCCCTCAGTTTTCCCTACCTGCCCAGTTCTGATCACCTCCTTTTTACCTCAAAACATGAGTTCTTTCTTCTACAGATGAACTCGGATTTTATTACCAAAATGTCTATTTTGTCCCCTGTGCACTGACTAGATTTTAAAACCCAAACCACGCAGGTTATGTCTGTCTTACCCCCAAAATGTTCATTCTGTCCCCTACAAATTAGGTCAGATTTTTTCTCAAAACCACTTATGGTTCCTACATAATTACCTCAGGGTTTGCCCCCCACATTCTACCTCATCTTGACTACTGATCACCTCATTGCTTCCTCAATATGTTCATTCTTTGCCCTACAGATCTTCCCAAGTTTTACACCCCAAATTTCCTTGCCTAGCCCCAGTGATTGCCTCAGTTCATGTCAGTGGTCACACTCTCCCTAGAGATTACCTCAAGTTTAACCCCCAAAATTTTCCTGAAATGTCCACAACTTATTACCTCATTTTTACCAAAAAAGATTCATTCTCAACCTTTAGATCATTTCAAGTTTGACCCCCCAAAATTCCCCTACCTGTCCACTACTGACTCCCTCATTCTTCCTTCAATATTTATTTCCTTTCTACCATGTAGCTTCTATCAAGATTTACCCCCAAAGTTTTCCATCTGTCTACTACTGCTTACCTCATTTTTACCTCAAAATGTTCTTTCTACAGCTTATTTAATATTATTTTTACACAAGTTTCCCTATCTGCCCACAACTGATTCCCTCATGTTACCTCAGTGTGTTCATGCTCTCCCCTAGAGATTAGCTCAGATTTAGCCCCCAAATTTTCCCCACATGCTCAGTATTCATCACCTCCTTTTTCCCTCCAAGTGTTCATTCTCTGCTCTTGAGACTTTGTCAAGTTTGGCCTCCAAAATTTTCCTTCTTTGTCTATTACTGAGTACCTCATTTTTGCTCCAAAATATTCATTCTGTCCCCTACAGATTACATCAAGTTTTACCCCCCAGTTTTTCCTTCCTGTACAATATTAACTCTTTTCTGCCCCAAAAATGTGCATTCTTTCCCCTAAACATCACCTCAGCTTTTCCCTCAAAAATGCCACCTTGCTCTGCTTGACATCACCTCCCATTTTCCTACACAAACAATTCTTGTGTCCCCTCTCAGTCACCCCAGGTTTTCAGCTGAAAATGTCTCCTCTGTCCCCTCAAAGTCATCCCAGGTTTTCCCAGTGAGGAGCTGCAAGGAATTCAGGCAGGGCCAATGACACCAGGGAACAGCTGTAAATTCAGAGGCAGAGAGAGAAGATCTACCAGGAAAGGGGAAAGGTTCAGAAAACATTTCTGCAATTAATTAATAATTATTTCCAGTTCCCCACTGAGAAGAACACAACCTCACAGCTGTTAAGGCCTGACAGTTCCCTGCAGGGAGAGCTCAGCCCATGTGCCCAGAGGCAATCCCAGCATCTGCAAGAAAGAAACAAGCAGCAAAAGGTGATTGCTTCTCTTTCAAAGTTATTTCAAGTGCTCACACCCAAACCCACCTTTGCTCTTGATTCTGGCCGGGTGCATGGTGAGCAGTGGGCACAGGTCATGTCATCCATGCTGGTGTGAGTGATGCTTTCTGGGGGAAAGCAGCTGATCTCCAAAGTTCCCTTCCTGCCCCATGCCTGATCTGCACAGGAGAAAACCTCTTCCAGGAAGGGACTGTGCTCCCTCTAATGCCATTTGCCCAGTCTGTTCCATGGGGATACTGCCAGCCTGGGGCAGCAGAGGCACACGCAGCTCTCAGCACTCTCTGCTCCAAGCACAGCTCTGGGCTCCTTTGCACACTGCCTCTGCCATGGGGTTTTCTCCAGGAGAAGCCAAGGAATTGCTCCTGGAAGGGTGCAGATTAAGTTATCCCAAAGGGAAGCAAAGAGTAAGTACTCCAGGAAGAGCCCTTGGGATCTGCTGGGCTGAGGTGGGAAGGGGACATTCATTCCCTGCAGGGCCAATACACAACAACCTCCAAGCCAAAGCCCAGACTGGCAGGTGGGGTCTGACAGCAGCACTCTGACAAACCTCCTTGTCATTCTTCCCTGCAGTGACTTTTGCAAGCAAACTCTGAAGCTGACAAGCCCAGAAGCTCCATCCAGCCACTCTGGAAGGAAAGGATACTCCCAGGGATGAGGCACATTCCCAGCAAACTCTCCCAACACAGCCTGGAGGCAGCGCTGGAGCTCGGGTGTGGGGCTGGGAAGGGCTGCCAGGAGCACGCAGCCCCCAGGTGGGGTGGCAGCGGCAGCAGCAAATTCCCACAGGCTGATGGCACAGCAGAGAGACAAAGGCCAGCAGTGCCCATGGGAGGTGCAGGGTTAATTCTGCTCCCTGCCCTGCCCCATCCCTGCAGGAAATCTCCAAGGGGGAGAGAAACTCTCAGGGTGCCCAAAATGCAGCATCTGTCACCCTGATCCAGCTTCAACTCAGCATGGGGGGCCAAACTCCCCCCACAGGTAAACACTGAGCTGAGCTGGTCAGTCTCAAACACAGCCCCAGTTCTCACCTCCAGCCTGCTCCTGGGGCTGCTGCCACATTCCTGACAAGGAGCCCCTTTGGACAGGGCTCTCTCTGTGTCTCAGGTGCTGGGCACTGCAGGGACCAGGGCAGCCCCCTCTGGGGACAACTGGGGATTCATCCCACACCATGGGCAGGACCAGGGGCCCTCCAGTACAGGCTGGTGGGGCCAGAGCCCATTGGGTTTGGCTGCTCAAACACCAAAGCTTTTGGCAAAGATGGGACAAGTTAAGTGGGTTTTCCTGGCCTGAGAGAGAGAAGAAATTGTTGAAATTAAGCATGGCAATTAAGTCCACTGTGGAAGTCAAAGGCTCCTGGCTTTCCCACTCCTGTTCTGATTGCTCACTAGAGGGTTTTATCCATAAAAAAATGAGAGGTGGCACCAAATAAAAGAGCTCTTTTTCAACATTTTTCCCCTACTTACTTTCATACCTAAAAAGGATGTCCATTTTTTCTTAGTGTATTCTTTGCCTAATTTTAACAGAACTGTTTTCCTTCCAGGCCCCACTTGTGGGTTCTTCACTCCTTTGCCATTGGACTTTGGACAAAGGAAGAGAAGCATCTGCTCCAAACGGGTGTCATCCTATGGGGAACACCCCCTGTACCAGCCCCAGCCTGGGCCAAGCACGCTGCCTCACTCTCCCCATTCTGGATGCTGCCTCCAATCCAGTCTGAGTTTTCCCCTGTTTTCCATGTCTAAGGACAGGAACTTGTCCTGGTCAGGGTGTAAGGCCTTAAACTGCACCTTGATCTGGGGGGCTGGGACTGGGATTCCAGCAGGGAATTCACTGTTTTACAAATAAAAGTTATTCCAGGGAGCTGCTGCTTCACCACACAGTGTCAGCAAAAGAGAGAGAACACCAAAGGTGTATCCAAAACCAAGGATGGAATGATTCCTCCTGCTTTGAGTGGGATCCGGGCTTATGCTGCCCTGGAATGACAAAGAACTTCTCCCTCAGCCCCCTAGAGAGCCCTCAAAAAGCCAAAGTGCAGCAGGGAAGGAAGGAAAGGCACCTGCTGGGGACAGCACAGCTCCAGCTGCTCATGGGGACTGGGACTGAGTCTGGAGCCAAAAGCCCCTTCCCAGGCTGGAGGGGCTTGCCTAAAGCACCACCTCTGGGAAGCAAAGGGCTATGGAAGAAATGGAGTGGGAATTTACAATAATAATCATAATGGATCGGGAAAGAGCAACAACAGAAGCAACAATCATTCCAAGGGAGCAGGAGGGATGCTGAGCTTTAAACAAGGTTTGAGTGAGGCAGCAGCTCCTGGCAGTTCTAACCCACAGCTCCAGCTCTGCGATTCCAGGAGCACTGCAAGCTCCTCCTGCCCAGTCCCTGGCTTTGCCTCCTGCCAGTACTCGGCACCTCGGGCACGGGTGGCTGCGAGTGCTCCAGTGCTGCTGCCCCGAGGGAGCGGGAAAATGGCCACTAAACCCCTTCCCACTGGGCTGGCTCCGAGCTCTGGCTGGGGAAAACATTTGGCACCCCTGGCATTTCAATGCAATCAGTTTCCATCACTTTGAAGATGCACTGAATAAACCCAGGGCACATAAGTAAACCTCTCCCCATAAGGACAGCCCCAGGGAATACGCAATTCTTCCTATGCCTGGCCAAAGAAACCAGGAGCCAGGTTTTGGGGAAGAGACTCCAGACTCTTATCTCCTTCCCTGGCTGTAAACCACTTGCAGAGGCTTTGGAGTTCATACAAGCTTGTCAGGATTTGGCTACTTCATTTAAATTCTATTCAGATACTGGAATGGAAGTGTCCTAAAGGCACCTCACTCAGACTTTAAGCCCTCTACCACCAAAGAATTTAGATGCTCTTTTCTTAGGAACACCCCACCTCTGCTTCTTTAGGTGTCTCCATGTGGGACATCAATTAAATGCGGACAAATTTTAGAATGCAGCTTCCAAGTCAAGTTACCTGCTAGGAAATTACTCCAGCTCTCTGGCACCTTGGGCTGTTTTAAACACAGCCTGGCCCTTCATGGCTGAGGCTCTGAGCTACACAACTTGTGAGCTGGCAAGTAACAGCAGCTGAGGTCTCATCCCAGCTGTACACAAAAACAGGGAGTGGGGGCTGCACTTGGATACATGCAGGCAGGGTTGGGCCCCTTCTGAAAGGTTCAATCCCTGTTTTTCAGAGACTCAATCAGGGATAATGACATTTTCACAAAGCTCTCTTAAGGCACGTGAAAACCCGAGCAAGAAAATGGAATCAAAGCCTTTGTTCCACTGGCCTCACGCCCCAAATTCCAACGGGACACACAAGTCCCTCTCCTCGCAAGGCAACGTCTCCTACCTGGATCTGTGCCTTCCCCAGCCTTTGGTGGCCGCTGTCTCCATCCTCCCACACCTCCTCATCTTCCTCCTCAGCAGGCCTGGCTTCCTCATCCTGCAGAGCAAGCACAGGGACACTCACCAGCCTGCTCATCCCAAACCTGGGCAGCAGGGATGGACTGCTGGGACCCCCTGGACAGTCACCCCTCTGCTGGCCACCATCCCTGCTCTGCAGTCCATTCCCGTTCCTGGCCTGGCATCTCCTTTGAACGGGATGTTAAACCACAACCACTTGCTCTGCTGGGTTTTGGGACATCAGAGACTCCTCCAAGGCAGTGGACAAAGCTCCTGTTCCCACAGCCTCTGCCTCCCAAAGCCCTGCTAGGGCCAGGCAGAGCAAGGGAAACCCCTCAGTTCCTGCTGGAAATTTCCTCTTGTGCCCATAAACCCAGGGAAATCGTGGCTGCCCCATCCCTGGAAGTGTTCAAGGCCAGGCTGGCCGCAGCTTGGAGTACCCTGTGGATGGAATGAGGTGATCCTTAAGGTCCCTTCCCACCCAAATTATTCCGCCATTCCAGGATGATTCTGTGATCTCTCCCTGCATTTATTTTGCATCGTTTCCTCTCTAATCTGAATTCCCAAATCAAAATGATTTTTTAAAGAAATCATTTAAAATTATCCCAGGAATAAAAAGGGGTGCATCAAACATACAAGAATCATTCCTACCTCCATCAAATCATTGTTAATTGGAAGCCTCTTTCCTCATCTCTGTCCTTAGTTTTCCTTTCCTAGGAAACCTTATGATCCCACAGTTTCTCCAAGAGATTTACTGGGATTGCAGAAAGGTTTGCTTTGTCAGGGAGGCAAGGGGGTTTACAACACTTGTTCCTCTGCATCTTTATCCTTTCACCAGCTTTCCCCTGGAACGGTGCTGCAAGAGAAGTTCAGAATTACTAGAAATGGATCAGGTTCACCTTTTTTCCTCATTCTTTCCCAACGACTTCCAAATGCTTGGAATTATCCTCAAATGAGGCCTAGCAAGCTACTGTGAAAACATCAATCAGAGGAACATCTTGACAAGAGAAAACCACATCCAGCAGCAGCCAAAACAATGCCACTGCTATTCTTACCTGGTCTCCAGGTGCTCCAGCCAGAGCTCCCAACACCCACTGCCATTCCATGGGAGTGAGGAGGCAGTTTTGGACGTGTTCTTTGCCACGGGATGGGATAACAGAGCCCAGAGGGTCTTTGTGTCCCTTCCAAGCCACCCCATGATTCCATGATACCATCAGAACCTATACCAATTCCATTCTGGAAAGCCCAATTCCATTCCTCCCATCAACTCAGAATTTCTCCCTTCCTCTCTCTGCTCCACATCAGGCATGTGTTGCCACGTGCCACAGGCATGGGATGCCTCAGCATTGCCTGGGAATGCCACTCAAGGCTGCCCTTGTGGCCTCAGTGCTCCAAAATGCCCAGCTGGCTCCCGTTCCAGTCAGGAATGTCCCAAACAGCAGCGTGGGGTGTGCCCTCTGCCATCCCACCATTGGGGCAGCTCCCATAGAATGTGACCGACTTACTGGGTTTGGAATTCCCGGCTTAAAAGTCAGGTGGTGGAATATCCTCTCCTGGGAATATCCAGAAGACCAGAAGGCTCCCTGGAAGCCACAGGTCAGGGACAGAGTCAGATGAACGATCCTGAACTGGTTTTCAGGGGATGCATCCCCAGCCTGTGGCTGCAAAAACTCCAGAGCTGGTCCTTCCCCTTGGGACAGCCAGGGAAAACATCCCCAGCATGGATTTCTGACAGGAAAAACCTCACTGCTCCAGGCTACTTGGCTCCTCCCAAATCCAGGCCAGCACTCCAACAGGCTCTAAGGACAAAACAACAGCAAAGACCATCTCAGGGCACACGCCACGAGCTGGGCGTCACATTCCTCACTGGAACTGGGCTGTTCCCACATCCCTGGGACAGTCGGGAGCATCCCCCGTTCCTCACTCTTCCATTCAGGACAAAGAGACAACAGAGCTGTCAAACAGCCAGTGTCTTACCCCAACAACCCAGGGAAAACCACCTTGCTCTGGGGAGAACCATCATGCCCAGTTATGGAAAAAGCCAAAGAACAGTACTGGAAACACTCCCGGGCATGGAGGCTCCCAGCTCCGGAAATGCAGCTCACAGGCTTCTTCCCATGGGAACCCCAATCTTGCCCGGGACTGGGCTCAGGGAGAAAGTCCTGCCCATTCCACCACTCTGGCACAGACACCCCAGGAAGGTGTCCCTGACCATGGCAAGGGGCTGAACAGGATGGTCTGTAAGGTTCTTGCCAGCACAGACCATTCCAGGAGTTTAAGGTGGATTTGAGCAGCTCCTGGGGACATGAACACCACCCACACCTCCCAGCTGGCTCAGCCCAGAGTCCATCCAGCACTCACAGAGAGCTGCTGGGAGCTGAAATTCTCCCTGCTCCCCCTGCCTGGGAAACCCTGCCTCCAGCTCCTGGGAAAGGGGAGCTGCATCCTGCTGGGTGCCCCTGGCTCTGGGCAGCTGCCGCCTTCAGGCGGGGGGATGGCTCGGGCAGCTCCGGTGACTGTTCCACCTCGATGATTTTGTGTTTTCCTGCATTTCCCTGGGCTGGAGGGGAGCAGGGGGTGCGGTGGGAGTGCGGGAAGGCAGCGGCGGGGAGGGCAAGGAGTGGGGCCGGGCACCGCACGGTGCAGGGGGGCTTCTGCTGGCACTGGAGGGGCGCGACCGTACGGAGGCGTCCCCGCCGCTGCCGGCCACTGCCCACGGGGCTCCTGCCCGCCCCCGGCGCCACTGACCCCACACCCCGTGTCCCCACACTGGGAACCACCACGGAAAATCATGCTGGAACCTCTAATCCTGAGCCCGAGCCTTGACCTTTTACCCCCTGACCTTTGACCCCTTGACCCATTCCTTGACAACCCGAGCTTTGATCCCTTACCTTTGACCATCCAGCAAGTGGCCAAGATGCCCGCGGGCGGCTACGCCAGCGAGTAGGTGAAATGGAGACCGTGGCGATCGTGCCAGACCCGAAGGCGAGCTCCTCGGGCAAAAAGATCCACGATGATGTCGAGACTCAAAGGCCGATGACAGAGATGGGTGGGAACTGCCCTGCCCAGCAAAGGCTCGGGTGATGCTGAGGAGAAACCCTCTCCCTTTACTTCCAAGGGACCCTCCCACAACAGCCCTCTCCTCTAAGCTAACTTCCAATTGCCTCCTGGAACTCCAAAGGCCTTTCCCTTCTCCCAACCACCGCTCCCAACACTTAGCTTTCTGAAGACAAACGGACAAAATCCATCCTTGGCAGAAAAAATGCATCAGCACCTCAGATGTCAACACGTTCCCCATGGTCCGCTTTGGCAGCTGTGAAAGATGGAGAACAAGGAGAAAATTCAGCCTCTGACAACACACGCCAAAAGAGACCCCTTCCGCAAGGCCCCCTCCCTCGAAACTGCCGAGGCTCAGCGCTTACCTGCTCTCTCCAAACTTCAGCTCCACACCTGCTCACGGTACCTAAGACAACAAAACAGAAAACGTCACTGTTGCCCTCCAGAAGAGCATCCCCGGGCTACTCCACACCACTGCCCCGGCTCACCTCAAATCCTGATCTGACTCTGGAGGTGGCCAGGACAAACCTGCACAATGAAAAGGGACACGCTCAGCACGCTGCCATAGACCGCTGGCCTATCAGCCACCCCACCTAAATGCCAACTCACCTGCTCGCCTCTGGCCCTTGGCACGCCCAGGGCGGCAGCAGCACCTGCAGAGAAGCAAAGCAAAAACACACAAAACATGCTGAGAGACTGTGAAACCACAGCCTCCCTGCTCCGACTGAAGTACACCACACCTATACCTTAGGCTTGCACCCTCCAGCATCCAGGGCCAGGACATCCTGCAAGTGGACCACCTAAAACACACAAACAACAACGGATGCTTAGAGCTGCTCCAAAAATTGAGACCGAGGCCGTAACAACTCATTCTGTCCACCGGTCACTGCTCACCTCGCTCCATCGCCCCTGACTGCCAATATCCGGCATTACTTCCAAAAAAAAAAAAAGACACGGAACAATGCTGTAACATAGTAGCATGACATAGCCCAGCAGGACTGCAGAGAGGGGCAGAGAGGGAAAGCCGGCCAGGATCTCGTTCCCAGCCCTGAGCAGGGGCTTTACTGGCCTGACTGTCCTGTACTACCCGAGCTCTGGGGACAATGAACCAGGCTCAGTCCCTGCCTCACCACTGGCACCCTGAAATTCTGGCACTGCAAGAGTCAGGGGAGGTTTCAGCAGTGATTTCAGCAAGGTCAGAGCTGCTCCCAGCAAAAGCTGTTCTTAGACTACTCCTGGCAGAAGAACCCAGAGTACCTGCCACTGCAGGATGCTTGTGACTTCCAGGTGGAGGAGAAGGGTGGAAACAATCCAAGATGAAGACAGAATGATGAACACAGCAAAGAGGATTTCTGTATGCTCTGCACTGTTTTGTCACGTTCAGCCCTTCCTGGGCTGTTCTCTGCTTGTTGTTCTCAAGATCAACATCTCCGACTAAGGGCGGGTGATGTGAATTCCAAGGAAGTACAATTCAATTCTCCCCTAGATCTTTCCCTAAAGTACAAGATACTGATTCACCTCCCTTCCCACCAGAGCCAATCAAAGACTATCCAAAAACGTAAATTATGGTAACGCGGAATCTGGTCTCCATTAGAAAAATTAATGTAGTATTTTTTATCAGAGCTTTGGTTAAATGTAACAACGCAGGAAGTGCCTGTGCTCAGGTTATTGGAGAGTGCGAGGTTTTCTCATCGCATCAGCCCTGTCAGCTGACAAATGTGGCTGTGCACTAAGGCACAAAGCACCGACGTTTGCACACTACAGCTGGAATCTGCTATCTCCGTGTGCAGACACAACCACTGCTCATCACAGATAAACCCACAAGGGCTGCTCCAGCACTGACTTACCTGGGGAAAAACCAGCACTAAGAGGAGCAAAATAAAAAGCATGGGAGTAGTAGTTTCACCCTGAGCAGCTCCGTGAGACGGGCAGGAATCAGAGGATCCCCTGAGTAACTCTGAACTTGCTTTTCCTGATCACCTTTCACAGAATCCATAGCAGCAACCCATGAACATCCCGTGTGTAGGTTTATTCCAAAACCCACTCGCAGAAACATCAGGATATTGCACCTAAAGCTGCCTCTGCCAGAGGGAAGCAAGAGCTGGGGCTGGGAGAGGAAACAGGCAGGAACTTGCTCTCAGGAGAGGCAGCACGTGGGCTGCTGGCACTGCCAGCAGGAGAACGCAGGTGGGAGCAGGTAAAATTCCAATACAAAATGCAACTGGGGAATGTGACGGTGCAGAGGCTGTAGGTTGGCAGTCTAAGACTTTGGGGTTTATCACAGCTCTGTGAAAGCACCGAATTTTGCCAGCAGGTACCATTCATCCTCCTCAGTGTTGGGGAAGATGAAACAGGAAAGCCTTATAAATATGATTGCCTGACAAAAGATTTTGACAATATGAAAACTATAAGCGACATAGAAATGAAAGCCATTTTTGAAATACCAAATCTTAGTTACTGAACAACTGGAAAACAATGGTATGGCCGACTGAAGGTAATCCCCTCTTGATTGAACAATACCCTCTGCTTGCAGGCAGGTCCAAGGGTCAGAGCAGACCCTACTAGCTCAGCAGAAGGGGTCCAAAGAGTAGTTTTTAAGAGTTAAGATGTAACACTCTATGGTAATACAAGAACTCTTACAGGCTGTATGTAAATGCTATAGGATTTGTATCTTGTATTAGATTGGTTAGTGACAATTAGAATATTCAGTACAGAAGATGATTTATTGTATTGTAACCAAGACTTCAGACATTCTCTCTCACTACTTCTTCACTCTCATTCCTCTCACTCTCTCTCTCTTTACTTACCCGCTTACACTCTTGCTCTCTTGGGCCTGCTCAGAGCTGCAGCTGGCAGCTCTAAGCAGTGCCCCTGTACCCACGCCCTTTGCAATAAACCGCATGTTCCAAGATCTGACTGCAGAGATCTCTCGTCTCCACTCGTCACCGCCCGGTCCAGACTGAACCCCAAAGCTCCCGCACTCAGGACAAGCTTCCAAGAGTTCATCTCTCAATCTGTGCCCCAGTGTGGGCCAAGTGCTGGTGGAGCCTGGGCTGGCACCCCGAGCTCTCACCCCAGCTGGCACCCCCAGGCCTTTCCAACGTGCCACTGCCACCCAAGCCACAATGGTGGGCCCAGCCACAGCTGGGGCCTGAGGAAAGGAAGGAATGAGGAGGGACTTAGGACACAATCCTGCCCTTCAGACAGGCAGATTTACCTGTGCTCCAGTCTCAAGGGGGCTCTCAGTGGATAACTCAAGCATCCCGCATGGGACACTGGGGCCAAGGAGCAGCTGGAGCAGCTCTGTCACCTGGGCTACCTGTGTGTAGCCATATTTAGCAATAACTGAATTGATTGAAATAAAGGGTAAAAGCTTGACTCAGCCTGTAACTTTCACCTTTCTTTCAAGTGCAAAAAGAAGCAGAAAAATCCATTCATATTGATGCTTTCCAGCTATGTCTCTTTCAGATTCCCAGGTGTTCATCCCCTCACAGAGTTTTAGCGGTGACACAGAAGAAAGTTCTTTGCGTGCTGCCAGAAAAATGAGATTTCTCCCATTTTTTATTTTTACACCTAAAGTATGAAAACATTATCATCACACAGAATAGTTCTGCACACTCTCCTCTGGGCAAGGGGAAGATTCCCTGATAGGCAGATTCCAATCCCTCCTGTCCATATTTACATCCCTAAGGCCTCAGACCCTCTGGAGGTAACCACGGGGTTCCCAGGTGAGAGGAGTCACTGTGAGAACAGAATTAAACCCCAAAGCACCTCTGAGGAGACAGCGCCTGACTCTGGGAGTGCCTCCCTCTCGCGTGGAAGGTGTGGCTTACTCAGGAGTTACTCCAGGAGTTCCTACTCTGCCCAGGCCAGGCCTGCTCCGGACACTCCCCGTGCCCTCAGAGCCACAAACCCAGCTCAGGGCTGGGCTCAGAGCTCCAACACCACCAGGAATGAGCACTCCCTGAGCCCCCTGCCCTCCCAGCCCTGCTCTAGGCTGGGCAGGCACTGAGGGGCTCACTGACACCTCCAGGGTGGCTCTTTAAAGGTGGTGGCACAGGTGCTCCACAGCAGACCTGTGCCAGACCCAACTTCTCCACGGGCAAGGAAGAACCTCCCAAAGCAGGTGACACAAAAAGCTCTGGTGTGGCCCAGGGACTGCTCAAGGTCACAACCAAAATTAGTTCTGAGCTCAGGGTGGTGTCACTTCAGTTCCCTGCCACTGCTGCCACTTCCTGCCACCTTCAGCTTTTGCTCCAGGCACCAAAATATGATTTTTTCAAGGCCAGCCCATCTAAACTATCTGAAATTGCAGCCTGGCCGATCTCGGGAGCTCCCAGACTCACTCATGAGGATGAAGTGACAGACCAGCAGTGAGCACTTCTCCCTCTTCCAGCCAAGCTGTGAATTGCTCCTCCCTCAGCTTCAGCAACCACTTTTCGTGCCAGTTCCTGAAGAGAATCTTGTGCTGAACATCCATCACTTTTTCAGTGCAGAGCATTTGGCTTCATCCTCAAGCCCTAGAAACACTCAGCTAAACCAGCACTAAAACCTGATTAAACTCGCATCCTGCACAGCACAAAGAACTTGGACTTGGGCAGGAATCAGAATATCTGGGAATGAAGAGAACCCAAGAGCTCGGAGAGGTTTGCTTTGCCCTTGTCCTGCCTTGGGCTCCTGGCTCTGCCACAGCAGTTACAAGAAGCAGAGCAGCGACCTCCCCTCCCCTCCTCATCAACACAAACCCCCAAAAGCAGAGTTTGTCTCTCTCAGACCCACCTTGAGCTGTGTCCGCAGCAACAACGAGGCTGTTGAAAGCAGCAACCCCACAGCTTGGCGTCTGCAGGGCTGCACCCTCTCCATCCTACAGCCTCTCCACCTCCCCACAGCTTGGAGTGATCTGTTCTCCCAGTTTAGAGAAGGTGACACCAACCTCACTTTGGTTTGGGTACAAACTCTGAGGCAGACACTGAAGGCAAAGGAAGACGAGGCCTTGGTGGGAAGGGACCTTAAAGCCCATCCAGTGCCACCCCTGCCAAGGGCAGGGACACCTTCCACTGTCCCAGGCTGCTCCAAGCCCCAGTGTCCAGCCTGGCCTTGGACACTGCCAGGGATCCAGGGGCAGCCACAGCTGCTCTGGGCACCCTGTGCCAGGGCCTGCCCACCCTCACACGGAAGGATTTCTTCTGCGTATCTACTCTGAACTGAAGTTTAAGTATCTAAGCTCAAGTTTAGTTATTGCTGAGCCTCTGCTGAAGATAACTGAGACACCATAGTAGGAGAGAAAGGAAACAGGCCTGTAGAACAAACCACAGGTGAGTAACAAACCAAAATGATGTGGCCAAGAACAATTATTGCCACAGAAAAGAAACCTCAGTCACCAAAAACTCCAGTCTATTCCTACATCCTCACCCAGGGGGACTCCAAACACGACACTGCAACTCATGCTCCTCCCAGCTCCACACACACATTGCTGGGACCTCTTGCAAGCTGCTCAAGCTCTCTCCACATGCCAAATCTGCCCATGGCAGAGGTGCTGCTTTCCTGGCTCAGCTCCCAAGACTCGACTCTCAGTATTTCCGCCCTCAATACTGTAAATTTCTGGTGATCTGGAGCAAAGATTTCTGGCTTGCTGTGTGGCTTCTCACACAGAACCTGACCCCAGGGGCTCAGTCTCACTCTCTCCGTGTTTGACACAAGTCATAAAGCAAGAACTGCAAAGACATTTCGAGGCAGTATCAGGGGCCTGAGACAGCTTTTGAGATCAAAGTTGAAATCTACTGTTTTCTTTCATTGCTGTTAAACTGTACTGGAGTCCTGGGGGCACTTTTGGGCGCCACAATATAAAAAAGATACAAAGCTGACAGCATCCAAAGAAGGGACATGGGGATGGGGAAGGGTGTGGAAGGACCATGAAAGAGCTGCTGAGGGCACTGGGTTTGTTCTGGTAGAGAAGTGTGAGGTCAGAACACATCGGGGGCTACAGCTCTGATCTCCGCTCCCTGGGACACAGACAGGACCCAGGGAGCAGCTGGAGCTGGGCCAGGGCAGGCTCAGGCTGAGATCAGGGAAAGGCTCTTCCCCCAGAGGCTGCTGGGCACTGCCCAGGCTCCCCAGGGAATGGGCACGGCCCTGAGGCTGCCAGAGCTCCAGGAGCGTTTGGACAGCGCTGCCAGGGATGCCCAGGCTGGGGCTGTTGGGGGGTCTGGGCAGGGACGGGGGTGGGACTGGGTGATCCCTGTGGGCCCCTTCCAGCTCAGGATATTCCAGGATTGTCTCACTCCCCAACAGGGGAGAGTCTGCTCTCACACAGAGCTGCAAACACACTGTGCAGGAGGCAGCAAATGACAACAATTGACATTGATACATTAATAAAGCCAAGATATTAAGCAAGCCAAAAGATAAATTTTCCCTTTTGTTCCTGACCAACAAGACCTGTCCCAGTCCCAGTCCAGCCACTAAGCAACTCCAGTGTGACACAGGGACTGTCTCACACCTCGAGGCCGACACACAACAGCAGCACAGCACCGGGAGTTTAATCACGTTTCCCTCATTAGAGGAGACAATTAATGACCGCTCAGGTGCACAACCACTCCTGCAGAGCACTTCACTAGAGCCCGTTCTGCAAGAACTCCCCCAGGCTGCAAAGCCCCATTTGCCAGGGACCTGAGAGAAGAATTCGGTAGTTTTAAAGGAATGTCAGGAACCAGGAATACACCTGAGTGTAGGAACCGAGAGTGCCGAGAATATTTCTCGGTTTCCATCTCGCCCGATCCATCTGTTACGGCGCAAGGCAGAGGCAGGTCCCTACCTCCCGAGCCTGGGGTCCTCCCATCAGATGAGCCATGCGCGCGGCCAGGGGCGGTCCCGGAGCTTCCATCGGGCCCTCCCGCTATCCCCACGCGGCCCGGGTTCGCGGCCGCTTCCGCGTTTGAACGGCGGCGCCTGCTGCTGACGTCATCACTCCCGCCGCTTCCATCCCGGCCTTACTTCCGCCTTCGGGAGCCCTCGCTTCCACGCCTGCGCGGCGCGGCATCGGCCGCCCCTCCTCAGTGCCGGTTACCCCGGCAACGCCGCTCGCGGCTCGAGCCGCTCCTGGCCCGGCCCCGGCCCTGCCCGGGACGTCAGCCCCGGCCCCGCTGCCAGCCCAGCCCCGCTCCCGCTGCCAGCCCAGCCCCGGCCCCGCTGCCAGCCCAGCCCCGGCCCCGCTGCCAGCCCAGCCCCGGCCCCGCTGCCAGCCCAGCCCCGCCCCCGCTTCCAGCCCCGCCCCGGCCCCGCTGCCAGCCCAGCCCCGGCCCCGCTGCCAGCCCAGCCCCGGCCCCGTTTCCAGCCCCGCTCCCGCTTCCAGCCCCGGCCCCGCTGCCAGCCCAGCCCCGGCCCCGCTGCCAGCCCAGCCCCGGCCCCGCTGCCAGCCCCGCCCCGGCCCCGCTGCCAGCCCAGCCCCGGCCCCGCTTCCATCCCAGCCCCGCTCCCGCTTCCAGCCCCGCCCCGCCCCCGCTTCCATCCCAGCCCCGGCCCCGCTTCCAGCCCAGCCCCGGCCCCGCTGCCAGCCCAGCCCCGCTCCCGCTGCCAGCCCCGCCCCGCCCCGCCCCCGCTTCCAGCCCAGCCACGGCCCCGCTGCCCGGCACCAGCGCTTCCCAGGCCAGCCCGGTCCCGCCCACGGTCCCGGCCGCCCGCCCGGCACCTCCAGCCACACACGGACGCTTCAGCTGCCACGCCGATACGACCGATAAGCACAGCACCTCCAGCCAGCAGTGCAATTCGTTCGGCTACTGCAGTTCCATCCTAGGAGCTTTCGGCAGCTACACCTCCTACCAGCTCTGTGTCCACACAGCCCCCGTCTGCACCGCAGCCACAGCCGTGGACACACAGCAGAGACATTTCAACAGCTGCCGTGTCACCACGGCATGTACCCCCTATCATCACTCTGATAACACCACTCAGAGGATTATCACAACAATCACACGATGCTGAACCATGTTTCCCGTGCCATTTCAGCGAAACAAATACGATTTTATCTCCAGAACAGAAAGAGGACTTTCTCAACTATACGTGGACACCTCTTCCATCACAACAGGACCAAGCACGCGTTATTAATAGTGACGTCTCGCATCGAGACATTCCATTTCATGCACATTCTTCTCGAACTTCTCAGGGACATTCAGCTGATTTTATGGGACTTTTTCATCCTCAAATGCCTGCTCAACACTTCAGTGAGAAGGATATAGTGACCAGCACAGCTTCAGAAAGCATTCCTCTATCTTCCCAAGGTTCATCTCCTTTTTTTACAACAACCAATACAACTCCAACTTCTCATATGCCTTCTTCACAGCTTCGAAATCCACAACAGGAATCTGATCCCTCATTTTTCCACCGTCGCTTTCAGCGTTCGGATGACTTTGTTCGTCACCTTTATTTCCGACTCAGAGAACGTGCAGATTATCTGCCTCCAGAGGTTGCAGCACTGGGTCCCCACCCCTCACCCATCCCGCATGCTGGCAGTACCCTACCCAGATCCACTGCACCCTCTCCTCCAGTGGCCAGATCACAGCCACCTGCGATGGCAGGTTCAGCCACTCCTCGTTTATTTCCTTACAGTGCACAGCCGCAAATACCGACCCCTATTCCTCATCCAGGAGGGGGAGAAGAACATGGAATAATAATAAAATAAGAATTTTAAAGTTGTTTATTTTATATTAATTTTTTTTAATTTCATGAGAGAACTACATACCCCGTGACATTTGAGTTTCAATTATTAATTCAGTTAAGGTTCTCTTTAAAGTTTGTTTCATCCTCTCTACCCATCCTGAACTCTGTGGGTGCCATGGGATATGTAGTTCTCTCATAAAATAAAAAAAAATATATATATAAAATAAACAACTTTAAAATTCTTATCCCTTAGACCCTGTGTTTCCCACCCAGCATGAAGCATACTTGCTTTCTTCTGTGTTAATGAGTTCTTTTGAATTTATAAATACTTGTATTAGCGGTGATGGCGCCCGCCCGCGGAGTGATCCGCCGGAGGGACTATTTGTGATGCGCTCCTGCCCGCGGAGGGATCAGCGCTGATGCCGCCCCGCCCGCCCAGCTGCTCTCGCTGCCTTTTCCCGCTCTCCCCTCTGCTCCCAGCGCTTCTCCTGCAAAGGGCGCGGCTTTTCCTGGGCTCTTTTCCTGCCGGGCTGCAGCGAGCGCTCCCCTCAAGGAGCAGGGGCAGCTTTGCTCGCGGCGGCAGCGATTCAACAGAGCAGGCCCGGAACAATTCCTGCTTAGCCGGGCTTTGAGCACATTCCTGAGCCAGCACCAGCAGCAGCGAGTGAGGCAGCGGCACATGAAGGAGGCTGCGGCTCTGGCCAGGCTGGGGAGGGGTTCCTCTGTAATAGAAGAACATGGAGAGACAAACCAGAAAGGGCAGGAAAAAAAGAAAAAGCCAAGACAAACTAAACTTTTTTAAAAAAATAATCTGGATCCAGAGGGACTTCTGGCTGGAGAACTTCCTGGGGAGCAATCCTGCCCCTCTGGGAGGCAATGCCAGGGCAACTCCAGCTGAAACCTGCACACAAACACCACAAAGATTTCAGATATTTGCAGGAAGCATCCACTTAGCAACTGCTGCTTAATAATTTATTCCCTTTCCCATTAAATGGTACATTCAGTCCACAAGACTTCAACACCTTTCTGGTAGTTTTATTTACAGTCTGCAACGTGTTCTGTAAAACACAGGAGTGCACACAGACACACACGCACAAACATTTAAAGAAGTACAGTTTATTCCAAAGGAAGTCTATGCACTACTTTTTCCATAAAAATTATAAAAAATACTTTAGTTACTGTATTCTACCTAAACCAAGATACTTGAGAATTCTTCCACAAGTGATGCCCCCTCCCCACAAAGGGCACTCCGACAAGAAGAAATTCAGGAGACTGCATCACCAAATAAAATCCTAATGGCAACTGCTTCAATGCACCAGAAGAACAACGAATTCCCACTCTGCATCCAGCAATCCCTGCTCTGCAGCCTGTCTGCATCTGCTTTTGTAGGGCTTGTGGGGCTTTTGCATTCACTCCCTTCTCCAGGGCAGTTCCCACAAACAAAGAATGACTGAATTTCTGCAGACTGTCACTCGGCAATCCTGCATTTCACACATGCAAAGGGAAACACTTTCCTTTGAGCCCTTTATTTCAAGGAGTCTCTTTTTTACTGAGCATCCAGTGAGAACAGTGCCCAGTTGTGGCTGTTATTATTTCTCTGCTTTTGCTGCGTGGCAATATTGTGCTGGAGCTCTGCAGAACACCCACTGCAGCCCTTGTCTCACTGGGGCACACCGAATTGACAAAAAAAAGGCACAAAGATGAAACTCCTAAAGCAGCAGCAGCCCCAAGTCACTGAGCTGCTGCTTCCCACCACCAACACTCTGTGTCTCAGCAAACACTTCCAACGCACGAGCCAAGGCCACAGGGGAGTGAAAAGCCCAGAGCCTGCGGGCAGGACAAGCACTCCATTGATCAGTAACAAACCAACACAGCTCAGCTGGATGGTGCACTTAAGACTGGACCTGGAAGCATCAGGAAAAGCCATTGGAACACAAGCTCAGCAGCACAGAATCCATTTGGCACCAGCTGATGAGATGGGAGGCTCTGTGTGGGACACGTTGTGCATTCAGCTTCAACTATGCCACAGCTCCACAGCAGTGCTGAAAAACTTCTGCTTTTAACAGTTGGAGAGGATTTTCTCAATGGAAGTGAAGCTGTCATTAACAGAGGCACAGCACACGATGCACAACATAACCTGCAATAAAAAGCTTTTGCTTTCCAGCATGTAAGCATCCAGGTTACTGGACTTCAGCTCATGGAAACGAATCTGATGATAGATTTTTTTTAAATTTTTCTTGGAACTAAAAAAGTAAAATCTTCCATAAAAGGATAAAGCACAAAAATACTCTCTCAGTATGTCTCAGGAAGCCATTTAATACCTTCCATGTCCTAGGAACAACTAGGCAAAACACTTGGAAAGTGTGAGCAGTAGAAATGTTGACCATTGAATGTTTGGCAGCCGTGTGCTCCAGCCCCTGGGAGGGGCTTGTCCCCCACTCCACACCAGTCCTGCAGCTCCCCAGCTATTTCTTCTTCTTCTTCTTTGGGGGCTCATCCTCAGAGCTGCTGCTGCTGCTGCTGCTGGAGGAGCTCGGATCCGAGTCGAAGTCGGAGGAGGAGGAAGAGCTGCTGGAGGAGGAGGAGGGGGAGGAGGAGCTGTCCTCACTGTCGCTGTCCTCGGAGGAGGTAGAGGAGTCCTGGCTGTCAGAGGAGTCGCTGGCTGAGCTGTCACTGCTGCTGCTGCTGCTGCTGGAACTGGTCACACTTTTGGACCTGGGAGAGAACAAAGAGCTGAGCACAGCCCTGCCAGAGCCCATGGCACCGTGTTCTCTGCTCTGCTGTAATTATCCAAAGATCAATTTGTTGCCTTGAAAATTTCCAGGCCTCACCACCTAAGATGAATTCCTGTGCCCTCCCTCCCTTTCCCACTCCTGGATGAGTGGATTTTGGCCATTTGAGCAACGGCAGAGTGGCCCCAGGGCATGACATAGGCCAGCAGGACTGCAGAGAGGGGCAGAGAGGGAAAGCTGGCCAGGATCTCGTTCCCAGCCCTGAGCAGGGGCTTTACTGGCCTGACTGTCCTGTACTACCTGAGCTCTGGGGACAGTGAACCAGGCTCAGTCCCTGCCTCACCACTGCAGCAGGAATTCTGTCAGTTGTGACCAAACTTGTCCAGCGAACACATCCTACAAGCTCCTTCCTGGGCAGTTATTAATAAGGAAAACCAAGAGACTGTAAACAACCTTAAAGCAGGATACCAAGCTCCAGCCTTTTCTTTGAGAAGCAAATATGGCTAATTTGTGCCTGCTCAGGATCAGAAGGAGCAGCTGATCTCCTGGCAAGAGCCCAGGGTGGAGCACGCAGCAGAGCTGGGACACTGTGGTGGGGTCCTGCCACGTTCCTCACCATGGGGCTGCCGAGTCCCTGGGAAGTGCCCGTTCATTGGGTCACCCTGCTGCCAGCAGTTGTTTCCCACTCCACATTAATGTTTCATCTCCGGCATTTCAAATGCTTTGCATTTCGGTAGGAGCAGGGAGCCTGTCTCCCATGGCAACAGTGCCAGGAGTCCAGGACAGGAGAAGGAGCTGAATGGGAGCACAAACTGGAGAGGTTTCTCACCACAGCTCAGCTGATTGCTGTTACTGAAACCCAGTTCTTGCAGTAAATCAATCCCAAGTGTTTGCTCCTCCATTCTGCCACAGCTCACCTCAAATACCACTGGATTTGGAGCCTTTCAGTGGCCAGGGCAGCTCCGGGTGCCCCAGGCAAGACCTTGGTGGAGACTTTCCCTTGTCAGCAGTTTGCCAGGGGACCCTCAGAACACCTATCCTGTTGTTTTCATCCATGGAACTAGTGGGATTCTCAACCCTGCAAGAGGCAGAAGCACCAGCAATCCTGGCCCTTCCTCACTAGGACTTTCAAAATAAGCCAAGGTCTTCTGTGTCTGTTCAAATTAGCTTTAAAGGCACTGATTTAACAGAGAGGGTATTCCCCCCCGCCTGAAATTCACTGGGAATTAGAAATGGACACAAAATAAAAATGAATGATTCCTACTCCTCCATCCCTTACTGTTCTCATCAGTCCACAACACTCGCCCCATGTGACAGAAAAGAGAAGGCACACTCAGGTTAGGGTTAAACTGTGTTTATGTTCTCTTTTCAGGCCAAACTAAGGAAGCACATCCAAAACCCCCGTGCTTCAGAGTCGGTGCATTTCCTCTTCAGGCCGCTGGAACTGGTAAATCTTATTCCCAGGTCTCACTGGGAACTCCTTTTATTTCTAGTTCACACTTACAAGTAGATAGATTGTGCAACAGGGTTGGAAAACTGCTCATACCTGGCCACAGCTTTCTCAGGAACTTCCAGAAGCGATGCCGGTTGTTCCTGGCCTCTGATCCGGTTTGAAGCTTGAAGTAAATACAGGAACCCCAGCAAATATGAATCCTTCCACCGGGTCAATAAGGCATTACTGTGAACAAAAGGGGCAGCCAGCTGGAGTCCCCACTGGGAATCTGTCTGGTCTCACCTTCAGGGAAATACGGCTCAGTATTTGCACTGAAAATGCTTGGAAGCAGAAATCCCAACTTGGAAAAGGAGCCACAAAGGAATAGCAAGATACTTTCCATTTTTTGAAGTGTCAGCTTCTGACACTTCACTCGTCTGTAACAACAGCTCATTTGTAGATCAGCTCTTCCTTTGACTCCAATCCAAAAAAATCTCATGTTCCCTTGAACTGTCCAGTCTCCTTCAAAGACTTAGGTTGATGTTTCTTGCAGTGACTGTGCTGATCCAAGGATCAGCTTTGTCTTCGCTTCCTGCTCGTCTGTGTGTCCCTGGTTTGACATTTTGACCGTTTCCTGCAAGTTCTCTCCTCTTTGTGTGGTTTGTGTGTGACTCAGATCATCAACAGCTGCAGTGGCCCCGAGCTGGCCCCGTCTGTCCTCAGCCCACTGCTTTCTAAAGACACCACCGATTTCCTGAGAGGACACCTGACACCCAAAGAGATAAACCTCTGGGATTCCCTGGGGGAGACATGGACCAGATCCAGGTAAGGACAGAGCTGCCATCTCCCCAGGCTCCCCACGCAGACGGGATGCTTGGATTCCCTGATGCTCCTGCTTCTTCTTTCAGGGGATGCCCTGAAAGACACATTCTTCGTGAATGTCCCCTCATATTCCCACTTTCTGTCCTAGAGCCGAGTGGCCCCGAGACACGAACATCCCCACCTACATCCCCAAATTCCACAACGGCTGGGAACCACCCACAGAAATCTTCCGTGGAGCTCCCTGGGAAATAGACATTGGACACTTGCAAGAGGAAGGTTAGTCCTGTGTCCCTGTCTCTTCACTCTCCCTCCCCCTTTTCCGGAGAAATGGAGCTGCAGGGGTAGTGGTGGCATGCAACAAGTAGTTGGCTCAAAACTCAGTTGGATCTGGTTGCCCCAGTTAAATACAGAAAGCAAATGAGGCTGGAAAAGGGCAGCAATAATGAGCCTCTCCCAATCCAAGGCAACAGCACCCTACAGCGTAACTGAGCTCCAGGGACACAGGCTTCCCTGGAGAACACCTTGACCAAAATCTGCCAGACCATGACTCATCTACCACTATCCCTCTCCTTTTCTCCGATCAGCTTTCCCCTTTCCTGGTAACACTGACTCCATGTCTGCCTTTCCAGCTCTCCTCAGCCAATGGATATCCTTACTGGAACTCCTCACTCAAGTGTGGCCAGACGGCTGAGCAGACACAGGTCGGGGATGCCTTCAAACAGAACATCACTCCACATGGAAATAGGTGATGGATCCGCACGCCCGGAGCTTTGGCTCCCACCTCGGAACCTCATGAACGCACACGGACACGTACAGTGACACTGGGACGTTTGGGCATCCTGGAGACAACTCCCTGCCACTGTTAATAACCACCAAGGGAAGACAAAGATCAGCTGAGGGCTTATTCCCATAAGCACTGTCTGCTGTTTAACCCCCAGCAGCTCTGCAAGGAAAGGAATCGCAGGTGTTTTCCACCGCAGGAGGCAAAAATATTGACTGACTTCATCAGTCCATCCATAGGTCTTGTTTCCCAACATCAGCCCAGCAAAGTGACCTTAAGGATCAGGTGCCAAAGATGCTGCACTGCGCTTTGGCTCTCCATGTGTGTAGAGATGCTGGAATCATGGAATCACAGAAGGGATTGGGTGGGAAGGGACCTTAAAGATTATCCCGTTCCAACCCCCTGCCATGGCCAGAGACACCTTTCACTATCCCAGGTTGCTTCAAGCTCTGTCCAGCCTGGCCTTGGACACTGCCAGGGATCCAGGGGCAGCCACAGCTTCTCTGGGCAACCTGTGCCAGGGCCTCAGCACCTTCACAGGGAAGGATTTCTTCCCAATATCCCATCTAAACCCACCCTCTGGCAGCAGGAAGCCATTCCTCCTTGTCCTTTCACTCCAGGCTCTTCAAGTCCCTCTCCAGCTCTCTTGGGGCACCTTTAGGCACTGGAAAAGGCTCTAAGGGCTCTCCAGAGCCTCCTCTTCTCCAGGCTGCACATTCCCAGCCCTCCCAGCCCGTCTGTGTAATGCTCTAGCTCTTGGAGCACTTCCTGGCCCTTCCTGTCTGATATTGCGCTGGTTTATTAAAGGAAATTCTGACTCTTTCTGCTATCTCTGTGTATTTATCTCCAAAGGACTGTGAGTACGGAAGAGTCATCCCCTATGTTCCTCAGCTCTTCTTTGGGGAACTCACCTATAAATGGAACTGCAGAAATGGGGAGGGAGGAAAAGGAAACAGGATGTGAATCGAGCACCTGCATAGTGACCACAGATGTCCACTGCTAGACAGACACTGATGTCAGGCAGATCATGCCCTCCAAATAGTGCTCAGAAAGAGAACAAGTTTGGGATTTCTGAAACTGCTCTGAATTGGATTTGCTTAAACAGATGTCATTAGTAAAAGCAATCAAAGAAAGAGTTTTGATCCCTCTTCCAAGCTGATGCCACTTATCATGTATCTTCCCTGCATTCTTCTAGGGAAGCTGTTTTTGATGTTGTCCTGTCCTTCTTTTTATAAGGGAGCAAAAATACTTTATTAAGTATTACTCTTTCAGTTTTGTTTCCTCTCATCTTCTGAGATACAGTAAAGTGAACATTCAGCAGAATAGTTTTGTATTTTTTGAACACAATTCTTCTTTTATCCAACTGAGGCCCTTCTGTGATCATGAAAAAACAGAAACTGTTGTGAACTACAGTTTACACTCATAAGAGGTTGACATGGGTCAGTTCTCCAAGGTTATTCTTAGTTCAACTGCTGTGTAAACTGTTGATGTCACTGACTGGAGGCTGCTCTTCAGGACATTATAGATATGATAATTATATGACAGAAAATGCAACATATAGTTGAATCTGACCTTCAAGTTCACTAGCTTAAAAAAGGAAAAAAATGTCTGTAAGAAATTTGCTGCTTTTCCCATTACTAAGATGTAATAAATGCCTTCAAGTTTATACTCAGTCGACAGCATATACACATGGACAGCAGTGCCCATCCATCTTCAAGCTAGGGTACATTTTAAGTCTCAATGATCACTGCCTCCAGAAAGCATTTTTGAGACAAAACAGGCAAAGTCTTTTGCATATCTAGACAATCATCCAATACTAGGATCTTCACTCCCACATAAACACTTCATGTTTTTCCACAGAGGAATCTGAGATAGATTTTTCTGAGAAATAACAAACCACCAAAAATTAATTAAATGACAAACAAGGGAAAAGCACCACTTCCTCACTCAGCACATTTTCCTTGATTTTCATTAAGCATTCAGATTTACAGATGCTGATATTGCCACAAGAGCAGTTTTTTTCTGGTTTAACTTCCTCTTCCAGTAGAGCAAGCACAGCTGCAAAATGCAAGCTCACTTCTAGGCTCTCTTACACATCACCAGTTTACCACATTCCAACCAGTCACAGCTGTGCAACACCCCGTCAGGGTACTGGGATTACTGCAGTGCCACAGACAGTTTAAGTGAGGCTCATGGAGCTGTACAATTTTAACTATGTTTTATATGTATAATTAAATGATGCATGACATGGGAATAAGCCAGCTGTACTGAAACTGAACAAACTAACTGCTCTGATGCAACAGTTAAGCATCTCATCAGTTCTAAAATGAAACAGGTTTAAAGCAAAAACAATATAGAGAACAGAATGCTTGACACTGTTAAATAGCATGCTCAAAAGATAATTTTTGAACATTAAGGAAATGCACTCACCCAGTCAAATTTTCAAAAGAATTCCTGGCACCAAAATGTTCTCTGTTTGCTTTTTCACCATGTTTTAAGAATGGATCACTCCAGGGGAAGAAAATCCTGTGCGCAAAACACTGTGTGAAACTAAACAATCCTTAAACATGGCTAATTTCCATGTGGAGCTGATGATTTAGCACTGTCATCCTTCAGCAGAGGAGAAAGAACTACCTGTCTTTAGTTTATTTAGGTAAGATGAAAAAAGTGAGGAGCGTGAATTTGATCTTGCTTCAATTTACTTCAGTGGAAAAACTCTTGCCATGACTTCAGTGAGAATGAGACTGCATCTTAATTCATTCTATATGGAGAAAAACAAATCAGCTGAGAATAATGCTTTTGTTTATTAGATGTAAATTACTACCACAGTCGTTTTTAACAGTGCTAAGTAAATCCTGCTTTAAAAGCCAAACGTTGCCTTCAGTCCTGCTTATTCCTCTGTACTGTGTCACAATGCAGGATTCCTGGTCCTCTGACCAAGTCACCGCTGTCACAGTAAGCATGGCTTGCTCTGGGGAATGGCCACATTCCCAGTAAGCATGGCTTGCTCTGGGGAATGGCCACATTCCCAGTAAGCATGGCTTGCTCTGGGGAATGGCCACATTCCCACACGGGAATGATAGATGTTTGTGGATGTCACTGGTGACAATGTCCAAATCTGGGCTAGGGCATGCCCCCCAGCCAAGAAACTAGGGTGCACACTTTTGTAATATAAATGCATTCACTGAGAACACAGACTACACTTACTAAAATGTCCATGAAAAGCAGCCAAGTAAATCAAATCAATAGGGTTAAATTTGCAATTAGGATTCTCTCTTTCGGCAGGAAAATTTTAGGATAGCCACAAATTGAGAAAAATTTGCTTTTTTTTCTTCTTTTTCTCAGAAGGCAATCAACCTTCTGGTCTGGCTATTCTTTACTTCTCCCTATGAAGTAAAATCTAAAAAGACACACACACGATATTTATGGAAGGACCTCCCAATGAATTAGGAAAAATTATTACTCAGAAGATCAAACAGAAACAAGACTGTCTACACTGTATGAATTAAACATACATGAATTAGGACACTGAGCCTTCCATTCTTTAGTAACAGAACTGATGCTGTCCTGAAAATGACATTAATGAATTAGACTGGTATATGAAAACCTTCTGCATCTGCTCTAGAGGTTGGAATGAGGATGTTAAATGAGGCAGCAGACAACAAGGACGTGCTGCTTAGGGAAGCTGAATATCACTTCTGTGCTTGTGGAGTTCTGCAGTTTGGATGAAGGTCACAGGTTATCTCCAGCTACATGAAAATGAGTGATAAATACACACTGTTGGTCTTAGACTGAAAGCAGTACTAGGCAAAGAGAGTCAAAATATGGAATATTACTCAAAATCATCCCCTGGTTTTCTAAAGATCATAATCTTCTATTAGAAGACAGTTTGTTACCTTCTCCTAATATTAAAGCTGTAATAGTAAAAGCACCTCAATCTTGTAGAAGTATCTAAGATACACAGAATAAGTAAGGTATATGCAGTGAGAGCACCCTAAAAACATCACAAGAGGAGTGACAATTTCTGGGATAGTAATGACATGAACGAGTATCTAAACGTTAAGTCTGAGTGAATAAGAGAATTTTTCAACTAATGGATCAGGGAAAATGTGAAAGGATGAGATATGTGATTAAAGATCATAGTGTATTCGGTTAACACAGGTGGAAAATATATGACTTTGATTCTGTACTACAACATATTTTAATTGATTTGTGTGTAGTTTTAGTTTTATACATGCACAATTTTTTAGAACACATCTTTAGACTGGGACAAACAATAAAGGAAATCCATTGTATGACTTTACATTGATCCCAACATCACTCACTGGAATATCTTAACATTTCCTGCACAGATTCCCATTCGTTAAGATGACAACCTTGAGAAGAAGGAAACCTATAACTGCCATTCAGAGAAGGTCTAAAATTTCAATTGCTGTTTGAACACAAAGGAGCTTTGACATGCTGTGGTTTATTGAAGCACTCCTGCAGTTATAGACACATCTTTAACCACCCTACCCTCTCCCTCTTCCTCCATCCACCACTGATTGATGCAACTGGAAGCTTCAGTAACTGCAGAGCAAAGTCCCGCTTACTTCCAGCTCTCCTGCCCCAGCAAATGCTCAGCTCTTCTGGGAAGATGGAGCTATGCCATAAGCACATTGCACCTGAAAGGAGATGAAACCTTCCCTTCAAAGACACATGTGACCAGGTTTTTGGAACTGCCTGATGTGGCCAGTTCTCATCTGTTTTCCATAAAGAAGGAAAAGAGCCCTGTATTCTCCTCTTCATGATAGTTCAAGTATGAATTCCAAAGAACAGAGATGCCAGGACTTGTCAGTGACATGACTAACAATTTTATGAGAACTGGCAAAACAGTTCATTTCTCCTACATCTTATTCTCAGAAACCTTGGAAGTGTTTTGTCTGAAAGATTTGGGGGGAGGAAGGTAGACTTAATTCTCACAACTATATTAAATATTCAGTACATCTGATATTCTGTTGTCAACACGCAAAATATAGTTTAATTATGATAAGCCATACTGGAATCATTTACAATACATAAATGTGAAAAAACAGCATTAAATTATTTCTTGTTCCATGTGGAAAAATATACACCTTCCAACCCCCCAAGAAAGTAAGACAAGGCACAATAAATTCTGGTAATTCTCTTTCTTCTGACTTTTCAGTTCCATCACAGCTCTCAAAACTAAGATTTATGTGCTGTTTTGCATCTGTATCTGTTGTTGATTTTCCCCCCCTACAGGGATATAGGTGAATAAGTTTGGACAGGAAACGGTATCCCTCAAGCCAAACTGAAAGGTTTATAAAGTTGCTAAGAAAAGTTTGGGTCAGGGCCTAAATATCAATCATCTGCTCACTGTCTTTTTAAACGAGCTCAGGCATTTTCCCAACTGTTCCCAGCAGGTCTCTGCCACTATTTTAAACTAAGATTTCAGCCATTTTTTTTCCCCTGTGTTGACCTCACTAATTTTTCTTTCTCCCCCTCTTTACCTGCCAAAGGCATCCATCAGGATTTTGCCAAAGGCTATCTGCTTTTGAAGTTGAGAGGAATTCACTAATCGTGAGTGTCAAATCCACAGTAAATGCCATGGCCATATGGTATATGCTGCTTTTGGGAATTAGCTCAAAAGGCCTAGCTGTGAGAAGGCTGGCTGTATGTCAGGAGGGTTTTACTGCTAACTTTCATAACTCATGTCAGCTCTTTCAGTTTCTGTATGCATTGGCTTCAGGGAGTGCAACTGTTCCCTGAATTTATAAAAATGTTGTCAAGATCCCTTGATCTTGCTTCCTCTGTCTCTCTCGCACAAACACATCCAAACACATTTATATACACAGTGGAATAGCATGCACAGTGGCATGCAAATCTAGCAAAAGAGAAGCTTGTAAATAAATAGCATGTCATTCTGCTTACTCAATACATTTCTCTGGGTGTTAAACTCATGATAAACATATCATAAGCCCCGATGAAGGCTCTACAGCCTGTCCCATCACACCATCCTGAGTGTAACTCTGCAATGCATAGGAAGACATAAGTTTGAAAAACAGAGCAGAAATAGCTCCCCTAAGGGCAAGGTGCTGACATAGCTGAAACATAACTAACTGGAGAGCATTTGTTTTCACTAAAGAAGGAAGTGTCAGTGACACATCTCTGTGCCTGTGGAGGTGTACTGTACATTCAAAGCAAAAAGAAATCCACCTTCTTTAAAAAATTGGCCATTAATACATAAATATGTCTGTGTTGAAATCCCTCAGACGGTACCATTCTTAACAAGAACTACACACAAGACTAAGAAATTCTGCAGAGAATCACGCTTTTGTGATTCAAAGAGGCAAGGAGAAAGAAAACCACATATGAAGAGTTTAACATACCCACTTAGTGATAGAAAAAGAATTATTACAAAAATAAATGTCAGTCCCCTTGAAACACTTGAGTCAGCTCTCTCAACTTTCTCTGATGCTGTAGGAAGGTGTGAATGTCCTCCATGTGTCACATCATCCGCACCAGCCACACAGGAATGTCTCCAATGCACCTCAGAGCCTTTCAAGGACCACTCCCCTCTAATTTATGTAGAGTCTGTTAACATCCTCTTGGAGCAAACAGAAATAATACTTTTAAAAGACATTTATACTTCAGAAACATGTGCCCCGACACAACAAAAAACCCAGATTTTAATACTGCCCCGAGGCAGAATTCATCCATCTTTAAGGCTTCTATTATGTATTTCCTGGTTAGTAATACAAAAAGAACTGCTGGCAGTATCACATCGAAACGAAAGTGCCAGAATCAGAAAAACTACTGAAAAGTTTACCTTTATAGGAAAGCTTCAGTCTTGGGATATTTTGTTTTGACGTTCCAGTGACTGGAAGGAACAGCATCGCTAAAGACAGCAGGCTGCAGGCATGTGGCACTTGCAAAGCTCTCATTCTGCTCTCCTCTTCTGTATCTTCTTTTGTACTATGGTGAAATATCTCCCCACTTTTCAAACAATCCAAGTTTGATCTGGAAGAAAAAAAGAAAACATCTGTAGATCTGCTTTACTGCATAAGCAACAATTCTGTAAGCAAGCCAGACCTATTTCTAAAGAGCACCTCAGTTAATTTCTTTGCTACGAAAGTATTTTTCCTCTAGTACAAGTAAATATGTTTTGTTTCTTTAATACTAAATTTACACATTTTGACATTGGAAAAATATGTAAACTTTTCAGACACCAATGTCTAGCCTAGCTAACGTTTAAGCACAAATTAAATTAATGCAGTATCCATAAAAAGAACATTTGACATTCAAAAGTGACCATGCAACTTGATAGTTAATACTAGTCCATTGGATATCTTACATGTTTTATAACTCTTTTTGTCTCAGTACAACAGCTATTGTGTGTTTATGCTATGACTAGAATGAACTGTAATGTCTCAGATGCCATGGGGGTACAAGCTGAGTTAACAGTGAGTACTTACCCATCAAAAACTAAACTAAGAAAACTGGAAAGAGCAAGCAGTTGTGTTTAGTTTTAATAGAGAAAAAAGTCAAAGCGGATGATGGATTTAAAAGTGCTTTCAGTATGATATTTCCAGCAGAACAACTGCCTCAACTCATCCACCAAAATGTCCTATAAACTTTAATGAGTGTTTCAGGCTGGGGTCAATAGGCTGATACGGGATTTTGTTAGCACAGTGTGCAACTAAGCCAGCTTTGCAACACTTTTCACTTAGTAAGAATCATTCATATTCCATAAATCTTGAAGTGTTTTACAACTGAAAGCAATTATCACTGCCCTTATTTTCCCTATGCAAAAACGGAACCATAAAGCTGCAGTGAACCTATTTCCTCAAGGTCACACAGCAAGCACAGTAGTTGAAAAGAAAACAGCAACAGCAGTCCTGCTGTCCTTTGTACCCAGCTATCAAGGATCCCTTTTGCCCAATAACTCGACTTTTGCACATGAAATTATTTGAAATGGCATCTTGAGTTCCGAAGGCAAAACTTCATGGTTAATAAATCACAGAGATCAGAGTATGAAAATATTTGTGAGACCAGATCCTTCCCCCTGCAAGTGCCTGATGCTAGAGGTCAAGGGAGATGGCTGGTGAAATGACAAATGTCAGTGTTTGAGTAATGCTGTAAAACCAAGGAGTAAGGAAATGTTATGGTTAGTCAAGAGATTAATGGCTCATGATGTGCCATGAAAATTCTTTTCTGAAAGGTACTGGAGCTGCCTGATTAAAAGAGCAATCCTAGTGCCCACATCAGCCAGCACTTGCACAGACACCAAAGGAGAGGTTCCTTGCAAGTCCATGAGAGATGCAGCACAGCTTGTGGCCCCTGAGCCTTTCCACCGGTCTGTTATTTGAACTCCTGCAGCACTGGGTCTTGCAATTCTGTGAGCTACAGCAGCACCCAGAACCAATTCGGCACCTCCTGATACAGGCAGTTCATCCTTCCTGGCATGAAAGGATGGAAACAGAATCCCTTCCGTTCTCTCTGACACAGGAAATCTTTCTCAGATGAAACTTGGGCTTTCTGAGCCTCCAGACTTTCGCTCAATAGCAAAAGACAAGGAAGTGTGCAAGAAGAGCATGATGGTGAAAAAGAGGGAAACAATTCGTAAAATCCCCAAAGCATAATTCCTATTGCAGAACACTAAGCTTCTTCCTTCTCAGTCCCCTCTTCAACACTCATATGCAGTGTCTGAATGCACTACTCTTGGCCAAGTGTGAGTACATGTTCACGAAATGACATGGAGAGAAAACAGACAAACATGAAATGCCTGTTTCATCTTTCTCTTCCCTTTATTACAGTATCAGATCCTAAAGGAACACCCTTACTTCTTCTGTGCCAACACATCTATCTGAGGGTGGACCACGAAGGACTAAAGTGGATTAGACTATCCCAGGGTTAAATCGCCTTTAAGAAATTTATTTAGAGGTGAAAAAGGGGAAAAGAAGGAGAGGGGAGGAGGGGGAAGAATACATGAAGATGAGACACCAGCCCTGTTCATCTTCAGCAGGATGATAGTGACAAACCATACTTCAAAAAGAAGCAATTAAGAGGGAGCCAGTCTCACTGCAAGTATGTTGAGAAGTCACGGCCTGAAGGTCTGGGCCTCAGCCAACAGGGAACTCACCAAAGGATATGGGGCTCATTTTCTTGAGGCAAATTACTGTGAAGAATCAGGACTAAATTTGACTAAAAAAACAGTTGCATCATTGCACTGTCATTTGCTGAATTGATTGAGAATCAGCACCAAACTCGGCCCTTCGGCCATAGCTCACAACCTCACTTTTTCATGTAGGCTTTTTTTGCTAATGGGAACCTTCCTTTTTTCTTGGTTGGGTTTTTTTTCCCCTTTCCCCTTTTATTTGAATAATGTCTGTGAAAAACCATTTGCTTTCACGAGGCGGTTAGTTTACACTGGAGGCAGCAGCTCTGTGAGCTCGAGCCAACCCTGTCCTGTCTTTAGATTCATTGCAATCTGGCCACATTGTCACATATATTTTTAGTTTATGATGGTCCTCTAATACAATTCCAGCTTCCACACAGAGTCCTTCCAACAGTCTAGCTCAGGTTAATGAACTTCAGGCCACTTCTCTTCTGCAGGAATTTCGAGGCCCAGGGGGTGGCTGTGCCCAAGAGATTTGCCAAAATCCGCTACGATTTCACCGCGCGAAACGCCAGTGAGCTCTCGGTGCTGAAGGATGAAATCCTGGAGGTACGTGACCGCTCCTGGAAAAGGTGTGTCCCCCAGGGGCAGGAGAGAGCTCGGGATAGCAACAAGCACCAACTCCATTTTCCCTGGTGGTATCTCAGCAGTGACACAAAGCTTTGCTCAAACCCAAAGCTGGAGCAGGCTGCCTGTGCTGTGTTGTGTCATTTCCTCAGCTCAAAGACATCGGTCCCATTTTAACCACAGTGAGGAGGGAGGACAACAACTCGCTCTAGAGCCCTGCTCATCCCCCGCTGGGTCGGTTCCTTATCACCACTTCCTCCTCCACGAGGATTTGTTTTCTCTGAAAAGCACCTTTCTCATAACCTTTCTCTTACTGCAGCACTGTTGGCAGCTGGACAAGGTGGGACGTGACTTGGGCTGACACTGATCTGTGACCTGAGGAAAAGGTTTCTCTGCAAAATGTGGCTTTTTATTTATTTAATTATTTATTTTAATGCAAAAAGACATCAGAAACTCAGTCATTAGGAAAAAAAGGTCTGGAGAAACAGGGACATTATGTAGGAACTATGAGTTCTTCAGCACGCAGAGGTGCTCTCCTGTTCATCCTTACGATACATTCTGATGCTTTCCAGGAGAAGTTTCAGTCCTGGATTGCATCTGAGAGCAACAGATCTGATTAGAGCTCCTGGCCTCAGTGATGTCCTTCTGGCAACTTCACCTTTTGGATGGTTCGGCCCCGCTATATCCTGGTTGTTTATGCCTGAAATCCCATTTTCCCACAGCAGATTTATTTTTGTCCCTCTCTCAGGTGTTGGAAGATAATAAGCAGTGGTGGAAGTTGCTCAACCGGAGTGGGCAGGCCGGTTATGTTCCGTACAATATCCTGGATGTGGTGAAACTGGAAGAGCTCAAACAGGTCTGTAGTCAGGTAATACCTGACTGGTATCAGCTGCAGGGCACAATCTGCCTCTGGGAATAATGTTGTCATTAGACCTCCCTGATTTCTTAGGATACTATGCACCAATCAGGACAGACCTTCAGAAGTAGACAAAGCCAGGAGATTCCTGAGTCTCCTATGATAAAATTCACATTTTGCTACGATCGTCTTCCCAAATAAGGCCTATCCTTCCTATTTGTGCACCAGCCTCCTGCTTTCCATATTTTTCCACATCAAGATTTTTCTTGGGGGTTAAATTAAAGATGGACACTTCCCTCAGCCAGTTCAGTTCAGCACCAGGAACACGTTACTGGAGTGGAGGCAGATGGAAACACCATCTAAGTGAGAATTAACTGAATACTGCAACTTGCACTGCAGAAATGTGGAGCTGGAGTGTTCTAAACACCCTAGGGAAGCATGGAATTGCTTCCCCATTTTGGTATTGCAGCGTTTGGGCAAAGCCTAAGGCGGCCCAGCAGGCTTCTGGATAAATCCCTGCTAGTTTAATCAAAACGTCAAAAAACTTTCCAGTCCGCTCCAGGCCCTTGGCAGTGGTCCCGCTTCACATCCCAGCTACGGAGCAGTGAGGCTCTGCCTTCCAATGAGATCGAACATGTTTGGCACAACTAGGAATTCCCTTGCGCAAACTTCAGACTTTGCTTTGGGTTCTTCATTCCCAGAAATTAACTTCTTCCATGCAGCTCCACCTGAGGTCTCCCCAGCCCCACATCAGCACAAGGAGAACACGGCAGTTTGTCCCTCCGTGGGTGTGAGGCAGAAAGCTTAAGAAAATTAAAAACGACCAAAAAAAATTCTTACTTTTCTTTCCCTTTCTAACCAGTCTAACCAGAGGTACAAAGGAGACCTGAGCCCCAGGGGCCATGGCCCATCCAGCCCAACCCACAAGCTGCCTGCCAGCTACGCCGGGGATAAGTGGGGCACTGAGATGTTGTCGCGCCACTCTGCACAGGACGCCAAAGAACGCACGTGTGTGTCCCACTCTGGGCTCCCCTGGGTTTGGGCGCTCGGGGGACCAGACCTGCCCAAGGGGCTCCCCTGCACCTTTTACTGATCACAGCAATGCAGCAGCACTGTGTCTGGAGGCCATTCCAGGCAGGACAAGAGCCAAGAGAGCAGCCCTGGGGCTTGTGACACCGCCGGGGCTCTCGGGCGGCCCGGGCCGAGCAGGGCAATAAGTGATCACCCCATGCCTCCTTCCTCCAGTTCTAACTTCCTCCTCCTCCTCCCAAGGAGAGAGTTTCCTTTCTCTTCCAAAATGTTTAAGTGTGTCTAAGGAACAGCTCAGGTCAATCCCTTTCTCTCACTTCCTTTTGCTCATCTCCCGGCACACACACAGTGCCCGCCTGGCCGCTTCCTTCATGTGGTTCCACAGAATTCCCGGCCAAACAGGAGATCCGCATCACTCCCTCACCCTGCACGTGCTGTGGGGCTCACAGAGCAGGAGAGAGATCAGGGGCCCTGCTCACCTCACCCCTTATCCCACCCTGTCCACTCCTGGAAGCAGGAGCCCTTCTGGGACGACAGGAAGCCCCACAATACAAGGACACAAATCTGTTCGTATCACTGAGTTATTCTCCAGAGTCTTCAGGAGTTTCATGGGGAAAGCGATACTGGATGAAGAGTCACTGGAGTTTTCACAGAAGCACAGGATGCCCTGGGCTGGAAGGGACCTTCAAGCTCATCCCATCATGAGTGTGTTGCTCATTCCCAGTTTGTGCTTCCTGCCGCTTCTGTTCTGTTGCGGAGCAAAACCTGGAGCTCTGCGATCAGCAAATTAGTGACTAGAAGCAGCAGAGAGGACTGAAAAGGTCTCAATTCCAAACCTCCAATTGTAGATTCTCACAGAACTGTGCTTCCACATCAGGCAACAGCCAAGGGGTGATGGGAGCAAAATAAATGGCAACACAGGGGCACAGGAAAATGGGAATCACTTTTCTGGGCTGAATTTAAATAAGAATGTTGAGCCACATCCCCATCTGCCTTACAGTTTCCCCACAAACATTTAATGGCATTTTTGACTGAAGACTTGCTTTCATTCCCTACTTGTTTCTACAGAACTTATTCACCAAACGGATGAGCTGAACGACGAGCTGCTAAAGAAGATCACAAACAATAAAATTCAGCCTCCCCACAGGAATTTCAAAGTGGAAAAGCCTCAGCAAGTTTTCGTGCCCCTCACCTTTGAATCCAGCACTGAAGAAGTCAAAGCCTGGCTGGAGGCCAAGTCATTCAGCAAAGAGTAAGATTTGCCCTATTGCCACGTGCAATGCTCGTCCTTCCCTGGAGAAGGAGCGGGGGAGGCCACCGGCACCATCTCACCTGGGACAAGCCACTTGGATTTACTTACAGAGCCTGTGTTGCAAATTAGATTTCAACCCTGTTCAATCCAGGCTCTATAACCAGAATGTTCAGAGCCCAAAGTCACTCCCTTTCTCTGGTATAAATATTTTCTTGGAGATAAACAGTTAACTAACTAAATCCAAGGCCTGAAATGCTACTGGAATTGCAGCTGCCACCTTGGAACAGCCCCAGGGCCCCGTGATATGGTCCCACTGCAGCTCCTGGCCTCCCATCTCCAACTCCTCACCTCTGGCACGAGGCCACGTGCAGCACAATCGTCACCTCCCTACTTTGTGTCTCCCCAGGACCGTGGAACACCTGGGCATCCTCACCGGAGCTCAGCTCTTCTCCCTCAACAGAGAGGAGCTGAAGAAGGTGTGCGGTGATGAGGGAAACAGAGTCTACAGCAAGATCACAGTGGAGAAAAACCAGCTGGAGGTAAGCATTTTTCTGGATAATTCCTGCTGGAATGGGGGCTGTACCAGCAGCGTCAGATAGCTCATTAAACAGGCATTTTAAAAAATACAATTGTGGGGAAAAAAAATGCAACCAAACCTACACCAGCAATAAAACACACGTAAAAATTCCGAAGTGTCTTTTGAGCAAATCTGTAAGATCCCCCTGTTTCCACTAATTAATCTGCTTTTTACTGATATCACTTATCTCTTTGAAACTAGCTCTACTTTTACAGCATTAATTAAATACTGTCACTTAACTGCAGCTTGAAGTTCAAATCCAAACTGCCTGTTTTGTTTCCATTCCAGAAAAGCAGAGGGGAGTCGGAGCTCCAAGAAATCACGAAGCGCCGCCAGGAAAGGATTGATTCTGCAAATTAAAGTCTCTCTGCTTTATTTCAGCTCTTAGCCCTAAGTAGTGCAGAAAAAAAGGGAATGAAAGCAATGATTCCTGGCCCAGGCCAGATGCAGCAGAGCTCCCCTTGGGGTCCAGCTGCCATCAGAGTGACAATTCCTTGAACACTGTTGGGAAGGGTTGACAATAAGACCATGTCCCACTGGGAAAGGTGTTTTAATTTTGCATGAAGTATTTTTTTTATAACTATACATTTTATACTGAAATTTTCCGTGCATGCGATCAGAGCAGGATTCACACGGGGCTGGATGTACAAGGGCTGGCTTCAAGCAAAAAAAGACCCCCAAAGCTTTTCTCCGAGGGCTGTCCCCTGCTCCCCACTCTCCCCTGGCAGAGCAGGCGTGGCACACAGCACAAGAGAGGCCAGCCTCAAGGCTTGGAGCCTGGACCAGAGGAATAAGGCTTTAGAACCCTGCAATGGTTTGGGTTTAAGGAAAGGACATTAAAGCTCATCCCATTCCACCCCCCTGCCATGGGCAGGAATGCCTGTCACAAGCCCAAGTTGTTCCAAATCTTGTCCAACCTGGCCTCGGACACTTCCAGGAATGGTGAGTCATGACCTCTCTGGGCAACCTAACCCTTTCTATTTCCATTTCCATTTCCTCCTCAGTGCAGGTGTCCCCTGCAGCCCACGAGCACAGGGCCGGTGACAACTGCCTGTCCTTGTCCTGTCCCCCTGTGCCCCCTCGTTGGACAAGGCTAGAATGGCAACACACATTCCCAAAGTCTGGCTGCTTCCTTAAATCCATGGACCAGCTAGTGCTATCTCTGAACAGCTGAAATGAGCTTTCAGTGCCTAGAAATGAGCAGGAGTGACAAACAAAGGGATTTGAATCTGGAAATAGGTGAGTTCCACCCGCCCACCGCTGCTGATGCAGAGGCTGGGGCTGGGGGCAGCTGTGCAGCCCTTCCCTGGGGCACGGATCCTGCACTGGAATGTTGTGGTGGTGTTGCCAAACCGGGCCTCAAACCAGGAGAAGATAAGCCCTGACCGTTTGCTCCCGACCCAGGCACACCCACAGCCCTTCCCAGGGTGTTGGTCACTTGTCCCCATCTTCACATTTTCACTGCAAAAAGTCAGCTGAAATGATTCCCAAATAGCTGAAACCCCAAAGCACACTGGGAAAGGCAGGTTTAACACAAATTAAATGGCCACAAGAAAAAACCCCTCTAATTTAGCACAGGGTGTTGCTCTTTACTTCCCGTTTTCCTTCATAAAGTTATGTGCATTTGTATATAGCAATCTGTAAATAGGGGTGAGGAAAATCCCTCTCCCTAGAAGCAGAATTAAGTGATTATGCTTCCAAAATTTACTCACCATTTCAAAACTCAAGCAAGCAGCGTAGTTCCTGTCCACAGCAAGTTTGGCACATTGCATTTCTAGCTCTGTTTGACTGACAGACCAATCTGATTGCAAAGCAGTGAAGCACACAGAGCTCCAGAGCTGCCCACAGCCCAGGGACAGCTGGGTTTTCTCTCTCAGCACATGCTGAGTCTTTGTCCAAATTTGTGCCTGTCATTGCACATTTAATGGAAAAAGCTTTAAAACAGCATCTGGGGAGCTCATGTCTAAAACTGAGAACACCAGTGCACCTTAGTTTTGGCTTCATTCTTAAGCGTCTCCAATGGATAATCTGTTTTCTTCATTTGAAACAGGACACTGCTCTCACCAGCAGAATTAGGGTGCAGGCAGGGGAGGATCCTGGGTTTAGTCACAGCCCTACTAGGATCTGAGAAGGGCACTCACCTTGTCAGGGAGGGATGAAGAGGACAATCCTCCTGAGAAGCCCTGGCTCCGGATTAGGGTGGAGATGGGAGGCAGGATGGCAAGCACGGGAGGCGAAAAAGTTTCTAAAGTGAAAATAAAAACGAATGTTGAGCTAGGAAACACACCATCTTCTAGTCCTGGGGTGTAGAGGAAAGCAAATCACAGGGAATTACGGTTATCTGGGATTTTAACAGGAGTGTACATGACAGCTCTGTAAAGCCGGGAGCCACAGGAGCACTTCCTAAAACAAATAGCTCAGTAGACCTTATTGCAGAGGCCACTTTTACAAATTTCCACGCGACTGAGCTGTGCATCTGTTCTGTTTGTACTGCCTGCAGACACTGCTATAAAGTACTGTACATTGATGTAACTGAGCGAAGGAGACAATGATATAACCATGCACTGTACAAGATTTATTAAAATAGTTAAGTTATAACTCCATCTCCGTCTCTTTCACTGGGTTTTCATAATGCTTTGTCACTGAGAGTCTCAGAAACTCAGCAGAATGTCTGAAACCACACATTTCCTTTTGGGTTTGGGGACTGACATTCAACAGGAAGGATGTTACGGCCTGGATAGCTGTGTCTTAAGAATAGGGGCAAAGCATGAGAAGGCTGCACAAAAGCACATTCTTGCCTCTCTGGAAGGGGAACGACTGTGGCAGCTGTCCCAAGTGGAACCATACAGAAAGAGGGAACAGCATAACCCCATGACTAGGAGCCTGTTACACGGATTCTCCAACATTTCCAGCCAAGAGCCATCCTGTTTCCAGAAGCAAAAGTTTGTCTTCTCTTTTCCTTAACAATTAAATTACCCAGCTGAAATAACTGGTAATTCCTTCTGTAGATGTTTTGGAGAGTACAATTTCCAAGTGGGCCCACACTAACAAGATCACCTCTTTTACAGCCTAAATAAAGTTCAGGCGAACCACGAGCCCAAAACACCTGCCTTACTGGGCCGAGGGCTCTCTCAGCGCCTGGAGCTGCACTCGATAAACCATTTCGAACCTTGCCACAACGGCGGGGAAGGGAGCCCAGAGCGCTCAGCTCCTGCAGCGGGGCACCACCGACGCGGCCCCGAGCCTTCCCTCACGGCCGCCTCCCTCAGGGGCTGCCCGCCGCCACCTTGCGGCACCGGCCGCGCCCGGGCCCCGCGCGGCCACGAGGGACGGGTGGCTCAGGGGCGGGTCGGGCGCCGTAGCGGCCGCGGGGAAGACTGCCGGGGGTTCTGGCGACACGGAGACTCCGGGGACAGGAGGTTCCGGGCCCGAGAGATCTCGGGGCCAGGAGACTCCCCCGATACGCTCCGTCGGGGACGATGGCGGCGTCACGGTCGCCAAGGCGAACCCCCGCCCGGCCCTCACGAACCAGCCAATCAGAATCGCTCTCCCTCCCGCTGCCCCGCCTCAGCTCCTCCCGGCCTCGTCCGTCTCCTGTCCGCGCTCCTGATTGGCCGCTGCCGCCCAGCCAGGCTGGGATTGGCGGCGGGCGGCGGGAGCGCGCGGGCCGGTGGCCTTCGGGCACGTACCGTCCCTCCTGGGCGCGCGAGTCCCCCGGAGCCGCGGACGTGTCGGTGTCCCCCGTGAAGCGGCAGAAGGTGGAGTCGGCGCTGGACCAGCTCAAGCACCACACCACGGTGGTGGCCGACACCGGGGACTTCAACGGTGAGAAGCGGCATGAGGGGATCCTGTCTCCGCAGCTTCTGCTTAGCCCCCTCTCCCGCCCCTCTTCACGGAGAGTGGGCGAGCCCGGCCGAAGGGGCGCGCGCTGCGGGGACCGACCCACCCTGGGGCCGGAGGGGGGGGCGAGCGGGACGGCGCTGGGTCTCCATCCCAGGGCAGACCCCGCCGTGATTTCTCCCAGTTTGCCCTCGAGTGTGCCCTGACCACTCCGTTCAGCTCTGCGTGCTGTCAAGGAGAAGTGCCAGACTGAAGCCAGGCTCTGCTGCTCTAATTAATTTTGGGTTTTCTGCCAGTGGGCTGTCTAGATCTGGGACTTGTTTGGGGTTTTTCAGACTCACGCTTGGACGGGGCTTGGAGCAGCCTGGCCCAGTGGAAGCGAGTGGAACTGGATGAGCTTCAAGACTCCTTCCAACCCAAACCATTCCAGGATTCCATGATATGCTTAAAAACTGATTTGGGGTTGGAGAGAAAGAAGGGAAATGATGCTTTTTATTTGTTTCACTTGAGCTGTACATTGATCTTTTCCCTTTTTGCATTTCCAGGATGCAGAAAGTGAGAAGGAACTTGAGGAGATGTGCTCGGTCCAAGAGAAATAATTTTGAAAAAACTCATCTCACTGGATACTGCAGCAACAGTAAAATCCCAAATGGATTTCATGATCCTGACAATTCTGAGTGCACTTCAGGGATAAGGCACAAGATCTTACAGAAAAACAGACGCAGCAGCACACATCCAGGAAAACATCTTGGAATTAATGGCATAAAATCGTGGTTTATTTTCCTGCATCTGTTTGATTTTAGGATCCCTAAAAATGTTACATTCCTAGCATCAGGGGTCAGGGGGTAATTTAGAGGTAGTTGGTGATAAATATTTTTGGTTATATGTAGGGCAGATATTTATGCCTTACAGAGTTATGTAATATAAATATGTATTATATATTAGGGCATATAGCTATCTATTTATATATAACCTATTTTTTATGTGTGCCCAGATATAGTTTATATCAGACACTGTGCCTGTCTGAAGGCCTTGCTACTGCGCTCCTAACTCATTCCTGAGGAAAACATCAGGCAAAAGTTGTTAGGTTTAACTGGTTCCTCTTTTCCTTAATAATTATTTTACTCAGTTGGAATAACTGATAACAGCTGTTAGAGATGTGCAGTTCCCAGTGGGCCCAAGGCACTTTTTTGCACAACGCAGAGTGGCGTTTAAGGTATTCAGTAGTCAGAGAAGTGAGGATTAGGATTTTGAATGCTCTTGGACAACAAGGCTGGCCAGAGATCCCTCCTAACTCACTGTGGGACAGCAAAAACCCCACAGCCAAGGGTAACCAGGGATTGTGGGGATGGAGAATTTAATGGCATCAGGGGGCAGCAGTGCCAGTTCAACTGATAAAAAAGTAAATCCACGACTGCTCTAGAGGAGTATTGTTCCTGGACGTGTATAAATACAGGGACACCTCTTTACTCTCAACTGAGGGAGGTTTGTGGTTGTGGTGCCAGTTTACCCTTGAGAGTTCCAGGCTTTATTTCAGCTCCCCTAGCCCGGCCTGATGTGCAGCAGTGGTGCGAGGGCCGGAGCCGTTCGCTGGCTCTGGGAACGCAGATGCCATCATGGCCCAGTGGGGGGGGGAGCTTAGGCTGTGGTGGCAACCTCAGAAAGGGATCAGATGGCTCCTGGAACTGCCCAGAGTGCAGGAAGGGAGGGGGAACTGAACTGCTCCCACAGACCCCTGCTGGGCTATGGTTCTGGGCCAGGCCCATCAGAAAAGTGGCAGCATCAGTGGCACCTCAGTTGTTACTGTCCTTGGAGCTCTCAGGATCAGGATGAAATCATGTTCATGCACTACTGGGAAAGCAGGGAGCAGGATCAGTGCTCTAACTCTCTACACTCTCTCTCCAGGAGTGCCTTGGGTCATGGCAATTTCATGTGTGGAATAGTTTCCTGTGTCTGCCTGGGCAGCTGCAGTTATTGCACAGGCATTCAGGGCTGACAGTTCCCTGCAGGGAGAGCTCAGCACATGTGCCCAGAGGCAATCCCAGCATCTGCAAGAAAGAAAGAAGCAGCAAAAGGTGATTGCTTCTCTTTCAAAGTTATTTCAAGTGCTCACACCCAAACCCACCTTTGCTCTTGATTCTGGCCAGGTAGGTGCATGGTGAGCAGTGGGCACAGGTCATGTCATCCATGCTGGTGTGAGTGATGCTTTCTGGGGGAAAGCAGCTGATCTCCAAAGTTCCCTTCCTGCCCCATGCCTGATCTGCACAGGAGAAAACCTCTTCCAGGAAGGGATTGTGCTTCCTCTAATCCCATTTGCCCAGTCTGTTCCATGGGGATATTGCCAGCCTGGGGCAGCAGAGGCACACGCAGCTCTCAGCACTCTCTGCTCCAAGCACAGCTCTGGGCTCCTTTGCACACTGCCTCTGCCATGGGGGTTTTCTCCAGGAGAAGCCAAGGAATTGCTCATGGAAGGGTGCAGATTAAGTTATCCCAAAGGGAAGCAAAGAATAAATATCTCATTTTTCCATCAAAATGCTCATGCTCTTTCCTACAGATTATTTCAAGTTTTTCCCACAAGCTTTGCCCTACCCATCATCCCATTTTTACCCCAAAAAGTAATTTTCTCTGTCCTCCAGAATGTCTCAGTGTCTATCCCCAAAATTTTCACTGTGTCTCTGCAAGTGACTACCTCAGTTTACCTCATGCTGTTCATTCTCTTCCCTGGGGATTGCTTCAGATTTTCCCTCCAAGCTGTCCCTGTCTGTGCACTTCTGATTTCTTCTTTTTTACAAGAAAGTATTCATTCACTACTCTGGAGATTAGCTCCAGTTTTACCCCCCCAAAATTGCCCTAACATTCACTAGTCATTGCCTGATTTTTACCTCACTATGTTCATTCTCTCCCCCTAGAGATAACCTCAGGTTTTACCCCCAGTATTTTCCCTACCTGCCCACTAACTATTTACTCTTTTTGACCTATAAATATTCTCTTTCTATCCTGGAGATTTCATCAAGTTTTACCCTGAAATATTTCACTATCTTTCCAGTACTGTCTCACTTTACCTCAGGATGTACGCTCTCCCTGCCACACATCACCCCAGCTTTCACCTCCAAAATTATTGCTACTTGTCCACTACTTATTACCTGATATTCACCTCAGTATGTCCATTCTCTGCCCAACAGGTCATTTTAATTTCTACCCCCCAAAACTTGTCCAACCTGTCACCTAGTGACTGCCTCAGTTTACCTCAAAAATGTTGTCTCCCCTAGAGATTACCTCAGACTTGACCCCCACATTTTTTCCCTGTCTGCAAGTTACTACCTCCATTTAACTTCAGTATGTTCATTCTCTGGACTACAGACTCAAGTTTACTCTCAATCTCCCTGCCTCTCCAACACTGATTACTTCCTTTTTACCTCAAAAGATTGATTTATTTTCTACCATGGAGGTTACATCAAGTTTCACCCCCAGAATTTACTAATACTTCCACAACTGATTCACTCAGTTTACCTCAAAAAGTGTTCATTCCCTCACCTAGAGGTGACCTTGTATTTTACCCCCAAAGGTTTCCCTACCTGTGCACAACTGATTGCTATAGTTTACTTCAAAATCTTCATGCTCTCCATTACAGGTCACCTCAAGTTCACTTCAAAAGTTTTCCCTACCATTTCCATTAGTGATTATCTCAATTTTTACCTCCAATAAGTCATTCTCTACCTACAGACACTGGATAGTAAATCATACAAAGATCTAAAACATTGCACAAGAAACAGCAGAAAGTTTTCCATGAATAACACAAGTTCCTTTTTTCCCCTCCTCCGCCTAGGACTGCTACCAGGAGACAAGAGAGCTGCTATCAACACTCAAACCTCCCAAGCGTTGTTATTGCTCAGAGAGCTGCGCTGGCACTGAGCTACTCCCATGCGCCTGCAGGGCTCTGGGGAGGGGCAAGACGACCTCCCACTCCTGCCTGGAGAAATTTCAATGCCCTAAAAAGTCATTTCCCTTCTCTCTCTCTGACCCACGGCCAAAGCAGCTGTGTAGAACAACATGGACTACTCATGGAAGGGATGATTCAGTTGTGGGAAAAACGCTAAAGAAGGCCTATCACCCCAAATTTCAGGGTGAAAACACACTGCTTGTTAACAGGAGCACACAAACTCATTTAAACCAGAGAGCAAACTGCACACCAGGAAAAGAGCTGAAAGATAGGCCCTGCCTTGATTGATAATTCCAAAGGAAATTCCCCACAGATCATAGGCAATTACCTATAATTTTACCTCCCTAATCACTGGATTTCTGACTTGGGTTGCTGTGGAAGTGTTTCACAGATGCCTTGAGGGGTCAGGGGCTTGGCTGGATTCTTTGTGGTTAGTCCTGACAGGCCCAGGCCAAACCCACCCACCTGCATCGCTGCTCCACCCCAAATTTGCATGAAATACTGAGAACAGGTTATAAATACTCCCCTTCTCTGTCCTTCCTGACACATCCATGGAGCAAATGTACTCTATCCATTGTTCCCAAGAGCACCTCTCCAGCCCAAATCCCAGTTTTCACCAACACAAACCAAACAGACCTAAGACAATTATTCCATCAGTGCCTGCAATTCTGAGCTCCCTGTTCCCTGCCACTCACACAGCAATCTCACCTCAGCCCAGAGACTCCCTGTCCCCAAAGGGAAACACAACCTGATAGGGCACAGCTCTGGCACCACATTTCCCCTTGTTCCTGAAAAGCCCTAGGTAAATCCAGTCCCTCAGACCTTGCATCCCTGAACACCAGGAGAGCTGGAGTTTTACCCAGATCCCAGTGCCCTGCACGGCTGCGCTGACACGAGCACAGGCCGATCGCTCCGCCCAGCACCATCCCTCATTTTCTTCCCATTGCTCCCCAAGCGTCCCCAAACCACCCCAGCGTGTCTGTGCCGGGGCCAGGGCCTGCCCCGACCAGAGGCTGTCACCCAGCCTTGCACCTGCTCCCACCCCTGGGAGAGCTGGGAATGCACTGAGAGCTCGGCTCCCCAGTCCTCAGACACACAAATAATGCCCAACCTGCCCCTCTGGGCACAGCCAAACACCACAACTCCATCATCCCCAAGGAACTCTGGCAGTCGCCTCTTCACCTCTGCCCTTTTCCAAAGGACACAGGTAGGACTGGGCTGTCAGAAATGGTATTCCCTAGGCAGTTCATCCCAGCACAAAGGAGAAGAGGAACCCTGTGTCCCTCTGACTGACCCCACAGCATGGGCAGGACCAGCTGGGTTCTTCATATTCTAAATTCTAAAATGAACTGAAGAACCTGAAAGGCAAAAAACAACACACATATAAGGTTAGAGCCAGTCAACACACACAGACAGACACACTCTCAGACACCCCTTCTTCAGCTTACACACTGACTGCAGCCCTTACTAGAAACACTCCCCCCTAAAGAAGATGCTTTAACATCTTCTTCCATCTGCTGCTCCTTGATGTGGAACAGTAGATCCTGGGAAAATTGGTAGCATCAGTGACCATAGGGATCAAAATTTGCCTTAGGGACCTGCAAGACAGCATGAGGCAGTCTGCAAAGTAGCTGACAGCTAGGAGTTATCCCCACACCAGCCCCATAAACTTTCTACCCAAAAGCCCATAGACAGGAGAGGAGAGTTCTAAAACTGTTCAAACTAGCCAGGACTGAATGTGCCAGGGCAGGGCAGCTCCAAGCATAAGTGGCACATGGATACACAGTGCATCAAATATAGGCAAAGATGACATGAAGACTTGAGATAACGCTTCAGAAGATAAATTTTTGAGACCAGGATGCTTTGAGGCGACAGAAGCTACAAGACTACTGCAGTGAGGAGGGTCTAGTACACTTCATACAGAAGTCCAAGGGAACGGCACATGAAAAAAAAGATACTACCAAAACTGAGAAGGAAGATGGATAGGAACACCTTGTGTACTTCTTCTGGTCTCAAAAAGCAAAACCATAAAGATGCCAGAATAAGCCCGATCCAGGAAAGTATGCAAGTGCTCCTGCTGCCAATATGGCCCATAACGATGCCTGTAAAGCATTGAGACATCACAAAGCCCTATGACACTGAAGACAACGGACACAGACCACATAACATAGACACAAACTGAAACTGCCCAGCAGTTTTACCTGATGGACCCACGATTGCTAGTGCAAGATAAGCCAGAGGCTGATGACGCCGAAGGAAAGAAGGCTCTACGGCAGTAGTACGTGACAGTGAAAGGTAAACTCCTTATGAGAAGTTAGTGCCAAAGCTGGTAAGAGGATGCTCAAGAAGTGCAGTAGGCCTAGAGAAGGAGGCAACGACTGCCAGCTGATACAAAGGGATCCCTAGAGAAGGATTCTGCTGCCAAAGGCTGAAGTGACATCACAAAACATGACCGACCCACAAATGGCCAAGATGCAAGATGTCCACGTGCTTGCTATGCTCAAAAGTGCTCAAAAGCATGGCTACACTGAAGAGTAGGCAAAATTTAGACCATGGCAATCGTGCCAGACCCGAAGGCAGGCTCCTCGGGTGAAAAGATGGACAATGACATCGAGACTCAAAATCCAATGATGCAAAGCTCACGAGAACATGGAGATGGGTTGGAACTGCCCGGCCCGGCAAAGGCTCGAGTGATGCTGAAGAGAAACCCTCTCTCCCTTCACCTCCAAGGGGCCTGGCCCACTACAGCCCTCTCCTCTCAGCTAACTTCAAATTGCCTCCTGTGATTCCAAAGGTTTTTGCCTTCTCCCAGCCAACAGTCCCCACACTTAACTCTCTGAAGACCAGCAGACGAAATCCATCCTCAACAGAAAAGAATGCTTCAGCACCGTGGATGTCAATACATGGCCCACAGCCCACTTGGGTGGCTGCAAAAGATGGAGAATAATGACAAAATTCAGACTGTGATGACATGTCCCAGAAGTGACCCCTTGCACAATGCCTCTCTCCCTCATAACTGCTGAGGCTCATCGCTCACCAGCCGTTTCCAAACTTAGGCTCTGCACCTACTTGTGGTACCTAAGACAACAAAACAGAAACTGCGACTATTGCCCTCCAGAAGAATAAAGGCACGGGCTGGGCTCCCTCTGCACCACTGGCCCAGGCTCACCTCAAATCTCCATCCGACTCCGGAGGTGGCCCGGACGATACCCGCAAAGCGAAAAGGGACACGCTTCGCATGCTGCCACGTACCTCTCACCTATCAGTCGCCCCACCTAAATGCCAACTCACCTGCTCGCCTCTGTCCCTTGGCATGCCCAGGGCAGCAGCAGCACCTGCAGAGAAGCAAAGCAAAAAAACATGCTGAGAGACTGAAACCACAGCCTCCCCGCTCCAACTCAAGTACACCACACCTACAGCTTAAGCTTGCACCCACCTGGCCTCCAGCATCCCAGGGCCGGGACACCTTCCCAGTGGACCACCTAAAATGCACAAACAAAAACGGATGCTTAGAGCTGCACCAGAAACTGATACCCAAGCAGTAACAACTCATTCTGGCCACCAGTCACCGCTCACCTCGCTCCATCGACCTCGACCACTGATCTTCAGCATTACTTCCTACAAATAAAGATGAAGAACAAAGCTGTAACACAGTCACCATTTACACTTGCCCTGCAAAGACAAACGGTGACTGACCTTCCTGTGGGAACCACCTCACCTGGTATGGGGCACTCTGCCACAGATTCAATCCATTTGCATCTGAAAGAAAGTGATGACAAAAGTCAAAGTACTGCATCATAACTTAGCAGCTCCAGACACTTTGTGTTAATCTAGAAATACCATCTTGAGTCCAACTAATCCCTACATTACAAATGTCAAGTCCCTAGGACTTATCCTATTACACCTACACCCAGACTATGTAGCAGGGCAAAGCAGCCCCAGGCCAAACACACAGACACCTGTGACACAGGAGATGACAAACAAGGGGATGCAACAAGGAGAGGAAAGTCTCAGCAAGAAGAATTACCAATGACATGACCTAGATGAGGCTCAAAGAACTCTGGCAGGAAAAGACCTTAACAGAAGGACTTACGCCAAGAACCGCAAAGATGGACGCCCGAGAATCGTACGGTTGGAATCCTCTACCTATCCTCGCATTCTCCCAAGTCCTAATCTGTTATAAGGGATCGTTGCGGTGCACAGCTGTCAATACAGCTCAGAACAAGACTGTAAAAGGTGTCTGACTCAATAGTGCTAAAGAGAGATGCGATTCCGATGCATGTCCGAGCTTGCAAGTCAAAGGTTCAAGGGTACCAGCGTCCGGCCAAGGAACGCAAAGGAGCTGCTGAGGATGATGCCCAGCATTTCTGATAAGCCCCTCAAAGGGGTAAGGCAAAAGACATGTGACACAAGATGCCCACAATAGAGACACAGAACACACAATAGACAAGTGACACAACACGCACCGGGACTGCTCTGCCCTGCACACCTCAGCATTGCGATCAACAGCAAGACTTTGCCTTTACGTGGCCTAAGGGGCCCTCTCGTGGACATCCCCATCTCCAAAGCTAATTCAAAGATCCCTCCCACCAAGTCCTGACCCAGCACCCCACTCTCATCCCCCTCCCTGAGGTGTAGCCCTCGACTTAGCTCTCAGATATCCAGGGATGCAAATCCTCATCAGGTGCAAAACAAGGCCACCTCATCATCTGGAAAGTTCCTGCCCTCAGAGGGCTGTTCTCTCTCAGTCTACTACAATAAAGAAAACCAAACATCAGTGCCTGAACTCAGCAGCACATCAGCCAAAACCCAACAATTCCACTACTCACCGGCTCCTGAGAACGCCCCGGTCCTTGGCTCATACTCTGTGGCCGCACTCCGAGGCCGACGTCGCAGGGTATCCCTGGGTTAAGGGGAGACAAGGTGATGTGGCATTGCTGAAACTTGAGGAGACCCTCGCTCCTCCCTCCCTCCCCGACTCGCCACAACTCCTCAGCCATTGCCAAAGGCTGCCCAGATGGCACCTTCAAACAGAAAAGGTACAGGCTTCATCGCAGAGCCCTGTAATACTTCTGGAAGGCTCACAGGGACAGGCAGCTCAAGGGTGATAAACTGGCTCCATCAGCTGGTCCATGAGGGGGTTCAGCCCCTGTAGGCATAATACAAGTGGGCCACCTAAAACACACAAATGGATGCTCAGACAATGCATGCTTTGAGCTGCCCCAGAATTTGGCACCCGAGCAGTAACTGGTTGCGTCCACTGGTCACTGCTTACCTCACTCACTTGACCTTGACTGCTGATATCCAGGTTTACTTCCTAAAAATAAAGACAAAGAACAGCCCTGAAACATAACCAAAATGAAACACCACCCCTGAAAAGCTGAATGATGACCAACCTTCCCAGGGGAGAAGGGGCAAAACAAAATGGAAAGGCACATGCCCATGTAGTGTCCAAAAGGGTTGCATTGCCGAGATAGGTTCCACCTGAAAGTGCTTGACTGTGACCTCTTTCTGCAAGGGTGTCTGTCATGTTGGAGTAGCAATTTGAATGCTGCAGACCACCTGTAAAACGCAAAAAAAAAAATCAAAGGCTACTTATAGTTTCATCACTAATACAACAACTCCAGTAGCATCCAGTTCTGTGCTGGAATCAATACTCATCCAGCTCATGGTCCCCCCAGTGCCAATACCCTGCTGTGCCAAGTGCTTCGCATCTTCAAAATGAAAATCCCAACAGTGAGGTAAACATAGAGCCCAAAGTCAGGCCGTAGCTTGGACTTCAGGCACTGACCCACCTCGCTGCTGTGCTCCTCTGGTCTCCTCCATTCATATCAGGTTTACATGCTCTCCCTCTGCAAAAGAATTATTTGTCAAAGTTACCCAGACAGACAGGGAAAGCTTAGCCTTTCCCAAGTTCTCATTCCTCAAAGCAAACTGCCTAGGATCCCACAGTAGTCGGCCTTAGGACAAACTACTATGAAACTGCAAGACACCACTGCACCACTCCCACATCTCCACTGAACACCACACAGACTGGCCACAGTCACTCCATCCGAGGCGTGGCTCAGGTGGCTGAGCAAAGCAAAAGGCTCCCTGTAAAGTCTCCTTTCTTCTCCACCTAACCCCCCCCCCCCCAAGACTACTCTACAGAGCAGAGCAATTCCAGGCTAGACACAAACTCAAACAACACATTATACTACAAGCAGTGGGACATGAGGATGATAAAAAAAGCTCTCGGCAAGAAGAACGATAGCAAGGACAGGGACGACGCCAAAAAAGACAACTGATGGTATGGCAATGGTGGATGAAAGAGGCTCTAAGGAGCAGAAGAAAAGACTGGAACAGTGACCTGTTCTAAGAACTGTCAGTCACAATGATCAAGATGGCTGTGAGAGACAAGGCCACATTTAGAATGCTCCCATATCCTGACAATCTTACAAGCCCCAGGACATTACAGCTCAAGGCTGGAAAGGATGGATGGCAGTACAGCTGGGAACAAGGCCTCAGAAGAGATCTGACTCAATGCTTTCAAGATGTGATTCCAAGATGTGGCCAAGCCCACTGGTAAAAGAACAAGTGATATTGGCATCCTACCGAGAAGTACGAAAGATCAAGAAGCTAGAGATGATGGCCAATGCTTATGATGAGCCCCTTAAGGGTAAAAGGCAGAGAGATCTGATCCAAGGGAAGCCAAAGACACAGAACACACACCGGACAAGACAACACACACTGGAACTGCTCTGCGCTGCACACCCTACAGTTGCAGTCAAAAGTAGGGCTACTCTCTTTAGCTTACCTAAGAAGGCCCTTGGAGAGCATCCCTTTCCCCTACACTACTTTTTAAATCTCTCCCAGCAATTTCCAACCCACTATCCTGCTATCATCCCTTCTCTGGGCCCCGGCCCCCAACTTAGCTTTCAGATGACCGGTGATGTGAATCCACACTGGATGCAAAGGAGTCCACCTCAGCCATCTCCAAAGGCACTGGGATCACCAGGTTGGCCTCTTAGTCAGCTATGACAAAGAAAACCAAAACCAATGCACCAGTGTAGTGGCATACAAGCCAAATCCCAACAAGTCAGCTGCTAACTGGGACCCTGCTCCCGCTCCCACTCATACTTGCAGTCTTTAACTTACCTATCAGAAGCCTCCATCTCCAATGTCATCTCTGACCCAGGGTAGCTCCCTCTTGCAGTACAATGAACCTGCTGAAAAATTTGGAGTGTAATACTGACACAATCTGGAATTTCAGGAAATTGCAGTGCTTCTAAGAAAAACAAGGCAAAGGAAAAAAAAAATACAAAAAGCACCAAGCACCTTAACAACCTTGAACACTTGATCCAAAAATCACGAACTATGCACTCAATGCTATCTTCTTCACAGTGTCTTCAAAGCCTCTATTGCTTTAGATGCCAAAAGCACCTGCTGAAAGAAAACTGAGAAAACCTGAACGACCCCCCCCCTTCATGGAAATAAGAAGACACCCTCAACCCAACTAACCCCACGGAAAGAATGAGGCTTTTTTTACCCAGGGCTGGGGTTAATATACCCCTGGCCGGGCCCGCCTCTCGTTCCCACAATGCCCGGGAAAAGGGAGGAGGCAATTTTACCAGAAGGGATAAAAGCACTGGGAGGAGCTGCAGCTGTTTGGCTGCTCTGCCTTAAATTCCAGGTGACTAAAGGGCTCTGTAGATGCCTTCTGTTTTACTACAGCTGCATCCACTGAAAGGGTAAAAAAGCTTCTTGTTTTGGCAGCGTAGACACATGAGTTGCATGATTCCTTGTTAAGTTCTGTAATTGTTCATTGGTGGCTATTGAGTCACAGGACTATGGAGGGTGGAGAAGAATAGTAATAATATACATGGTGTAACTCCTGTTGGGGTCTCTAATTAGGGATGTATTCATTATAAATAAAACTGAAAAAATAATGGGCTCTCTGGCAGCAGGAAGGTTTTGTGAGTGCTGGGCTCGCTCCCTTGTGAGAGATTAGGTGCCAGTACCCAGCTAGAAGTGCCCTGAAGTACAGATTTAAATTCTTAAAATGCTGAAAAAGGGGGAGCTTCCTTCAATTGAACCCCTTAAAATGAGAGACTAGGGAGTGTTTATCTCTACTTAAATAGATGCCATAGCAATAAATGGGTTCTCTCCTCTGAATCCCCTAAAATACTGGAAAAAGAGGGGTTTTCCTTACTTCAGGTCTCTCCAGTGATGGAAAAAGGGGGATTTCTCCCTCAATTCACACCCTTATAAAGGAGGGACAACCGGGCTTTCCCCTCAATTTAAACCTTGGGATGATGAAAATGGGGGAGTTATGCTCAATTCCAATCAATAAAATAGCATTGTCAAGGTTTTCCCCTTCTATTTAAACTGGAGAATAATGGAAAATGGGGATTCCCTGTCAAGTGATACCCCTAAGAGCATGGAAAAGGCAGGGTTTCCTTCAACTGATGCCCTTAAAATTGCAGAGGAAGGGGATTCCCCCTCAATTTAAACACAGACAATTATGGAAAAGGAAGTTTTTTTCCCTCCGTTTAAATCCCTTTTCTCCTCATAACCCCCCTTTTTTTGGGGGGGGCACTGGGGAAGGGCTGCCAAGATGAAAGGGGAAAGTGGAATGTTTCCCTGGGACCCCACATGCTGCCCTGCCTGCTCAGGTGCTGCCCCTTGGCACGAGGGGTTTTCCCTGGGCATTTTCTGGGAGCAGTGCTCTGTGCCCAGGTGCCTCCGGCTGCTCCCCAGCTCCTGCCGGATGCTCCGACCATTGTCCCTGGAGGGACACTGGGGATGCCCCCATTGCCCCTCTGGACCAGCAGCTCCCTGCACAGCTGTGCCCGGGGAACCCTCGGAGAGCGGCCTCTGGCAGGAGCCGCCCCCTCCTCATCCTGGCCGCTCACACCTGGGGCTGCTGCGGGCTGTGGGGTCAGCGGCGTCGGGGGCGGGCGGGAGGCGCGTGGGCGCCGGCCAGCAGGCATCGGCGGGGACACCTCCGTGCCGCGCGCGCCGCGCCTCTCCCACGAGAGGTCCCCGCGCCCCGCGGTGCCGTGCCGGGCTCTCGTTCCCCCCCCCCCCGCGCCGCCCCCCGCTCCCTCCGGCCCGGGGAGCTGCAGGAAAACGCAAAAGCATCGAGGAAGAGCGGGCACCGGAGCTGCCCGAGCCATCGGCTTGCCCGAAGGGCGGCGGCTGCCCGCAGCCGGGAGCAGGCACCAAGGATGGAGCTGCTGTTTGCCGGGAGGTGGGAGCTGGGGGCAGCCGGAGCCGGAGGCAGGCTTTCCCCGGGAGGTGGGAGCTGGGGGCAGCCGGAGCCGGAGGCAGGCTTTCCCCGGGAGGTGGGAGCTGGGGGCAGCCGGAGCCGGAGGCAGGCTTTCCCCGGGAGGTGAGAGCTGGGGGCAGCCGGAGCCGGAGGCAGGCTTTCCCCGGGAGGTGAGAGCTGGGGGCAGCCGGAGCCGGAGGCAGGCTTTCCCCGGGAGGTGGGAGCTGGGGGCAGCCGGAGCCGGAGGCAGGCTTTCCCCGGCAGGAGGGGCCGGGAGGATTTCAGCTCGCAGCGGCTCTCGGTGGGTGCTGGATGGAGCCCGGGCTGAGCCAGGTGGCCGGTGCGGGTGCTGTTCCTGTCCCCAGGCGCCGATGAAATGGCAGCTCGGAGCAGCCTCGTGTGTCTGTGTGGAAGCAGCTCCGATGCTGGCAGCCAAATCAAATCAAATTGCTGTCAGATTTGTATTAAATGTGGTGTTTAAATCTGGAACTGCTCAGCTCCCTGGGTGGGAAAGTGCTTGGAGTAGCCAAGCTGAGCCGTTGTTGAGAATTCCAAGCATTGTGTCTTTACTCTCCTTAATACAGCGTTTAAATAATTGATACTTGATGGAGACAGTATCAGGGGGATTTGTTAGAGGGGCAGGGATGTTTTTTCACCTGGCAGTGTGTCGCGATAGTCAAGACTCCTTATGTCAAAATTAATTGATCTTCCTTCTTTTCCTTTTTTTTCCTTTCTAGGTTGTGGCTGAGTGGGAAGAATATTTCGGATAAAGAAATGAAATGCACGAGGGAAGCTTCGTGTTCCCGTGGGGATGCTTTAGGCGCGTGCAGCTTCTGAGCTGCACCGAAACTTGAGGCTCCCACAGAAGCTTCCTGGTAAGCCTGAGTGGGTTTACTGCATGGGGGTTCCAGTCACTGCTGGACATACTCTGAAGTCCTGGGAAAACATGGAACAATAGCTCTGAGTGGAAAAAATATATGCTCAGCATTCTCTAGGGAAAATTATAGTTGGCCTGTAAGTGTACCCCCACGTCTGCATTGGTTAAAAAGTCAGTCCCACACACTTTCCTGGCTGGTGTGAAGTTGTATAGTTCATCAGATCTGATCCAGTGTGTAAAGAAATGTTTACTGTGGACTTTCAGGAGATTATTAAACTTGATCTCCCTGGATTGACAGAATGAATCCACATAGGATGCAGAGCAGGATGTGGTTTCTCAAACAGAATAGTGACATTCTCGAAGAAGGCTACAAGCAAAGGGAATCTTAATTTTAGTTATTGAACACAGAAACATTTATATCTGCTTATGCAACTCTTAGAAGGGAAGAAGAACATGGCCATTCTGTGCAGTCCTATGTGGAAGTGTACTGGCTCAAATTGTCTTTCAAACAGCCAAGTGGCACCGGGTGTCACCTGGAAAAATTAAGTACTGGGGACACTTTACACTCATAAATGGCCTGACCTTGTGTACATGGAAATCAAGGGACTTCTGTAATGTTAGAATGGGTCTCAAATGATGGGTTTTTGCAGATTAGCAATCTATCCAAGGAATGATATCATAAAATTTTGTCTAGCAAAACCTGCTGCCAACATTTAAAAATATCTACCAAATGCTATTCCCGTTAAAACAGTCTTGTTAAAATTGTCTGTTCCAAACAGAACAAGATTTTACTGTTCTTGGTGATGTCGTTTTCCTCCTCAGATTTCTGTGAAAGCATGTGTTTCACAAGGCATATCAAAGTTGTCTCATGGGCAAAAACATGTAAACATCAAGCGTGTCATTTTCTTGAAATCCCCTGTAAAATGGCTCGCCACGCTGCCTTTAACCATTCAGAAGCATAAGAGGAAAAAAGGAATTTGCAGGCACTCCAAGGCTGGGTCTGTGGGAGATCTGAGATGAGCCTGTGGCTCTGCAGTCACCCATCAAGAAGTCACCCAAATGTGCTTTTTATCTTGCAGTTTCCACATTTGGGAGGCAACTACTGCGTAAAGGATCTGGGTTCTGCTAATGAAAAATATATCACAAGGTCCGTGTGTGGCTGGGTTGGTTCCATAGTTCCAGCCATACCTGCTGTTGTGATACATAATCCCAGTTCATACTCCTGGGAAGAGTTTCCTGCAGCAGTGCAGGTGGGAAGTTTCTCTCTTGCACTGGCTCCACATTGAGCTCTTTCTTCTTAATGCAGCCAGTGCACTGAAGGAGAACAAGCTCGCTTCTTCCTTGCCTGGTTGTTCAGGGTGAATCATTAACCAAGCACTTGAGTGACAAACCAAAACTGTTTGTTGAGTGCCTTCTGCAGTCTGCACGGACAGTTTGCCTTCTGCAGGAGGTACGGTTTTCTTCTCTCACGGAATGAAAGCGCCACAGACCCCCTCTGCTCGCCACTGTGCTTTAACCAGACCTGAAGTATGTACATAATAATACATAGATCTATATCTATCTACGTACATATATGTACTGAAGTATATAATCTATCTATCTATAGAACTTCTTTATATGTATAGAAGTTCTGTGTTGCTCCTGCTTTATGCATGAGGAAAGGGCATACATATAATGAAGAAAGAAGTTAACTTTTCCTTGTACTCTTCCTTTGTAGCCTGTTGAGGCTTTTGGTGAGAGGAATTATATCTTTTTCCTAGCAGCACTTAATGAACTGAAATCATTCTCCAGGATGATGATGACATGCCAGTTCTCGGTATATGGATATGAGTCCTGAGATCCCACACACGGATACACAGAAGGACTGCATAATGTGCTGAAGATGGGGAGAAGGTATGCTTGGGTGAAAGGTGGGACTGTTTCTTCTAATGGCTGCTTACATCCAACAGCAAATACTGATTTCTCCCTTTTTAATGCAAGAGCATTTATCTGCCAGTGTTCAAACTGCATTTCCATGACATAAGAAGAGTTGTCTGGATAATTAACTAATACAGTTAAAACACATCAGTTTGAGCAGATGTTCTTGTCTGTGCTTTTAACGTGAATGGCCTTGATTTTGCAGCAAAGTCCGAGAGATGGCACCTGAATGCAAGGGTTTGGGTTTGTGAAGCTTTGCAGAATGATGGCCTATATTTATATTTTTTTCATCAACTCCCCATAAGCTGCACACAAACCTCGTTTAGAGAGTTTTACTGAGACAGCAGATTCAAGCCTTCGTTATTAGGGGACGTCTGCAATGCCATTGTCTGCTTGACATTAATTCTTCCAGCTGTGCATCGATGTATTGTAATGGCCCTGGGTTTTTTGGTCGCAGTTTGTTTCCTGCAGTGCCCTCGTGCCTGCGCAGCACTCGTGATGCTGACGTTGACCCTGGGCTGTGTGGCAGATGGGGCTGTCCCGTATCCGAAAGTTACGGGAATGTATGTAGGCGTCAGATGGAATGCTGGTCTCTCCACTCACCCTTGGCTCTGTAATTTCGTCATCCAGCCATGGAGGACCTGTGCAGCCGTAACTGGCCAAGGCAGTGGGTGAGCACAAGCTGCAGCTCTGCAGGAGATCAGGGACCTCTTGCCCACAGCAGAAACAGCAAGTAACTGCAGTTCTCAGAACTCGTTACCGTGCCCTTAACTGCAGTATTTCCCTGCTCTGTAATCTGGCCAAAGGTAGGTAGGTTTTGATAGGGATAGACACATTTCTACCACAAAGGTCACCTCTCTGCCAGATTCCAAAATTTCCCTTCCGGAGCTAGAGATCCTCATGTAAAAGGTTGCCTGAATTTAGGTAGCGTGTGCCAAGCAGTATATTTTTCCTTTAATAATATTCCTGGAAATAGCGGAACTGTTTTGGCTAAAGCAGATGCTGAACTGTTCAGAATGAAATTCTCAGAGCTGAAATCTGGCGAAGCAGAGTAACGTGCCCTTTTGTTAACCCTGGGGAAGGCTGAGCACCGTGGCAGCAGGGAGGGGAGGTGGCACTGCTGGTCGGCAAACCAAGGAAACCAAGGAGCGCTGCTTTTAGCAAACTGCCAGCTTGAAGCCAGTGAGGAACATCCTTGGGCTCCTGCACTCTGTGTTTTTATGTTCACCTTAAATAATGAACAGAGAAACCCAGAGGCACCAGTGCTGCTTCCAGCTGCCTTGAACTGCTTAAATAGGTAGTTTTAATCACCCAGGCTCCGTTCTCTCCACCTGTATTGCTCCTGGGCTTAAGGCTGGATGTATCTATGGAATCTCTAGTTATGTATTGGAGTTTGGCCTGAAGTAATTTGTGTTGCCGACTTGGTACTCTTTCCCCACCCTGGAAGTCTATCTGCAGAACCCCTCTGTGCCAGGCAAGAGAGTCCCCCATAGATGTTTCACTATACAGTTACATCTTTTGGGTTAAAGCCTTACAGGGCTATCATGTGAATGAGGACAAAGCTGTTTTTCTTCTTTGCTTTCTGCCCTGTCTTCTTTCTCTGTATTTTAGGACCCAAGTAACAGGGACATATAGCTCCTGTTCTGCTTCCTGGTTGTGTCACTGAAACTGCAGGAAAAACAAAAAGCCCTCCAACAACATTTTTAATGTTAGAGAGTCAAGGCACTACTTTCTTCTCTGGCCAGGATGTACCACAGAAATCATCTCATCCGCACATAGCCCGGGTGTGCGGAGAATCATTCCATGACACATGATCTTTACTAGAATTTTCAGATCTTTTTTGCAGTCAAAACTCACAGAAACGAATTGGGTCAGTGTTCATTGGTCTCAAGTTGTGTAGTTCCTAGTATCTGCTCTCCTATTAGATCCGGATTTCTTCGCTTCTGATGTTAATTAGATCTTCATTGCTTGAATTTCTTATCAGTCTTTGCCGGAGGCAGAGTCTGGGGTAGATGTTCCTAGATGGCCACTGAGGTTCTGTTGGTTCTGTTGATGTTCCATCGATGGCTTTATCTTGTTGGGGCTACTCCCAGTCTGTTGAAATGCTAAGCCCATCAGGCCTCACCTAGAGAAACAATGCCCTGGAAAGAAGCTTCAGTTCCCTTCCCCTGGGGCAAAGATGAGCAAACCTGGCTAAAGTCATAGATAAAAGATTTTTAAACTGGTATGTTTTCTAACAGTTGTATATAATGCTTTATTACATAAACGGGCTGGGAAAAGCTCTGGTACCCCTGACCAAGCTGGTTTTGTCTCAGACAGTGCTGTTATTTTGGGGCTAGACATGAAGCTGCTGTCTCTGGACTTGAAAATGAATATAGGAATGACTGAACAAACAAACGTGGTACACTCTTAAAAAATTGTGTGCCCATTGACCAAGCTGGATTACCATGCTCTTTCCAAATTCTTGCCGTGCAAGTTCTTCCATGCCCTCACTTGCAACTCAAACTTTTTTTTGTTTTGTTTTGTTTTAAATGATACTGGTACCAGAGCACGGGCACAGCACTTCTATGAGCTGCAGAGCTATGAATATCTCTTTTTATGGATACAGTGTGTGCATGCTGTGGCTTTGGGCACAGGGTATGTCAGTGCTAGTGCGAGACTGATAATAGCCTCTAAAGATCATTTGAGAAGTTGCTTACCTTTCCCCAGGGAACAGGACACGTCTTTGTATTTCCACCTTCAGATACACAACCCACTTGTGGGCTTGACTGCATAGCAAATAGTGTGAGAGTCATCCTTGCTTATGTGGATTTTTTTTCCCCCCTCTCCTTTATGTTTTGCTTTGCCCTCTCGTTTGCTTTCTGCCTGTTTTCTCTGAGGCTAGTGATTTCTTGGCAAGTTATTGTTCATAATCAAAGAAAGGTAGTGGGCAAGCAGCAACTGCTGTCTTAGGTAGCCCAAGCTGACCCTGCCACTGCTTTGGCAGGAGAAAGAAGCTTCTTTGGGAGGAGCACAGCTGTCCTGGGCTTTGTGCACACAAGGGCTGCTCAGAGCAGCCCCTTGACCCCATGCTGGCTCTGTGAGCTCTGCCACTGACTGGTAACAGTGATGGCAGTTTGTGTTGAGGCTTTGTTCTCTGCTCCCCAGAGAGAAACATTCAACTGCAGAGTGACTAAGTGGCTTTTCAAAAGCTACATGATGAATCAGTGAATGAACAACAACCCCCAGCAGCTCCAGGCCCCCTTCTCTCTGCAGAACAATGCCTTTCTCCCTGTATGAAGATGTGCACGTAGGATAGGTTGCATACAGAGTTATGTATTTCAAAAGAAATTTGAATATTAATCTTTATATTGTAGTGATGCCACTGTCCTCTAGGCTCTGTAAATAGCAGCACCACAACAATGTGAATTATTCCTTTTATGCAAAACCCTGGCCAGTGAAATAGCTTGTCAATACAAAATAAAATTGCTGCACAAAGGTTTGACAGCTACCTTCATTATATATGTCAATCAAAGGATCCTAAAAGCTTTATTGTTCCTGTACAGAGTCTGAACAATATGCTAGCCCAATATGCCTCAAAGCTATTTTCTCTCTACTCCTTTCATTTAAAAAATAGCCACCAATAACTTTTGACAAACAGTCTGAGAAAACTGCATGAGCAGCAAGGAAATCTTAGATTTTCTTGGGGATCTGTGGGCTGGAGCCTTCCACTCACTGGGCTCTGTCACATGTCACAGTAGATGAGATCTGGTCAGAAACACGGAGCCCTAAAATTACTCTACAAAACCCAGGCTGGCTGGGGTCGTGGGGAGGGCATGGGGAATTAGGGAGGAAAACTTATGCTGAATATGAACTACTTAAATAATTTTGGGTTAAGGCTTTTTGTTGCTTTCCCAGGTATGGGACATTCAAGCTCCTCTGTCCCAGGTCTCCCCCAGGTTAGGCTGGGCCTGTCTTGATGAGCTCTTGCTCTCATCAGAGCCCACCCTACAGCTTGGGAGTGTGAGGCGTGCGTATTTCGGCTGGATTCCCTTTTTCCATGGCGCTCGGTCCTGCGAAGCCCAGCTGTCACTTAGGGCTCGAGGTGCTGTAAGCGGGGCCGGGGTCGGGCGGGAGCGGGGCTGTGTCCCGGGAGGCGGGTCCGGCGGCCGGTGCTCCCGCACGGGCGGTGGGGCCCAGGCCGGGCCCTGCCGGGAGCGAGGGCCCGGCAGCCGCAGCGCTGCGAGCCCAGCGCGGCCCCGCGGCCGCGAGAGGGAGCGGCCGGCGCGCCCCGCTCCTGCCCGGCCCTCACACAGGCCGCCGGAGCCTCCCCGGGAGGGACGGACCCCGCGCCTTCGCTCGGCCCTGCTGAGGCCGCATCTGGAGTGCTGTGTGCAGTTCTGGGCTCCTCAGGACAGGAGAGACATGGAGCCTCTGGAGAGGGTCCAGCTTAGAGTGACAAAGATGATTAAGGAGAATCTCATGTGTGAGGAAAGGCAGAGGGTGCTGGCCCTGGTCAGCCTCGAGAAGAGACGACAGAGAGGGAACCTCATCAAAGTCTATCAGTATCTGAAGGGAGAGTGCCAAGAGGATGGAGCCAGGCTCTGGTTGGGTTTTGCCCAACGATAGTACAAAAGGCAGCGGGCAGAAACTGATGTACATGAGCAAGAGCTTCACTGTGTGGATGCCCAAGCACTGGAACAGATTGCCTAGAGAAGTTGTGGAGTCTCCCTCTTTGGAGGTATTCAGAAGGTATCTGGACACAATCCTCAATAAGCTGCTTTGGGGGACCCTTGCATGTCTGGGAACTAGGTGACCTCCAGCGGTCCCTTTCCAATCTTTAACCATTCTGTGAAAGTGTGACATTGTAATCTTGTGCCATGACAGAGCAGACTAAATCTGGTTTATGAGGGTGTCATAACTTCTTTGTTCTGGGCTGTAGCTTAAATTAAGTTTCACAATTCAAAATATCCTGGAGGTTGGTTGTTTCCTCTAAGCCCTCAGCTTGGTTCTTAGCATGTGCTGGTGCGTGGCTTTGCTCTCAGACCTGGTCATGGGCAGTGCAGCAGCAGTACCTCAGGAGGTTACTTCCTGCGTGCGTATCTGCCTGTGCCTTTCTGACAGCTGCTTTTGGGATGAGCTGCTGCTCTTGGCCTGTGCTAAAGGGCTGACCTAAAAGTGTAAAGAATAGCCTTGCTCTTGTGTTGGGGAGCGAACCATGGGGATGCTCTGTGAGGATGCATGCAGAGGAGATATTGCAACAGGACTGCTGATCACGACAACTAGTGCTGGTGAAGAAACTGGTAAAATGGAAACTTTTAAAGAATTGAGGTGTTAATTCATGTGCTGAGAAAGCTGTGCTGCCCACTTACCATCCCAAAAACTGTGTGACGTTTCCCTGAGGTGCACTGCTTGCTGCTGCATCATGGCCGTGTCTTTGATCACAGGCAAAATTAAGCATGCTTTTGTAATCAGTAGACTCCACAAGTAGTTTCAAGATACATGGGAGTATATGGGAGTAAAAAGACATAGACTGACACTTCTCACAGTGTTGAAGTTTACATGGTGTGGTGTGTTCTCTCCCCATGCAGCATTGCCCTCCTGTACAGAGCCCTTTTATTCATGTTTTAAAGAATTACCACTGTTGTGGCAATGGCATAGAAGTTGTTTCGGTGCAATTTGTGGCGAGCACCAAATAATTGTGCAACAGAATGTCTGTTATCTGTGACAACAGCTGCCTTTCATAACTACCTTTGATTTCAGGTGTGCAAGACTGGACTAAGCTGAACGTAGGTGGTGCTGACAGGATGCAAAAGGCTTTCTGTAAGCAGAGTGGGCTGTGCTTTTCTCGCTAGTCCACCTCTGGCCAAGGACGTACTCTGTAGTGTGTGGGTGCAATGGTCAGGACACTGCAAACACTTTTGCTCCTGTGGTAAGGCTAGGAGCTTGGTGTTGTACATGGAAAAAAAGCCTACACAAGTCTGAAGCTTCTGCTGTGAGCACCACTGCTTCATCTTGTTATTCTGGCCCTAAAGGAAACCCTCCTGAAGGAATGCTGTACCCAGCCCCTCTGTTTCTGTGAACAGGAGGTAGCGGTGGCTTCCCAGGGGGAATAAACCAGGCTTTGGTGCTTGCCTGTCTTACTTCTCTGCCTTGTGGGAAAATGTTACGAATCCCTCTGTTTGGGTGATTGCTCACGCTTCTGCACCCTCAGACTTCATCTGTCAACTTTTAGCAGTTTATTATGCACTGATGCTGGGATGGCTCTTGCCAGCTAGGAACTGTTTTCCAGTGTCACTCCCTTGTAGTGGGCATGTGGAACTGCTGTGGCATTTTCTCGATGTTTAATGTGACCTAATTGTGTACTTCCACTGTCTGGGAGGATCAGCTCTCCTGGTGTGACAGTTGCCATAAAATCAGCGGTGCGTCTCTGGCATTTGCAGCTGGGTGCAAGGCACAAGTTCCTTGATTTTGCTGCATCAGCCCAGTGAAACATTGCGGGGCTGTGTGTGCAGCCAACTGCCTTTTGTTACGCCTGGTAACAGCTTGGCAATGTTAAAAAAAATGTAACCTCCAGCTGTTTAATTTGCTCTAGGGAAATAAAAAGGCTTCCTAATAATCTTCATATTTACTTGGCACGTTTGGTTTGAAAGCAGATGGGTTGATTTACGAGATAAATGACAAAGCAAGAGAAGAAGAAGTGTGTCAGTGGCTTTACCATTAGAGAGGAAGGCATTTCTGATATGTGGTTAATCACGATGAACTGTTCTAGGTTTTGGGGTTTTTTTGCAAGTCAGCTTCTTGGACCTTCTGCCCACCAGCTTGCTCAGCCAACTAATTCCCTCAGTGCCCATTGTCACCTCTCCCTATGACCTACAGGTAGGGGAAGGTGCAGAGCTGTAATGAAGGAGAGGGGCTGAGGTGGCCATTCCTTCTCAGTTGTGCCTTCTTTGCCCACTCCAAACTTGTGCAGGAGCCTCCCCGTTGCAGCACTCACCCCCTCCCTGTGGCCAGACCAGTAAGTGCCTATGTCCTTTTGGATGGGCTGGGAAAGGGTCCTTCCTGAGGCACTGCTGCTTGAGGCACTGAGCAGAGCTAGGTTCTCCAAGCAGGCTGGTGCTGAGGCTGTGCCCTCCCTGCCAGAGCCATGCACCCCTCTGCCCTGGCAGGCAGCTGGCAAGTTGTGAAATATGGTTCAGCACTTTTTTTTTTAATAATAAATTGTGCAGCTGTCTTGGAAAGGATTAGAAATCAGTTCTGGAAAAGACTACAGTAGATTTTAGTGAAGAATTCTGCTGTGTCCTTAATTATTGATAAGCATCAGGATGTAAGGACACCATGTTAACCCTTCAGCAGCGAGGACGATTACAAATAATCTAATAAATGACATTCGCAGATTTTCAGATGGAGTAGGTTTAGTTGCAAGTTCTGAGACTTAGAAGTGAGGAAATATCAGAAATAAGGTTTCTGCTTATTATTTTGTATGTCAGATAGCGTGTTTGGTGAGGCAACTGGGTTAGATGAACACTGTATGTCCCCTTCAACTGAAAGACACCATTCTACATTTCTGGTGGCACAGGCCTCTCCTAAGGGGTCCCAGATTTGCTTACCACCCCTGCCCTGGTTGCTCTCACCACCTTTCACTAGCGGGTTTTGCTCAGGGGATGAATCAGGGGCAGGTTCATGCCCACAAGGCTCCTGCTCTATGGCCCCAGGGCCAGGCAAGGCTGCAGGAGCACTGTGGAGGGGTTACTGGTTTTGGCAGCTGAATGGTGTCAGGAAAAGCAGCTTCCCTCCCTGCCACGTGTTTCCAGAGGGCTGCTGAATAAGTCAGGGAAGCCAAAGCAAGGCTCCTTTCTGGGCTCAGAAACCTCTGTGCTAGAAGAACCCGTCCCTGCCAGCTAGGGCCCCCCTTGTCCTGCCCATGGTGTGGGTAAGTCACAGGCTCCTCTTCTCTGTGCTGGGATGAACTGCCATGGGAATGCCATTGCCAGCAGCCTGGTGTGCTGGAAAAAGGGAGAAGGGAAGAGGGAATGTGGTGCCAGAGCTGCGTGCCATCGGGTTGCGTTTCCCTCTGAGGACAGAGGGTGTCTGGGCCGAGGTGAGATTGCTGGGAGTGCTTGGATGAGCTGTGCAGGAGACAGGGAGCTCGGGATTGCAGCTGCTGCTGGAACCATTGCCTTAGGTCTGCTTAGTCAGTGTCTGTGTGAAGTGGGACTTGTGCTGGAGAGGTGCTGTCGGGAACAAAGGACAGAGTAAATCCTCTCCGGGGATGCGCAGGGAGGGACTGAGTTTCAGGGAAGGAGAGTATTTCTAAGCCGTATCAATATTTCCCTGAACCTGGGGCTGGAGCAGTGAGGGGGGTGCTTGGGTTTGGCCTGGGCCTGTCAGGAAGAGCCATAAACGAGCCAGCCGAGGCCCTGAACCCTCCCTGGATGTTTGAAACGCTTCCACAGAAAGCCAAGGCAGTCATGATTGCAGAGGACAAGTTGTAGGCGACTGCTGACGATCCGTGGGGAATTTCCTGTGGAATTACCAGTCAGAGAGTGCATGCAAGCAGAGCACATCTTTTGGCTTTTTCCGGTCTGTCACCTCCTGTCTGGCTCTAGAGAGTTTTGTGCGCTCCCGTTCAGGAGGCAGCGTGTTTTCAGCTGGAAATTTGGGGTGGTTTTGTTTCCTCAGGGTCTGGGGTCTTTCCTGAGAGAATCAGCCCTCCCATAAATCCCCCGGGTTGTTCTACACAGCTGCTTTGGCCGTGGCTCAGAGAGAGAGAAGGGAAATGACTTTTTAGGGCGTTGAAATTTCTCCAGGCAGGAGTGGGAGGTCGTCTTGCCCCTCCCCAGAGCCCTGCAGGCGCATGGGAGTAGCTCAGTGCCGGCGCAGCTCTCTGAGCAATAACAACGCTTGGGAGGTTCGGGTGTTGATAACAGCTCTCCTGTCTCCTGGGGCCCAAGGTTCGGTCTCACGGTCCCGGACCGGTGAGGGAGAGAAGGAACTTGTGCTATTCCTGGAAAAGCTTCTGTTATTCCTTGTGCAGCCTTTTAATTCTGTGTTCTGATGGACTGTCCGCTGTTTTTCTAACAGGACTTGTCAGAGATTCAGATTTAGGAATTGAATTTGGGTCCGTTCACTTCAGGATCTTGCCAAGCCTGAAGGCCTGGGGCGATGACTGCTCTCAGCGAGGGCTCTTTATGAATCCTCTGTCAGATTTCCCTCAGTGCTGGGCAGGAAAGGCGAGGGTTTGGATCAGGAATTCTGCAAGGGGGCCCTGTGTGACCATTGGCTTCTTGTGTGTGTGTGTGCATCAGTGAGCCAAAATCAAGAGCAAAGGCTGGTTTGGTTTTACTAACTTAGAGTAACTTTTAAAAAAAGTAATCAACTTTTTCTTCTTTTTTTAATTTAGGTGCTGGAATTGCCTGTCTGGACGTGTGCTGAGCTCTCGCTGCTGTGGACTGTGCAGCCTTAATTGCTGCAGGTTCCTGTTCTTCTCACCAGCTCAAAGTAGACGTGGGGTTTTTTCCCCTTCTATATAGAGCTGTTGAGTTTGGTGATTTTCCTGAATTGAGGATATTGAAGGTCGAGAAGGAAGATTTGTGTCTTTTTGTGCTTTTCTGTTGTTATTTTTAGCACCTGCTCACCATCTGGACATGGTTGGAATACTGGAAACATAAAAGTTTTTAGGTTCAGTGCTTATTTATGCAAACCCAGGTTTTTTTTTTTTTTTTTTTTGAAAGGTCTCCATTTGTCTGGGTACTGTTCCTGGTAGTTTGATGTAGAAAAGGTCACGTGAACAGCAGGGAGCAGTGAGCACTTGGAAGGGGGGGGTGCAGGTATTTCATCCAGGGTGGGGCAGTGAATGTGGCCTAGGAACAGCTCTCTGGTCAAGTGAGCAGCAGAGGAACTGAAGGATGCTCTTCCCCAGCAGAGCTGCTGCTTTGTGCTCTGGGGCAGCGCTGCCGCTGCTGGGCTTCCTCGGGGAAAACAGCTCCTTTGGGATGTGCTTTGCTGCAAAGCTTTCCCTGAGCTGGGTGTCTGCAAGAGGCGTCAGGATACCAGTGTCAGGAGTTTTTCATGGTTTCCAGGCTGTTGTACACAGCACGTTCCGGGCAATTTGCGAGCGTGAGGCAGAGCAAAATGGGTGCAATTGGACTCTGCAAATGCAGTTCAGGCAGACGTTGATCTTTTAACTTTTCCATGGCAGGTGCGAATTCTTGGGCATTTGTGAGTCTGCCTTGACGTGCAGGGATTGAAGGGTTTAGGTGTGGAATTGTTTGGCCAGCTTGCTCCAAGGCATCGTGTACTTCTGGAAGTGCCACACACCTCGCAGGACCGAGGAGCTGCTGGCTGGGTGCTGGTTCTGCTCTGCCCTGGGAACTGGGAGCCCCTGGGAGGGCTGGGGGTGACACCTGGAGATGGGCTGGGGAAGCCTGGAATTGTATCTCAGCACTTTTCTATGCAGCTCTATGGACCGGTGTGTGCTGAACGAAGCGGCTCTTCAGCACAATAAATTCAGCAGTTTGGAAAAACCATGGAATATCTCCGAGTTAATGATGGGAGAGGGTTGGGGCTGCTCCCTGATAACGTGCAGGGCTCGGGGGTGCAAAACGAAGATGGGGAGAGGAGTGGGGGCTGCTCCTCGTTGTCGGGGCGCCGCGGGCGCTGCGCAGCCTTCCCCTTTTACTTCGCAATTCCTCATTTTGTGCCTCCTTTTCCCTTGGGGATGTGCCCGGGCCGCATTCCAGCGGCCGCCGTGGGACAGCGCCTGCGGGCGGCGGGGTTTCCCGCGTGATTGACGGGCCCAGCGGCCAATGGGAAGGCGGGGCGGGCCGAGGGCTGGCCAATGGGGAGGCGGCTCGGGGCTGCGCGTGGCCAGTTGGAATCGGCGGGAGCGGTTGGGGCGGGCGGGCACGGACGGGCCCGGGCGGTGAGCGAGGAGCGGGAGAGCGGGATGGGGAACGGGACGGGGAACGGGATGGGGAACGGGGGGGAACGGGACGGGGAACGGGATGGGGGAGCGGGGGAACGGGATGGGGGAGCGGGGGAACGGGATGGAGAGCGGGGGATGGGATGGGGAACTGGGGAACGGGATGGGGAGCGGCATCATATTTATTTTTATTTTTGGGTTTAATATTATTTTTATGTCTAATTTTTCCCTTCCCTTCCCTTTCCTTTCCCTTTATCTCTTCCACCTTTCTTTCCCTTTCCCTTTCCCTTCACACTCCCTTTCTCTTTCTCTTTTCCGTCTCTTTCTTTCCCTGATTCCTGAATTTTTTTTGCCCCAGAATCCACAGCCCAAGCCACGTGCACACACTGCAGATGTGAAGTGTATTTTTACTGCCAGCAAGCACCTGGGAATAAAAAAACCTCAGCCCCAAAGCTTGATGTCTAAACAGCAACACAGAAGTTCTAAACCAGCTGTCTGGATTTGAAAAGACATATGTCTTTGGAAGTGAACATAGAGTTCAACCTGATGTAGTGATCGACTTAGGTTCAGCTTAAAAAAGGCCCTACCGACATTTTATTGTATCTAATCCCTGCTTTCCCCTGCGTTTTAGTTCTTGCCTCTCGGCCCACTCTGTTTCACGGGGCTGTACATGGTAAAACACTTCCCTGTGTGCTTTCTGGGTTTGAGCTGCCCTGCCCTGGCACGTAGGGTCACGGTTGAGTAGAAGAGTTATAAAACTTAGTGGTTCATCTCTTTTTCATGGGTTTTTGGGCAGAAGACTTATGGGCCCGGTGTGGGAATAACTCCCAGCCCTCGGCATCTTGTTGACCGCCTCCCGTTGTCTCGCAGGTCCCCGAGGCGGCTCCGGATCTCCACGGTCACCGACGCTGCCGATTTTCCCGGCGCGCGCCGTTCGACGTCGAGGAGCGGCATCCAGAAGCTGTGTCGGAGCATCTCCATGGCTGGAATGTTTGGAGTAAGGGCTGCAGTCAGGGTGTAAGCTGAAGGGTGTGTGACTGTGTGTGTGTGTGCCTGTGTCTGTCTGCCTGCGAGAAGAGTGCGTGTGTGGAATGGTCCTAACCTTGTGTGTGTGAGTTTTGCCTTTCAGGCTTTTCAGCTGCTTTTTAAACTCAGAGTAAAAACAACCCAGCTGCGCTGTCTGGGGATGTTTTCCCTCCCGGCTGGGTTTGTTTATCTGGGACCCGGCCGGTCTGTGAGGTGCCGTTCATCGCCAGGGTTTGGGTGCCGACCGTGCCGGGGATTTGTCAGGCGGGATGATTTTGGGGCTCCCGGGAACCGCGTTCCCATGGGGTGCTCTTGAGACGAGAGCGAGGGTGGGTTTGTGTGTCAGCTGAAGGAGGTGTGTGGTGGATGAGTGTTTTCTTCTCCCTGTGCTGCTGTTGTTTTGGGTTTCCTGAAACAATAAAATGTAATGAATTTTCCAGAAATAGAACAATTGTTACATTGTACTGATAGGGGGTTGGCTTGTGTTGCTCTGTGTTGGTGTTTGCTGCTGCACTTGCACATATTGCTCTGTATGTCAATTGGACTTTGACCAGTGTGCATATGGATTGTATTTGTGCTTGTGTATGTTGTTATTTCCACTTGCTTTGCTGAAGTGTAAATAAAAAACCCTCGTTCAATCAAGTTGAATAAACCCTAATAAAGATACCCCCCCTCCCCCCTTTTGGTTGCTCTCTTCCTTTGGTGTGGTTTAGTAATTTTTTTGCCGTATTTCTTGCTTTGCTGCTCTGCTTTGCTTTACTTTTCAGTCTATTCCTCCCTTGACTTTTTCTAACTCTTTATCTTTTTCTCACTGTTTAACTGTTTCTGGATGTCTCTGTCACTCTATTTCTCAGTTTCTTTTTTTCTCTTCAACACTAATTCTCTTTTAAACTCGATTTCTTTTTCTCTCAAACCCTATTCTGTTTCTCTATTCCTTTTTCTCTCTATTTTTCTTTCTCTTTCTTTGTGACTCTGACTTTCTTTCTCTCTGACTTTCTTTCTTTTCTCTGACTTTCTCTCTCCGACTTTGACTTTCTCTCTCTGACTTTGACTTTCTTTCTCTCTCTCTCTCTGACTTTGACTTTCAAACGACCTTTCTCACCTTCCCTCCTTTGTTCATTTTTACCTTTCTACCTTTGTTTGTTTCTGTAGCAGCTTGGAAAAAAACAGAGACCACTCTTTCTTCAGGCATGATCTGCCCCAGTCTTTGGTTAACAGAGCACAGAGGTGTTCAGTGCCATCGTGAGTCTTTAGGGCTGTGGCTCCTGCAGAGGTCCTTGGTGCTCTGATGGACGTGCTCCAAGCGTCCATCCTGGACTCCTGTATCGGGGGCGAGAAGGAAAGCATGTTTTTCCGTGTCACAATTCTGACTTCTGCTACTGTGCGCGTAGTAGCCTTTCTCTGTGCGCTACCCTCACCTGCCAGGTCGTTTGCACCGCGCTGACCTGCGTTGTTTCAAACGTTCGTCTTGCGCGTTGCTGCACTCCTCCCGAACCCAAGCACGGGCTGGGCTCTTCTCCTTCTCGCTAACACCGCAAGTAAGAACACCGCACCCGTGCATGTGAACTCAGCAGCGCCGTGCACGTGCAGTTAAAAAGCAGTAATAAAACTCCTCAAACCTAAAAAAACCCCAGCAAAAATACCTGCACATAAGCGGCAGAACTCAAAAAAGCAAAGGAATGAGCAACGACTTGGAGAGCGGCACACGCGCAGTAAATTGAGAAGCCGTGCCCGTGCAGTAACGCGGAAAACCGCACCGGTGCAATGACAGAAAGCGACGTGCGCGCAGGGAAGCGGGAGAGCTGCGTGGTGCTGCTCGCTGCTTCCACCTGCTGGTGCACAGGAGGCACTGCAGCCACCCCGGGGAGCAGCTGCAGGCGCGCATTGGCCCAACGATGCCGGCTGAAGAAAGCTGCGCGTGTGCAGGGAGCGGCCGCAGCTACCCACGCGCAGCGCCGCGGGAAGGCCGTGCGGGCGCGGCGGCTTTTTACGCTCGGTGCTGCCGCTCAGGGGGTAACATCCCGTACCGCAGGCCACGACCTCACGATTTCCGTGGGTGCCGCCGCCTCATGCTTGTCCCAGCCGTGTGGGGCTTCAGTGGCCAGAGCGCAAATCGCGGAGCGGTGGCGCTGCTGCCGCCAGGCATTCGCGGTCCTGTTGCTCGGATGCTGGGCACGTTCTGTAGGGGATAAAACGAACGTTTTGGGGGTAAAATGTGAGTTAATTTGTATGGGAGAAAATGAACGTTTTGAGGTAAAATCGGGGCAATTAGTAGGTGACATTTTGGGATGAAAATTGAGGTTCTTATCGGTAGGGGACAGACAGAGACAATTTGAGGGAAAAGACCTGAGCTAATCTGTGAGGGACAGAATGAACGTTTTGAAGGTACATACGAGGAAAACTACAGGGGACAGAGTGCAAATTTTAGTTTTAATATAAGAAGGGCAGCGCGCCCGCGCGTGCGCAGTAGCCCGCGCGCCCGCGCGTGCGCAGTAGCCACCGCGCCCGCGCATGCGCAGTAGCCACCGCGCCCGCGCATGCGCAGTAGCCACCGCGCCCGCGCATGCGCAGTAGCCCGCGCGCCCGCGCATGCGCAGTAGCAACCGCGCCCGCGCATGCGCAGTAGCCCGCGCGCCCGCGCATGCGCAGTAGCAACCGCGCCCGCGCATGCGCAGTAGCCCGCGCGCCCGCGCATGCGCAGTAGCAACCGCGCCCGCGCATGCGCAGTAGCCCGCGCGCCCGCGCATGCGCAGTAGCAACCGCGCCCGCGCATGCGCAGTAGCAACCGCGCCCGCGCATGCGCAGTAGCAACCGCGCCCGCGCATGCGCAGTAGCCCGCGCGCCCGCGCATGCGCAGTAGCAACCGCGCCCGCGCATGCGCAGTAGCAACCGCGCCCCGCGCATGCGCAGTAGCCCGCGCGCCCGCGCATGCGCAGTAGCCCGCGCGCCCGCGCATGCGCAGTAGCAACCGCGCCCGCGCATGCGCAGTAGCAACCGCGCCCGCGCATGCGCAGTAGCAACCGCGCCCGCGCATGCGCAGTAGCAACCGCGCCCGCGCATGCGCAGTAGCCCGCGCGCCCGCGCATGCGCAGTAGCCCGCGCGACCGCGCATGCGCAGTAGCCCGCGCGACCGCGCATGCGCAGTAGCCCGCGCGCCCGCGCATGCGCAGTAGCAACCGCGCCCGCGCATGCGCAGTAGACCGCGCGCCCGCGCATGCGCAGTAGCCCGCGCGCCCGCGCATGCGCAGTAGCCCGCGCGCCCGCGCATGCGCAGTAGCAACCGCGCCCGCGCATGCGCAGTAGCCCGCGCGCCCGCGCATGCGCAGTAGCAACCGCGCATGCGCAGTAGCAACCGCGCCCGCGCATGCGCAGTAGCAACCGCGCCCGCGCATGCGCAGTAGCAACCGCGCCCGCGCATGCGCAGTAGCAACCGCGCCCGCGCATGCGCAGTAGCGCCCGCGCGCCCGCGCATGCGCAGTAGCAACCGCGCCCGCGCATGCGCAGTAGCCCGCGCGCCCGCGCATGCGCAGTAGCAACCGCGCCCGCGCATGCGCAGTAGCCCGCGCGCCCGCGCATGCGCAGTAGCAACCGCGCCCGCGCATGCGCAGTAGCCCGCGCGCCCGCGCATGCGCAGTAGCAACCGCGCCCGCGCATGCGCAGTAGCCCGCGCGCCCGCGCATGCGCAGTAGCAACCCCGCCCGCGCATGCGCAGTAGCCCGCGCGCCCGCGCATGCGCAGTAGCCCGCGCGCCCGCGCATGCGCAGTAGCCCGCGCGCCCGCGCATGCGCAGTAGCAACCGCGCCCGCGCATGCGCAGTAGCAACCGCGCCCGCGCATGCGCAGTAGCAACCGCGCCCGCGCATGCGCAGTAGCAACCGCGCCCGCGCATGCGCAGTAGCAACCGCGCCCGCGCATGCGCAGTAGCAACCGCGCCCGCGCGGGGGCCGCGCGCAGTGGGGCAGCGCGCCCGCGCATGATGCGCAGAGGTTTCTTTCGGACCTGGGCTGCATTTCCATCCCCCGCTCTGGGAGTCACCAGGTGCGTTAGGAGCGAGCCGATCCCGCTCCCTGAGACACAAGGGCTTGCTCGAGGAGACCGTTCCTGTTCCTCTGTTCCAGCCGCTCTGCTCTCCCCAAAACACCCATTTCCTCGGAGCTCCTCTGAAAATGCATTTCCATGGACCCAGGGCTCCAGAAGCTGCAGAGTCCTGCAATGGGGTTTCTTTGGGAAGGGACCTTAAGCTCTTGCAGTTCCACCTCTGTCATGAGAATTTCAGGGCTCTAAGACTCACAGAACCATTTGGGCTTGGAAGGACCTTCAAGCTCATCCAGTGCCAGCACTGCCACGGGCAGGGACACCTCCCACTGTCCCGGGCTGCTCCCAGCCCCAGTGTCCAGCCTGGCCTGGAACATTCCAGGGCATCCAGGGGCAAATCCTCCTCTCTGGGCAGACAGAATGAGCTAAACCTGGCTATTCCTGAGGGAGTGATGGCAGCACAGCCGAGTCCTGCATCCCTGATTCCCACGGGGTTGTGGTTTGGGGATTTCTTTTCCATCCATTAAAGCTCCTTTCTAGTTCCGGGAGCTGGAAGTTTGGGAGGATGTGACACCTGGCATTAGAGCCCCCATTCCAGCAGCATCCATTGCACCTGAACGTTGTGCTCGAGTCCACTTTAGACTCAGCCCAGTTTTGATTAAGTCTACCAAGGCTTTTGAGGCCATGAGATGTTGCCTGGAAATCAGAAAATGCCAAAGGGGACTGGAGATCCGTGTTGGAATCACGGGATCGCTGCTGCAGAGGGGAGGTGGAATTCAAAACCCCTCATGAAGAGATTATGTGCAGAGTTTTGACTGAAATATAACTGTTTAACGAGCTCCAAATTGTGTGCTTTATTATATAAACATTCTATTTGCAGGAGAATATCTGGAAAAGACCTTTGGGATCGCCAAGTCCAACCCTCAACCCAGCCCCACCAGCACGCTCCCCAGCCACCCCTGTCCTCCAGCGCCACATCCACGGTTTTTGAAGCCTTGCAGGGATGGCGTCTCCACCCCTGGCCCGGCCTTGGTCATCCAGGGACAAGGATTCCTCTGCTTTTGCAGGAAGAGGGAAGGGGAAGCGTTTCCCTCGCAGATGGGACAGGAACGTGTTCCACAGGCTCCAGGCGTGGGTGAGTGACAGCTGAAGGCTGAGCCACGGTGAGCAGCAGAGCTAATTACCACCTTCCCCCAGTGCTCTAATTACCACCTTCCCCCAGTGCTCTAATTAGCACCTCCCTCAGCTCACCCTTCCACCCAGCCACTTCCTCAAGCCTGTTTTTCAGGGGTTTTGTCACCCGGCATTCGGCTGCTGCGCAGCTTTGTCCTCCAGGTGCTGCTCCTGCCCGGAATTGGACCCAAGGGGATGGAAAACGCCGTGGTTCCAGTGGGATTTGGGTCTCCGGCACATCCCGCCCGCTGTGCCCTCAGCCTGGTGCCCCCAGCCACAGGGAAAGGGAGCAGGTGGTGTAATCCCCCACCTAATCCTAAAGATTTCTCTCCAGGAATGCCGGGGCCTCCCAGCTCAGCAGAGCATTCCCTGGTGCCAGGCGCTTCCTCACACGCAGGGAAAAGGTGGAAACCCAACGCTTTTCCCAAAAGCCCAAAATATTCCCCCATCTGGTAGCCGGGAGCTGAGGGAACGGGCACCTTCCCCTTCTGTCTGGGTGCCTGTGGCAGCTCCGAGGTGTTGCTCGGGGATTTTCAGTGTTGGGATCCTGCAGGGCCAGGGAAGTGCTTTGGGCCCCTTCATCCGTGCAGGGAAAAGCAGATATTCCATTAACCCCTTAGAGACCATTGCAGGAGCTTCCTGGGAGAACTGGGAATGGGGATCCGTAGGGGGATTGACTCCCAATTAATGCTGTCAGAAACCCTTCAGCCACCCCAAACCACCCCAAACCTTCCACAAACAAACCTGGAGGAGAACCCAGGGCCTCCTTGTGCCCTGGCCGTGTCACACCCTGGCAGTGCCACTCTGTGCTTCCCCTTCTTTGGGCCAGAATTGTTCCCAGAATGATAAACCCGGAGGGAAGTGTTTCCACCTGGGAAAGTGAGGCTGTTCCCACACCACCCTCCTATTTATTTCATGAGGAATTTTGAAATTTTGGTTTTCTGCTCCAGCCAGGAACAGAAGAAAGTTTGGGCAGCAAAAAAAATCTGAAGTTGAATCAGATCTTAAGCCTGGATTTAAAATGGATCACATTAAAAGAACCCAAAAAATCCAGAAAAGAATGAAAGAATTCGTAATTCTCTTTCTGATCTCCCTCTGCTGCATCCCTGTCCTCCCATCCACTCTTCCCATCTCCAATTATAGATCCCTCCAGGCAGAGCCCTGCCAGTGTTTCTGTCAGGGAAGTGCCAAGCCCATCCACAATGCTTTACAAATAATCACAGGGAACACAGATTTTGTGAAATATTGAAGCTTTTGCTGTTAAAAAAAATGAAGTCTCTCTGCCATATCAGCCACGATGAAATGTCAGTGTGCCACCCTTCCCCAAGTAACATCCTTCCCTCTGTCACTCTCGCTCTGGCACATGGCAGGCCGGGATCATCTCCTCCTTCCCACAGGGAAGGAGTTGGGTTTAAATTCGAGACACAAACTTGGACAAAATTGAATGTCTGAGGTGTGTAAGAATAAGGGAAAATCGTCTCAGATCTTCTTCAGCTGCCTTTGTTTCCTGCCCTGTAACTCTTCACTCCCTGAAATGACTCAGAACTTCTGTCCCTGTTCCCTGGGAGCAGAGCCCGCCCCCCCCCCCCCCCCCAGCTGCCCCCTCCTGTCAGGGAATTCCAGAGAGAGAAAAGGTCTCTCTCGAGCTTCCTTTTCTCCAGGCTGAGCCCCTGGGAGAGCAGGGATTGAGCAGGTGTGGGGGCTGAGGTGCTCCAGCTTTAAGGTCTCGCTCTGAGAGCACTCCGAGTTTGTTTCCAGGCTGGAAATGGTGCCTGGAATTTTGGGTGGCCAACGGGGATCTCGAGGATTTGAGGTGGCAGCTGGGAGAGAAACCTGCTGCCCAAATGGTACTGGAGGTTATTTCCCTCTCTCTGGAATCTCTGTCAATTAAGAGCCCAGCCTTCTCCGGGGCTGCAGTTGCATTATTTGCTTTCACCTCCGATCTGCCCGAGGTGGAGTGAACTCCTCTGGAGCTGGCAAACGCCAACAGATCCCATCTCCACAGAGTTAAGGGATGGAATTGTATTTCTCTTAACCTCTTTTGACCGGGAAGTTGGGATTTTCCCCCTCTGCCTGATCCCTGTTTCTCCTTTCTCGAGTCTTGAGTTGTTTTGGGGAGCAGAAGGTTCAGGGCTGTGCCCCTGAAGCAGCTCTGGCTGTGTGAACACAGCAACTTTCTGCAAGTTAAATCTGCTGCTATTTCTGTATTTGAAAAGGAGCTGAAATGCCAGTGGTGATGTAATGTTCATTTACATTTAGGGTCTGTTTCTATTTATTTTTGCTCCTATTAACTTCATCTTGATTCCAACAGTTTGGGGTTTGTTTTTTTTTTTTACCCGCTGAGGCTCTCTTTGCTGTGAACAGCTCGTTTTTTACTTCAAGCCTGCCAGATTTCCTGCCTTATCGAGTCCATGAATGAAGAAGAATGACAGGTAGAAGGGGAAATGGATGTCTCCTCCCCAAGGGAAGGCTCCTGAATTGGATAGGAGCCGTTTCTCTAGGAACTGCTGCCTCTGGTTGCCGCTGGAATGGCTCTGGAAGGAGCTTGGAGGGGATCATTCACCTCGGCTTTGTCCCGGGTGTGCAGAGCTGGGGAGATGCTTTCGGGCTGAGAGATTTCCTGTGCCATCTTCCATGAACATGAAGAGAGGTGGATTAAAAGTGCCTGCAGAGCTCTGATGTGCAGCCTGTGGCTCCCTGCTCCCACTGCTGCTCCGCTCAAGGAGTTTCTCAGCCCCAGTGCAGGAGAAAAAGGCAGAAAATCATGGAATCCTGGGGTTGTTGAGGCTGGCAAAGGCCTCTAGCATCATCAAGTCCAAACATCAACCACCACCATGGTCACACCAACCCATGACCTCAAGTGCCATGTATTTATCCATACATATTTATCCCTACATATTTATCCCTATATTTATCCATATGTTTATCCATGTATTTACCCATGTATTTATTCCTATATTTACCCATGTATTTACCCAGGTATTTTATGAACACTCAAGTGCCATATCCATGTATTTTATGAGCACTTCCAGGGTTGGTGACTCCACCACTGCCCTGGGCAGCTGTTCCAGCGCTGGACAACCCTTCCCATGCTGGGCCAGGAGATGGATTCTGGAAATGCAGACTCTGAGGAGCTGGGGATTAAGGCAGCATTGGATTCCTTTATTCTCCCAGAAGGATAAAGGAGATTTATCCCCAGACGAACCAGAGGTGATCACACTGAGGTCATTAGTGGGATTTCTTCCTTACTCCCACAAATACCCACTGGGGTGACAGAGTTCCCTACAAGGGCGGTGTTGGAAGGAGCTGCTGGAATGTTTTGCTGTTTATTGGGATCCACAGGATGTTTGGTGTCTCTCAGAGCTGTTCCAGGCTTTCCACAGACCCAAACGCTCCTCACACTTCTCCTCAGAGTAGAGAGGTTTCCCAGAGTGCTGGTTTTTAATTTCAGATGCTGGGATAACGACACGGCTTCAGGAGGCAGGAGACTCATTGTGCTGTGCCTCAGTCCAGGCAGGGACAACCCCCAGCTAATAAAAACCTCTTTAAAGCACAAAAAGTCCCATTAAGCTGATATTATAAAGGCTGCAAATTGAAGCAGGCCTCAATCAGAAAGCAGCAGAATTTAATTCCCCCCCTTGCCCATTTGCATGATGATCTCCTTCCTAATTGCCCATCTACGCTTTTCCCACAGAAGTGCTGTCCCGAGGTTGGAGATGGTTCCAGCTTTATGGAGCTTTGATCTTTATCTGCTTTTACTTTTTACAGGGCACAGAACCCGAGAGTGGCAGCTGCTTTCCTCTTGTTCCTCCTGTGGCAGTGAACTGCTCTTCCCGAGGACGGCTGCAGGAACTCTCAGGCAGCAGAACGTATGGAATGCCAGGCACGCTACAGAATTCCAGTGGGAGCAGCAGGAACTTCTGTTCTTTACTGGCAGGGCTGTGCCATGAAGGGGAGCTCGGAGATATTGGTCAGCTCAGGGAATGAGCCTGGCTCATGGTAAGGAAATTCACTGTGCAGTTACTTCGGGCCCTTCTCCTTCTCCTCCTTCTCCTCCTTCTCCTTCTCCTTCTCCTTCTCCTTCTCCTTCTCCTTCTCCTTCTCCTTCTCCTTCTCCTTCTCCTTCTCCTTCTCCTTCTCCTTCTCCTTCTCCTTCTCCTCCTCCTCCTCCTTCTCCTTCTCCTTCTCCTTCTCCTTCTCCTTCTCCTTCTCCTTCTCCTTCTCCTTCTCCTTCTCCTTCTCCTTCTCCTTCTCCTTCTCTTCCCAACACCAGTTCCAGACCTCAGTATAATCCATGTTCCCACAGCCTGACCTTGCAGTTTTCCCAGTTTAGCAGCCCCAGCCACACTTGCAGCCTCTCTGTCTGGACTTTGTCTTGCTGAAATCTCCCTTTGTTGATCCTTTGCTGCCTCACCTTTTATCCAGCAATAACGTGCAGTGGGTGGAAGCTTCTCAGAATTCCCTCCCTGTTCCACTGGAAACATTCCCAAGTGGAAGCAGCTGCACTGCCCATCAGCACTTGCCTGCTTTTAGGGGTGGTTGAGGCATGAAGGATGCAACAAATGGAGTTGGCTCTAAGGGGATGAAATGCTCCCCCTGAGGCTGCTCAGAGAGCTGGAGCTGAGGAATCCGGGTGGGAATCACTGCAGGAAAAAGGAAGGAAAAGAGAGCAGAGGAACAGGGATGCAATTCCAACCTCTCCAAGGACTGGGATGGGCACATTCACCAACACCATTTAATCTAGACACGATTTCTTCTTTGCCTCTGGCTGCCAGGAGCAGGATGAGCAGTTTAATGAGTTTAAATAGTGAATAGTTTAATTAGCTGGAAGAGACTGGATCAATAGCTGCTTAAACAAACAACTGGATCCCTGTTTCCAAGCTTGGATGTAGTTTTGGAAGGTTCCTGGCAGTTTGGCAGGGATTAGTGATGCTGAGAATGCGCTTTTTTGTGGGTTTGGGGCTTTTACTCCTGTTCACGTGGCTGCTCTTTTTCTTGTTGAGTGGAAAACAGGAGGGAAAGAGCAACGATGGAAGGAATTCCACTCTTGCTGCTTGAAGGGATGGATCAGGAAGGGAACAGGCTGCAGGGAATTTGGAGTGCAAACTGAGATCTCTCCGATATTTTCGGCTCAGTCAGTCCATCAGTGCTTGGTGGCTGTTTAGGCCACGTGCAAGGTGAATGATGGTGCACATGGCAGAGCTGCTGGTGGCTCCTTCCCCTGCCCGGCTGTCAGTCACCCTGCAGGGTGCTGGAGCAGCGTGCCAGAGGCCGTGGATCCTATGGATCCCATGGATCCCAGGGGCGTGATCAGGAGCCTGGGCCTGCTGGCCACTCCTTGCTCTCTCTTACCCTGATTTTTCAGCTCTGCAGCGAATCCAGCTTGAGTTTTTCAACCCCCTAGAAACCCAGGGACCTTTCATGTCTGTTCTCAGATCTGGGATTTAAATCCAGCCCTTATCAAAGCACCCCGTGACCAGGCAGGCCCTGAATCCCAGCAGGGGTCTGATAAAGAGGGACCTGACATCCTAAAGAAACCCTTTGAAATCCTGCTGGGATTGATTTGTATCCATAATGGAGCCCCGAGCTCTCTGCCAGGGAGAGATGAAGCTGCTCCTTTGCTTTATTATCCTCAGGCCCTTCCCAGCTTTGAGGGAAATTCAGTCCCTCTTCAAGCCCCAAAATCATGGAAAAGCTCCTTTGTATCCTCTCCACAGCCCCTACGTGGATTAATCAACTTTTTATTTGATATGGTGTCATTCTCCTTTTTTTTCCATGGCTAAAACTCCACGGTGAGCAATCAGAGCAGAAATAGGAAATGCAGGAGTCTTGGATTCCACAGTGGGATTAACTTCCCTTTTCTGCTCTCTTTCAGGACAGGAAAAACCACTGAACTCGCCCCATCTTTGGGACCAAGAGCTGTGGTGCTGGAGTAGGCAAAGCCAGCTAGGGCCCCCCTTGTCCTGCCCATGGTGTGGGTCAGGGACAGGCTCCTCTTCTCCTCTGTGCTGGGATGAACTGCCTAGGGAATGCTATTTCTGACAGCCCGGTCCTAGCCCCGGCTACTGGAAATGGGCAGAGGTGAAGAGGCAAGTGCCAGAGTTGCTTGGGGATGATGGAATTGTGGTGTTTGGCTGTGCCCAGAGGGGCGGGTTGGGCATTTCTGTGTGTCTGAGGACCGGTTTGGGTGCTGGGGAGCCCGGGGAGCCGAGCTCTCAGTGCATTCCCAGCTCACCGGGGGTGGGAGCTGGTGCAGGGCTGGGTGACAGCCTCTGGTCGGGCTTGGGGCAGGCCCTGGCCCCGGCACAGACACGCTGGGGTGCTTTGGGGACGCTTGGGGAGCAATGGGAGGAAAATGAGGGATGGTGCTGGGCGGAGCGATCGGCCTGTGCTCGTGTCAGCGCAGCCGTGCAGGGCACTGGGATCTGGGTAAAACACCGGCTCTCCTGGTGTTCAGGGATGCAAGGTCTGAGGGACTGGATTTACTTGGGGTTTTCCGGGACAGCAGGAAGAAGAGGAAATGTGGTGCCAGAGGTGCGTCCCATCAGGTTGCAGTTCCCTCTTTCCCATTTCCATTTCCTCCTCAGTGCAGGTGTCCCCTGCAGCCCATGAGCACGGGGCCGGTGACAACTCCCTGTCTGTAGAGGGATTCCTTATGGAACAAGGGCAGATGACACTTGTGTGAGGCTTACGACTGTTAGAATTAGACCAGGATGGGTTTAAGGAAAACTAGAATCGTGTGTTAATCTTACTGGTCAATGAACAAATGGAATCCACACTTCTGTAAGAAAAAATAGAGTGTATGGAGCATATAGAAGAAGCTGTTTTTGCCTGCTGCTGCTGCTTGGCTTTATCATGTAACCCCATTCGAACTCTGCCTTCAAGACAGCTGTGAGACCGTGAAATAAAGAACTTAGCAGAACAGCAGCCTCCTCTGCTCTTTCACCCTGGTCCGAGAAGGAGGGGTACCCTGTCAAAGGCTCAACACTTGCCTTTCTGACTTTGTTTCTAAATTTCTACCTTTCTAATTTTGTTTGTTTCTATTTTTTTTGTTTGTTTGTTTCTAACTTTGTTTGTTTTCAACTTTCTCCCTTTAGAAATTTGTTTGTTTCTTGTATTTTACCTCTTTGTTTGTTTCTAAGTTTCTGCCGTTGTAACTTTGTTTCTAACTTTCTACTTTTAAAATTTCATTTGTTTTTAACTTTTTACCATTCCTCCCAGCGAGGGCTGTGTGCAGAATACTAAAACCTGTTAAGTTCTTCACTTTTACGTCTATAGGCAAATGCTACTGATGTAGATGTAAATTCATTTTGAAATGAGCCAGCCCTCTCTCTCTACTCTGTCGCATACAGGAATATAAGAAGCTGGGAATAGAGATCCGCAGGTTTTGAGAATAAGGAGCCGGCGTTTTTCTGTAGGAAGGAAAGCAGCAAGCGCCTGGCCGCAGGAGCCGAGACGCTCGGGCTGCAGGAGCTGCAGAGCGCCCGGAGCCGGCTTTTCCCTGTGCTCTGTGCCTGCCCCCGGGCTGAGCTGGGCGGCGCTGCTGCCGCCTGGTGGCGAGAGCGCGGCACTGCCGCCCCCGACACGGCGCCCCGGCGCTGCTGCCGCCCGGTGCCGGCTGAGCCGAGAGGGCGGCGGCCTCGGTGGCTGCCGAGCGTGGCAAGGAGCGGGAGCGAGCGGGGCCGGGTCTGTCAGCGGAGGGGAGGGGCGAAGGGCGGTTCGCAGCGCCAAGGGACACGGCCGTGCATGAGCGGGGCCACAGCTATGGAAAGGAGCGGGCGCCGTGCGGGGCGGCGACCGCGGGGAATGACAGCGCGGGGGGCGGCCCGGCGGGGCCGGTTTTGCCGGGCAGCAGAGGCGCGGTCGCAGCGCGACCCGGGCGGGAGGCACCGGGCGGGCACGGTCGGAATCGAGCCGCCCGCGTGTCGCTCTCAAGGAGGCGGCTCGGAAAGGAAGGCGCAGTTCCGCGCTCTCGGGACGGCGTTAAGTGACGTTTTTATTAGAATATGACAGTCTTTATTTTATTTTATTATTTTATTATCTGCCAGGACCTTGCAGAGGGTGGTTTACACTTCCGCCACACTCAAGATGGCGGACGCAGTAGGCCCCCTGCGAGAGGTGTCCCTGCCGATGCCTGCCGCCGGTCGCGGAGCCGTCGCCCGCCTCCGGCGCGGCTGACCCCGCCAGCCGTGTCCTCGCACCGGGAAGCACGGCGGAAAATCGCGCGGAAAGCGCGGGGCCGGCGTCGGAGTTGGGGCCGGATTCAGGCAGCCGACTAGACAGAAGCCCTTGTGAGGGGCGGCGGGGGCCCTAAGTGTACCACACTAAAGATGGCGGCTCGACCGGAAGTGGCTTCTGCCAGCACCCAAGATGGCGGCGAAGGGCGGAAGTGTCGTCACTGCCACACTCAAGATGGCGGTCGTGTGCACTGTTTTCTGACCTTCTCAATATGGCGGCAGGGAAGGCCCCCCCCAAGCTGCGTCTATTCGGCTGCCTGAACGCGACGCCGACGCCGACGCCAGCCCAGCGCTTGCACGCAATTTTCTGAGGCGTTTCCCGCTACGCGGACACCGACTGTGGGGTCAGCGGCGCCTGGGGCAGGCGGGAGCATTCAGGCAGTCGAATAGACGGAGCGGGGGGGGGGGGGGGGGGGTCCTTCCGGCCGCCATCTTGAGAAGGTCGAATAGCCACATCGGTGCGGTACCGGTGACTTCCGCCCTTCTTCGCCAGGAGCGGCGATGGCGGGGAGCCCGGGGAGCAGCGCTGCCGGGCCGGGGGCACCGGGGCGGGTGCTCCGGGCTCGGAGGTGAGCGGGGAACGGGGACAGCCCCGAGCGGACGGTGGGGGCCGCGGGGGATCGGTATTCCGGCACAGGGATGAGTGTTCCGGCACAGGGGTGGCTGTCCCGGCACAGGGATGCGTTCATGGACTGTCTAATAATGTTATTTAACGATCGTGCAAGGAGATCTGTATAAAAAAATCCTCCGTGGTCATCCTTCTCCCAGCCCCGCTGTGTTTTCAGGATCTTGGGGGAAGCGTTTGGGTCTGAACAAGGCTCTCGGGCACAGGGTGGGATTCTTGGGGTGCAGGGCCAGGATTTGGACTCGATGCTCCCTGTGGGTCCCTTGCAGCCCAGGAAATGCTGCGATCCTGTGCCTCTGAGGGTGAAATAAAGGGGAGCGGTGGGGTTTGTGCCCGCTGTGTTCACGGCCCCGCCGGCTCAGGGCGGGTTAAAGGCGCAGCTGCCCCGAGACAGCGGGACCGGCCGGGGCTGCTCGCTCCCGGTGCTGCCGCCTCGTGGGGAGAGCCCGGCACTGCAGCCCGCGCAGGCGCTGGACCACGGGATGGGCGTGGAACAGCAGCGCAGGGGATGCTGAGGCAGCCCAGGGAATGCTGCGGTCCCAGGGAAGGCTGAGGCGTCCCCTGCCCGGGGCACTCGGCAGCAAAGCCCTGATGTTGAGCAGAAAAAGGAAAGTTCTGGGTTAGTGGGAGGAGGTTTCTGGAATGGAGCTGGGACAGGTGCTGATCCACGCATGGAATCACGGGCTGGTTTGGCTTGGAAGGGACCACCAGGATCATTTACACTCTGTTTGTTGTCTGATTGCACAGCGAAGAACATCCAGAACTGCCGCCTCACCCTCACGGACAGCAGGAATGTCTTCCATAGCTCTTGTTTTGGAATGGGAATGGCTGTTGGGAGCTCTGGCAGGACCAGGTAAGAAGAGAAATGGGATCATTGTGGCTGCTGCTGGAGGTGGTTTTCTGCTTTCCGGCTGTTCTTCTCATTGATCCTTTCACAGCAGTGTTCCTGGGCACATTTGAGGGTAATTCCAGGAATCTGAAACCAGATAAAAACTGGTGGGGAAAAAATGTGAACGTGATCCATTTCTGGTAGTTCCAAGCTTCTCCCACAACACCGTTCCAGGGGAAAGCTGATAAAAGGGTAAAGATGCAGAGGAACAAGTGCTGTAAAGCCCCCTGGCGCTCTGAGAGAGCAAACCTTCCAGTACTCCCAGCAGATCTCTTGGAGAAAGTGTGGGATCGCAAGGTTTTCCAGGAAAGCAAAACAAGGGTGGAGATGAGGGAATGGGCTTCCAGTTCTTCCTTGAGCTGAAAGCCTGGGGGAATTGAGAGGGGCCACAAGAACTGTTTGTGTAGGCAAATGGGAGTTTGGGGGCTGAATCTGAGTTTCCCTCTGGGGCATTTTTGAGGGAAAAGCTGAGGTGCTGTTTAAGGGAGAGAATGCAGATTTTTGGGGTGGAAAAGGTTGAATCAATATTGTAGAGGAAGTAAAACGCTGGGGGTAAAAGTGGATGCAGTCTGGAGGGGACAGATTGAATATTTTGGAGGCAAAATGGGGAACTGAGTAGTGGAGAGATGGGGAACATTTTGGAGGCAACACTTGACAAACTCTCTGGGGTGGAGAACGACCACATTGAGGGAAAAATGAGGTGATGAGCAGTGGGCACGTAGGGAAGGTCGTGGGGGTAAATCTTGAGAAAAGCCCCGTGGTATTCAAGAAATCCTTGGAAGCAGGACTGAGGAATTCAGTGGTGGAAAAATAGGGGAATTTTGCGGGGGTAAAACTTTAAAAGATCTAAGAGTTGAGAGTGTGTGTTTTTAGGTAGAAAGGATGTCTTGTTGAAGTTGGGCGTCTGGATTGTGGCATTTATGGATCCAGAAAGTAGAAGATAAAGGAGACTCCCAAAGCCTCGGTAGCTGTGTTAAGAAATCCGTCCCAGGGAAGAAAGGTACCTAAACCTCCTAGAAGTAGGGACTAATTAGCATGGGAAGGGGAAAACCCACCCCCAGTGGGAGAGAGCGCGCCGGGTAAGGGAAGAGAAGGATGCCCTTAAGAAGAAGTAGGGAAGGTGAATTTCTCGGCTTGCTGAAATGTATCCAAAAGTTTGGAATCTGGGTCTGTGTGGAGGCCGGGATTTTCTCGGCCATATGCAGAGCCCAGCACTAGGAATAAAGGAATTCCAGGCTTTACAACGCCAAAAATGCAGTACCAGAGAGTTCTGTTATCCCGAGGACTTGGGGGATACTTGGCAAAAATTTCCGGGGGCCCAGGCTGGACCGAGCTTTTAACGCTCCCCGGATTCACGGGATCGGGGATTCCAGCGTGCCCTGCACGGGTTTTTTCAGGGAAGTCCCAAATCCTTCGTGTGAGCACGAAGCAGAATCCCCTGGGAGCTGTGAAGGCAACAGGATATTTCTTGGGAATTTTGAAGGGTTGGGTGAGTCCTCAGTGTTAGGTTGGAATGAACGCAAATTGTCCGGGAGTTGCTGGTTTGGGGATGGCCGGGTCTGGGTTTGGATTTGTGGGCACCGAGTGTTCCTTGTGTCAGCTTTAGGTCTTCTGGATTGGTGGGAATTGTCAGAGAAAAGAGAAGGCAATTGAAATGCGGAGCTCCATTCCCGGAGAAATGGTCAGGATGGGAGCGGGAAGGCTGTGGAGCTGCTGGGAGCTCGTGGAGAACGAAAGGATCTGAGGCCTGGAGGCAAAAGCTGTGGAACAAAGCCTGAAAAGGGTGTGGGGTGGGGCGGGAGGGGGAGGAGGGCACCGTGGTGGGGGGAAAGAGGGAAAGGATCCCTGCTCCGGGAATCCAGCAGGGACCAGGAGAGGATCATTTTCCATCCACTGCTCTCAGTGGAATCCTAATAAGGACGGTGGAAGGGAAGTGATTCGTTTGTTCTTAGGTTTGGAATGAAAGGTGCTCTTGCGGAGGGGACTATTGACCTGTTAAAATTCTGTTGGATACAGGAAAAGAGGGAGGAAGCAAGCAGCTGGGGAATGAAGGGGTGGATTTTTTGGTGGATACAGGGAAAGACACGGGAAGGGGCTCTCAAGTAAAATACACCTCACGGGCAGCACCAGGAGAAGCCTCAAGTGCCCTTTTTTTCCAAGCTCTGACATTCCAGAGGAGTAAGCAGTGGTCAGCCCATCACTTTCTGTATTCCTTGGATGCCCAGTGCTTCGTTGGGAAGAGATAATATTTGGAAATGAACAAATCCGGGGATGTAATTTCCTGATAGTAAAGCCCCAGAGAGCCTGGTTTTGATATCCTTCCAGCACCCAAACGCAGCAGAGGGAATCCTGGCGGAGCTGGAAAACGCTGTCGCTCCGTCGGTGGAATTCCTGGGAACTGGAAAGCAGCAGAAGCAGCAAGAACAGAGTTGGAAGCAGGCTCCAGCCGGGTAAGGCAGACACCAAATCCTTTGGAACTGGGCAGGGGTGGGAAGAACGAATTCTTACATTTGTAGCCCAGGGATTCCTGAGCAGGATCCCGGCAGGGAAGACTGCAGGGATCAGGCTGGGGCCTGATCGCAGCTGGGGGCAGCGAGCCTTGGAATTGGCTGAAGGGAAGAAAGAGGGATCCTTTGAGCACAAGGATCAGGTGTCAAATGCGGAGATGGCATCAGACAATTCCTCGGGAGGGTTTAGTTCCTGGGCCAAATCGATCTCCTGCCTTGTGAAGGAGCTCAGAGAGCTGGGAAGAGCCCAAGCAACGCAGGGAATGCACCGGCAGATAAAAGTGCCGGGGAACGGTGGGGAAAAGCATCCGAACAGGGGGCCTCGTTTTGTACAGGGACGGTGCAAAAAATTGTCCGAAAGAATAGGAATGGAATGGGATTTTACGTATTCCTCGGAGGCCACAATCCAGTGGGAAGGCTGAGAGAAAGAAACAAGGCCTAAAAAGGCAGATGAGCCAAATCTGCCCAAAGCCTCCAATGGCCACATTCCCTGGCATTGCTGAGGACTTCAGCCAAGCTCCAAGCAAAAGGTGAGCCCCTGATTTTGGTGCCAAGGGAAACTCCAAGTTAAGAATGATCCAAATATGAAGCGCTTCTCACAAAACTCAGCTTTGCAAACCTTTCTTTGGGCTAAAAAAGAAAAGATGGGAATGCCCTTGGCAGAAAAGCAGCTGTGAGGCACAGCAGGCTTCAAATGCCTGTCAGCAGGAGCTCCAGGAGAAACGGCTGCTGGCTCCGGGCATCCTGGGCTTTCCAGGCAGGTTTTGTAGCGGATTGCAAGGCAGTTTTCCTGCCTCTGGGGGGTGGCACCTGCATCCCGCTGGAAAGGGAAAATGTGGAGAGAGGGGCAAGCGGGAAGACGGTTGCTGCTGTGTGTCCTTGGATTGCAGTTCCTCCCGGTGAGTCTGTGCTGCTGGAAGTTTGAAGGAGATCAGTCCTGGAGTACGTGTGGGTTCACCTGTGGGGTTTGGGAGCGACGCCGGCCATGAAATTCCAGGGATGTTCCCTTTGCTGGAGTGAGAAGCAGTGGAAGCACTTTGCTGTCTGCTTCTTCATCGCCTTCGCCTCGGTCCCCTGGGGCTCCAGGTAATCCCCTCTCACCTTTGCTTTTCCAAGGGTCTCTAAATGAGGGCTTGAGCTTTGGTGTAGCTCCCTTTACAGGGAAGATCTGTTCCAGGAAAGGTCTCCTGGTCTGGACCGATGGCGTTGCAGGAAGAGCAGGAAACCCCGCAGCTCCTGTGGCTCCCTCATCCGATTTGCCTGCAGGCAGCAGCAAGGATCATTCCCAAGTGTCATCCCCTGGCTCCGTGACTCGGTGAGGTTGTGTTCCCCCAAAGGCCAGGGGCCGCTTTGTTTTGCAGCTCATGAAAGTCCAGCTCGGTGGTGCTGGGTTTGGTTTTTGTGTGTAATGAAGGCACTAAAAAATTCCCCTCCTTCACTGGCACAGCCCTGGAGTGGGAGCAGATTCCCCTTATCCCGGAGTTATCACGCTCCTGCCCTGGATCCCTGCGGTGTGTTCTCCAAGCTCACAGCACTGCTGGCTCTAAACAAGAAAAACAATCCCTGTTCCTTCTCTTCTCCGTCCTTGATGTTCCCAGGCCCTGCATCTCCCTGGCTATTCCCTGTGGGAGTCTTCATCTCCATCCCACCTTATCCCGATCAGGTAAGGGTCTGAGACGTGTTTAGCAGCAAATGCATTCCTGTGAAGAAAGCCAAGAGCAAAGAGCATCCAGATGCAGAGAAGTCTTTAGTAAAGCGTTGCAGACGTGCAAATGAGGGATGTGTCTTCCTGCATCTCCTGTTGTTTTTCTCTGTCACGTTTTGGAAGGGTTTCTCTCAGTGATTTCCTGCAGTCCAGGTGCGTCCCTTCTTTTGTCCAAATCCAGTGCCAGAGGATCGAACAACTGACGAGTGGGGCCTGGGATGAAAACGGTTCTCCTAAAATGAGGGAAACAATGCTAGAAGAGAAATGAGCATCCTTTTAATGCCTGGAATAAAAATGCTGGAAAAGGGCACTTTTTATTTGATATGGTGTCATTCTCCTTTTTTTTTCCATAGCTAAAACTCCACGGTGAGCAATCAGAGCAGAAATAGGAAATGCAGGAGTCTTGGATTCCACAGTGGGATTAACTTCCCTTTTCTGCTCTCTTTCAGGACAGGAAAAACCACTGAACTCGCCCCATCTTTGGGACCAAGAGCTTTGGTGCTGGAGTAGGCAAAGCCAGCTAGGGCCCCCCTTGTCCTGCCCATGGTGTGGGTCAGGGACAGGCTCCTCTTCTCCTCTGTGCTGGGATGAACTGCCTAGGGAATGCTATTTCTGACAGCCCGGTCCTAGCCCCGGCTACTGGAAATGGGCGGAGGTGAAGAGGCAAGTGCCAGAGTTGCTTGGGGATGATGGAATTGTGGTGTTTGGCTGTGCCCAGAGGGGCAGGTTGGGCATTTCTGTGTGTCTGAGGACCGGTTTGGGTGCTGGGGAGCCCGGGGAGCCGAGCTCTCAGTGCATTCCCAGCTCTCCCGGGGGTGGGAGCTGGTGCAGGGCTCTGGTCGGGCTCGGGGCAGGCCCTGGCCCTGGCACAGACACGCTGGGGTGGTTTGGGGCCGCTTGGGGAGCAATGGGAAGAAAATGAGGGATGGTGCTGGGCGGAGCGATCGGCCTGTGCTCGTGTCAGCGCAGCCGTGCAGGGCACTGGGATCTGGGTAAAACACCGGCTCTCCTGGTGTTCAGGGATGCAAGGTCTGAGGGACCGGATTTACTTGGGGTTTTCCAGGACAGCAGGAAGAAGAGGAAATGTGGTGCCAGAGGTGCGTCCCATCAGGTTGCAGTTCCCTCTTTCCCATTTCCATTTCCTCCTCAGTGCGGGTGTCCCCTGCAGCCCATGAGCACGGGGCCGGTGACAACTCCCTGTCTGTAGAGGGATTCCTTATGGAACAAGGGCAGATGACACTTGTGTGAGGCTTACGACTGTTAGAATTAGACCGGGATGGGTTTAAGGAAAACTAGAATCGTGTGTTAATCTTACTGGTCAATGAACAAATGGAATCCACACTTCTATAAGAAAAAATAGAGTGTATGGAGCATATAGAAGAAGCTGTTTTTGCCTGCTGCTGCTGCTTGGCTGTATCATGTAACCCCATTCGAACTCTGCCTTCAAGACAGCTGTGAGACCGTGAAATAAAGAACTCAGCAGAACAGCAGCCTCCTCTGCTCTTTCACCCTGGTCCGAGAAGGAGGGGTACCCTGTCAAAGGCTCAACACTTGCCTTTGTGACTTTGTTTCTAAATTTCTACCTTTCTAATTTTGTTTGTTTCTAATTTTTTTTTGTTTGTTTCTAACTTTGTTTGTTTTCAACTTTCTCCCTTTAGAAATTTGTTTGTTTCTTGTATTTTACCTCTTTGTTTGTTTCTAAATTTCTGCCGTTGTAACTTTGTTTCTAACTTTCTACTTTTAAAGTTTCATTTGTTTTTAACTTTTTACCATTCCTCCCAGGGAGGGCTGTGTGCAGAATACTAAAACGTATTAAGTTCTTCATTTTTACATCTATAGGCAAATGCTACTGATGTAGATGTAAATTCATTTTGAAATGAGCCAGCCCTCTCTCTCTACTCTGTCACATACAGCAATATAAGAAGCTGGGAATAGAGATCCGCAGGTTTTGAGAATAACGAGCCGGCGTTTTTCTGTAGGAAGGAAAGCAGCAAGCGCCTGGCCGCAGGAGCCGAGACGCTCGGGCTGCAGGAGCTGCAGAGCGCCCGGAGCCGGCTTTTCCCTGTGCTCTGTGCCTGCCCCCGGGCTGAGCTGGGCGGCGCTGCTGCCGCCCGGTGCCGGCTGAGCCGAGAGGGCGGCGGCCTCGGTGGCTGCCGAGCGTGGCAAGGAGCGGGAGCGAGCGGGGCGGTGTCTGTCAGCGGAGGGGAGGGTCCCGAGAGCGGCCCCGGTGCGGCCCCGGTGCGCGGGGCGGGCCCGGCCCGGGAGAGAGGGGCGGGGCCCCGAGCGATGGAGCCGCCCCCGTGCCGGGCAGGGCGGGCCCCGGGGCCGGGCGGGGCCGGGGCTCTGGGGCGGGGCCGAGCGGGGCCGGGGGCGGCTTCAGGGGCGGGGCCGGGCCCGGCTCAGGTGCGCGGGGCGGGGTCCGCACAGGTGCGCGGGGTCCCAGGGCGGCTGCGCAGGGCGGGGCCGAGGTGATTTAAGCCCCCGAAATCGCCCCTGCCGCCATTTGCTCCCTCAGAGCTCGGGGAGGCTGCGGCCGGGCCGGGCTCCCCCGGCGTGGCCCGGGAGAGGCCCCCGCTCCCCCTCTTTCTTCCCCGTCTTTCTTCCCCCTGTTTCTCCTGCCCTTATCCTTCTCCTCCTTCCCCCGCTTATCACCTCTTTCCTACCCCCCCCAGTTTCTTTCTCTCTCCCCCACACCCTCCCTGTCTCTCCCAGCCCCCTGCCTGCCCTCTCCCCAGCGCCCCCCCACCCTCTCTCCCTGCTCCCCTGTGCATCCCCGACCCCCCCCGCCTCCTTTCTCCCCCACCCCTCCTTTCTCCCCTCTCCGTACCCCGTTCCCCAACCCGACTCCCCTCTCTTCCTCCTCCTCTGACCATCATCCCTCCCCCTCACCCGACCTTTCCCTTCCCCCCTCGTTCTCCCCAACCCACCCCGACTCCTCTCCCTACCCCATCTCATCCCTCCCCGTTCCCTCTTTCCCCCGCAGCCGCGGGGCTCGGGGCGCCGGAGAATAAAGCCCAGAGGGCCGGAGCCCGGCGCCCCTGCCCTCGCTGGAGCCTCGCACGGGGGACCCGCTCGGCGGGTCCCCCGTGCAGTACAAAAACAGCGCCGGGGCTCCGGCTTTCCACACATCACACTGGGGATCCCCTCCTCAGGAGGGGTTCCCGGGGGGGTGGTGGGTTTCAGGGAGGGTGGTGGGTTGGGGTTGGGGTGGGCCCCCTCCTTAGGAGGGGGTCCCGGAGGGGTGGGTGGGATGGGCCCCCTCCGGAGGAGGGGGTCCCGGGAGGGGGTCAGGGTGGGCCCCCTCCGGAGGAGGGGGTCCGGGGGAGGGGGGTGGGGCGGAGGGGGGACTTTCCCCCCCTCCAGTCCCCGCCCCCTCTCTCGGACCCCCTCCTCCGGACGGGGCTCACCCCGGCCCCCTCCCGGGACCCCCTCCTCCGGACCGGGGCCCCGGGGGGAGGGAGGGGGGGGCGGGTGGGGTGGGGGGGGTCCGGGCGGGAGGGGCTGTTGGTTTGGCCTGTGAGCTCTATGTCTGTTCATGCCACAGAGTGACGTGACCCCCTCTGCTTCCCCCCCCCACCCCCCTCCCCGAGGCCCCGGTCCGAAGGAGGGGGTCCCGGGGAGGGGGCTGGGGTGAGCCCCGTCCGGAGGAGGGGGTCCGGGAGAGGGGGCGGGGACTGGAGGGGGGGAAAGTCCCCCCTCCGCCCCACCCCCCTCCCCCGGACCCCCTCCTCCGGAGGGGGCCCACCCTGACCCCCTCCCGGGACCCCCTCCTCCGGAGGGGGCCCCCCCCAACCCACCACCCTCCCTGAAACCCACCCACCCCCCGGGACCCCCTCCTCCGGAGGGGGCCCACCCCAACCCACCACCCTCCCTGAAACCCACCACCCCCCCGGGAACCCCTCCTGAGGAGGGGATCCCCAGTGTGATGTGTGGAAAGCCGGAGCCCCGGCGCTGTTTTTGTACTGCACGGGGGACCCGCCGAGCGGGCCCGGCCCGTGTGGGGCTCCAGCGAGGGCAGGGGCGCCGGGCTCCGGCCCTCTGGGCTTTATTCTCCGGCGCCCCGTGCCCCGCGGCTGCGGGGGAAAGACGGGACAGAGGACGGGAATAAGGGAGCAGAGGGGGTCAAAGAAGGAGCGCAGGTGGGGGGTTCGGGGTGTGCAGGGAGAGGTGGGATGGGGGGACAGGAAAGGAGGCGGGGGGAAGACGAGGACGGAGCACAAGTGGGGGGTCAAGGTGCAGAGGGGAAACGAGGGAAGAGGAACAGGGGGAGGTGGAGGGGGAAGGAAAGGTGGGAGACGGAGGGGGAGGATTGAGGGCAGGTGGGGGGAACTGGGAGGGGAAGGGGAGCAGGGTGAGGGGGCAGGGGGGACCCGGGATGGGGGCGAAGGAACGGTGGAGAAGGGGAGAGAGGGTGGAGGGGTAGGGCAGGGTTGGGGTGTGTAGGGGGACAGGGAGGGGGGATGGGGGGGACCGGGCCGGGGGGGGAGGGAGGGGAGGGCTAGGGGGGAGAGGGGGGGGGGTAGGGGGGGGGGTTGTAGGGGGTGGGGGAGGGGAGGCAGAGGGGGGAGAACGGAGAAGGGTTAGAAGAAGACAAACAAACACAAATATAAAGGAAAAGAACTACAGAGACATAGAAATATGGAAATACAGAGATCTAGAGCCCGGTCCGGCCACAACCGTTCCCACCGAGCGCCGAGGGAGCAAATGGCGGCGGCGCCGATTCCCGAGGCTTAAATCCCCTCGGCCCCGCCCCGCGCAGCCGCTCTGGGGCCCCGCGCACCTGTGCGGACCCCGCCCTTCACACCTGTGCCGGGCCCGCCCCGCCCCGCCCGCGCCCGTAAATGCCGGCGGATCCGCGCCCGCTCCGCTTTGTGCGGTGGATGCTCATCCTGCTCCTCCCGGGCTGTGGCGGGACCGTCGTTCGGAGCGCTGTGCGGAGCCCGGCACCGGGGGCTGCTCCCGGCGCTGCGCCGAGCCCGAGGCGCTGAGGTGGGAACGGGACCCGGGCCCTGGGATTCGGGGCTGGGTCCTGTCGGTGTCTGCTGGGGGTCCCGGGCCGAGCCGCTTGTCTCTCGGCGGGCGGGGTGCGGCTGCCGGGCTCGGAGAACTGAGGTGGGATGGGGGATGGCATTAGGCATCGGGATCGCCGCGGCTGGCAAGTGCCGCTCCGGGATTGGCGCTGGCGCCGAGCCCGGCGCTGCCGCTCCGGCTGCGGCCAGCGCGGGGCTGGGCTCCCGCCGGAGCTCCGGCTACGCTCCCGCTGCGGCCGCGGGGAGCCGGGGCCGTGCCGGTGCCGGGCCCGCCGGGAGGGCGGCGCTTCCCCGCAGCAGGCGCTGGATCGCGCCTGGAAGCGGCCGGGCCGCGGGGACCGCCCGTGCCCGCCCCGGCACCCCCCGAGGCCGCCGCTCCCTCAGCGCCGCCCGCCCTGTGGGGCGCCCCCTGGCGCAACCGGAGCGCCGGCGCTCCCGGCCCGGCCCCGCCCGCAGCCCCCGCGGGGACGCGGAGCTCCCCCAGCCCCGGCACTGCCGAGGCCGCCGCTCCCCCTGCCCCGGGCCGCTCCCCCGGGGCCTCCCGCCCGCCGCGCCCCCGCCCAACCAGCGCGCCTGCAGCGGGACGAGCCGCTCCCCCGGCCCGGCCGCTGGCGCCGAGGCCGCTGCTGCCGCTCCTGCTCTGACTGCGCCCGCTGCGGGACCGGGGCCTCGCCGGGGCTCGCTGCTGCTTGAGCCGTTCATCCCACAACTGCCGCTTGAGACCTGATGCTCTCCTTCCTCCTCCCCGCTTTCTCTGCGGCTTGCACGCTCCACTGCAAAAACCTCTGGCTTTAAAAGGCCAGGGAAAAATGTTTCTTCTTTATTTCCAGAGCACAGGAGATCCTGAGTGGCAATGGCTACACAAGGACCACCAAGTCGAACCCTTATGTGAATGGCTCCTCTGGCCACTGAACCCACACCTGGGCACTCTCAGCACCCTGCTCCAGCCAAGCCAATCTCAGCTCCTGGCAATGTCCTGCCTGGGATAGGAATGCCAAGTGCCAGCAAGATCATTCCTATGCAAATATAACTCCTTCTTTTATGCTAATGCTGCTTGCCACACCAGCCCCTGTAATTGCCATAGGGCAGAGCTCCATGGCCAGCACCTGATCATGCAACAACACAGGTGAGCAGTTGTGTGACAGCACTGAACTCTTCCCATAACCCTGATTTCCTGCCCTTTCCAGGATTTACCCAACAGCTGCAAAGGTGCTTGTTCCATGGCCCTTTCCAGGGAGAAATGAGCAAGGCAAGTCCTGAGGGTTCACTTGGTCCATGGCCAAAGCTCTTCTGGAGAAGGTCAGGGCTGCTCCTGCCTGCAGAGGGGCCTTTCCCACAGGTGAGTGTTCACAGCCCAAAATCCCAGGGGCTGCTGAGGCCGGGCCAGCTTTTGTGGCCCAGAGCTGCACAGAGCTCTCAGCGACTCCTGCTCACTGCCAGGAGTGTTCCTTGGTGCTCCTTCCGTGTGTCCCAGCTGGCAGGGAATGGGGGGAAGGAGAAGGCCAGGAGGCCCAGGAAGGGAAGCAGCAGCTCTTGTGCTTTGGATTTGCAGAGAGGAGCTGTGCCTGCAGTGTCCTGCCCGTGGCACGCAGTGTGCCAAACACACATCCCCGGAACGGGCACTGGGCTGCCCGGGCAGCGCTGGGATGGACATGGATAAAGGGCTGCCCGCGGCCCCTCGGCCAGGGGCTGCTCTGAACAGGCACCCAGAGATGCTTCAGTCCCGACAGACCCCACTGACACCCCAAAAATGCCCCAAGGAACAGCTGGCACTGGGCAATGTCAGAATGGGCTGTTTGCAGAGGGGCTCAGACAGCAATTCCCAGTGCTGACCTCCCACACACCTGCCAGCTATGTCCCAGCCACCCAAAATGCCTTCCCTTCCAGCCTGAGGCCATCATCCCTCAGCAGTGTTAAAGCCAAGGCAAGCTTCCCCCACAGCAATGAAATGCCAAGCAATGCCCTCAGAGATGCCTTCAAATGAAAGGTCAGAGTCAGAGAAATCTCTTTGGATTGAGTTGGGAGTTTTTGGGGAGCCAGCTGGAACCGCACAACTGATGGAAAGCTTTCCCAGGTGGCTCCCACTGCAGGTGCCCTGAAGGCAGGGATGTGCATCCCTTTCCTGAGGGAAAAGAACTTGCAGAGGCCACTCCTGAGGCTCTGGAATGAAATCAACTCCTGCAGGGAGAGAAGTCCTCCCGTGGGCACAGGGGCTGCCTCAGCACAGGCTGGGAGTGTGTCCAGCCAGTGCCTGTTCCTGCTTTCAAATATCACCTGGAGCCCCAGCTCGGGGGGTGCAGGCAGCTGAATTCCAGGGAACTCTGTCAGGTGCCCCCAGGGACATTGGGGGGGGGGGGGCTGGGGGATGAGGGTTACAAACAGCAAATTCTATGGAACATGAAGCTGTCCTTGCCCTGACCCTGCTGAGCTTCCCTGGAAGCTCTGCTGGGTCCTGACACAGCTGGTGTTAAATAGGCAGCTCTGCATGGGAATATCCATGCTCCAGGAGGCGCTGGGAGGCTATGCCAGTGGCAATTCAGCAGGGAATTCAGGGCTTTGGGTAGAATTCATCTGAACTAGCAAAGCCAACCCCCAAATCTGCCCACCACCCAGGGAACAATCTTTGTGCTGCCCTGGCAGCCAAAGCCCCTGGGCTGGGAAATGTCAGCAGGCAAATGGATGGAATGATCTAAATGCCAGCATCCCCCAAAGGGACAATGCCATCACCTCCCTTTGCTCCCAAAGTGTCCACTGTGTTCCCCACAGGTACCCTGGGGATGCCAGGGAGGTGCCTTTGCCCACAGTGCCTTTCTCCTGCCCCTCTCCAGCCTGAGGCCTCTTCTCCCTTCCCTGCCAGCTGATGCCAAGGAAGGAAGACACAGTGAGTGCTGAGTTGACCTCCAAATAGTCCTTCCCTCACCTTGAGATGACCTGAGATTTTACCCCCAAAATGTCCCCATCTGCCTCCTTCTGAGTTCCTCATTTTTTACAAGGAAGCATTCTTTCTCTGCTCTGGAGATTACCACAAGATTTGCCCCCAAAACTTTCCCCACCTGTCCACTACCTCTTTCCTCATTTCCACCTCAATCTTTTCATTCTTTGCCCTACAGATGCTTTCAATTTTTACCCCTCTGAACTTCCCTACCTGTCCATAAGTGATTACCTCAGTTTACCCCATCAAGTGCATTCTCTCTGCTACAGATCACCTCAGATTTTACCTCCAACATTTTCTGTACATCTCCAGCACTGACTGAGTACTTTATTTTTACCTCCAAATACTCATTTTCTACCATGGAGATTCCCTCAAGTTTTACCTGCCAGATTTACCCACCTGTCCACAGCAATTCCCTCAGTTTACCTCAGGATGCTCCTGCTCTCTCCTAGAGATGACTTCACATTTTACCCCCTCAGTTTTCTCTACCTGCCCAGTTCTGATCACCTCCTTTTTACCTCAAAACATGAGTTCTTTCTTCTACAGATGAACTCGGATTTTATCACCAAAATGTCTATTTTGTCCCCTGTGCACCGACTAGATTTTAAAACCCAAACCACGCAGGTTATGTCTGTCTTACCCCCAAAATGTTCATTCTGTCCCCTACAAATTAGGTCAGATTTTTTCTCAAAACCACTTATGGTTCCTACATAATTACCTCAGGGTTTGCCCCCCACATTCTACCTCATCTTGACTACTGATCACCTCATTGCTTCCTCAATATGTTCATTCTTTGCCCTACAGATCTTCCCAAGTTTTACACCCCAAATTTCCTTGCCTAGCCCCAGTGATTGCCTCAGTTCATGTCAGTGGTCACACTCTCCCTAGAGATTACCTCAAGTTTAACCCCCAAAATTTTCCTGAACTGTCCACAACTTATTACCTCATTTTTACCAAAAAAGATTCATTCTCAACCTTTAGATCATTTCAAATTTGACCCCCCAAAATTCCCCTACCTGTCCACTACTGATTCCCTCATTCTTCCTTCAATATTTATTTCCTTTCTACCATGTAGCTTCTATCAAGATTTACCCCCAAAGTTTTCCATCTGTCTACTACTGCTTACCTCATTTTTACCTCAAAATGTTCTTTCTACAGCTTATTTAATATTATTTTTACACAAGTTTCCCTATCTGCCCACAACTGATTCCCTCATGTTACCTCAGTGTGTTCATGCTCTCCCCTAGAGATTAGCTCAGATTTAGCCCCCAAATTTTCCCCACATGCTCAGTATTCATCACCTCCTTTTTCCCTCCAAGTGTTCATTCTCTGCTCTTGAGACTTTGTCAAGTTTGGCCTCCAAAATTTTCCTTCTTTGTCTATTACTGAGTACCTCATTTTTGCTCCAAAATATTCATTCTGTCCCCTACAGATTACATCAAGTTTTACCCCCCAGTTTTTCCTTCCTGTACAATATTAACTCTTTTCTGCCCCAAAAATGTGCATTCGTTCCCCTAAACATCACCTCAGCTTTTCCCTCAAAAATGCCACCTTGCTCTGCTTGACATCACCTCCCATTTTCCTACACAAACAATTCTTGTGTCCCCTCTCAGTCACCCCAGGTTTTCAGCTGAAAATGTCTCCTCTGTCCCCTCAAAGTCATCCCAGGTTTTCCCAGTGAGGAGCTGCAAGGAATTCAGGCAGGGCCAATGACACCAGGGAACAGCTGTAAATTCAGAGGCAGAGAGAGAAGATCTATCAGGAAAGGGGAAAGGTTCAGAAAACATTTCTGCAATTAATTAATAATTATTTCCAGTTCCCCACTGAGAAGAACACAACCTCACAGCTGTTAAGGCCTGACAGTTCCCTGCAGGGAGAGCTCAGCCCATGTGCCCAGAGGCAATCCCAGCATCTGCAAGAAAGAAAGAAGCAGCAAAAGGTGATTGCTTCTCTTTCAAAGTTATTTCAAGTGCTCACACCCAAACCCACCTTTGCTCTTGATTCTGGCCAGGTGCATGGTGAGCAGTGGGCACAGGTCATGTCATCCATGCTGGTGTGAGTGATGCTTTCTGGGGGAAAGCAGCTGATCTCCAAAGTTCCCTTCCTGCCCTGTGCCTGATCTGCACAGGAGAAAACCTCTTCCAGGAAGGGACTGTGCTCCCTCTAATGCCATTTGCCCAGTCTGTTCCATGGGGATACTGCCAGCCTGGGGCAGCAGAGGCACATGCAGCTCTCAGCACTCCCTGCTCCAAGCACAGCTCTGGGCTCCTTTGCACACTGCCTCTGCCGTGGGGTTTTCTCCAGGAGAAGCCAAGGAATTGCTCATGGAAGGGTGCAGATTAAGTTATCCCAAAGGGAAGCAAAGAGTAAGTACTCCAGGAAGAGCCCTTGGGATCTGCTGGGCTGAGGTGGGAAGGGGACATTCATTCCCTGCAGGGCCAATACACAACAACCTCCAAGCCAAAGCACAGACTGGCAGGTGGGGTCTGACAGCAGCACTCTGACAAACCTCCTTGTCATTCTTCCCTGCAGTGACTTTTGCAAGCAAACTCTGAAGCTGACAAGCCCAGAAGCTCCATCCAGCCACTCTGGAAGGAAAGGATACTCCCAGGGATGAGGCACATTCCCAGCAAACTCTCCCAACACAGCCTGGAGGCAGCGCTGGAGCTCGGGTGTGGGGCTGGGAAGGGCTGCCAGGAGCACGCAGCCCCCAGGTGGGGTGGCAGCGGCAGCAGCAAATTCCCACAGGCTGATGGCACAGCAGAGAGACAAAGGCCAGCAGTGCCCATGGGAGGTGCAGGGTTAATTCTGCTCCCTGCCCTGCCCCATCCCTGCAGGAAATCTCCAAGGGGGAGAGAAACTCTCAGGGTGCCCAAAATGCAGCATCTGTCACCCTGATCCAGCTTCAACTCAGCATGGGGGGCCAAACTCCCCCCACAGGTAAACACTGAGCTGACCTGGTCAGTCTCAAACACAGCCCCAGTTCTCACCTCCAGCCTGCTCCTGGGGCTGCTGCCACATTCCTGACAAGGAGCCCCTTTGGACAGGGCTCTCTCTGTGTCTCAGGTGCTGGGCACTGCAGGGACCAGGGCAGCCCCCTCTGGGGACAATTGGGGATTCATCCCACACCATGGGCAGGACCAGGGGCCCTCCAGTACAGGCTGGTGGGGCCAGAGCCCCTTGGGTTTGGCTGCTCAAACACCAAAGCTTTTGGCAAAGATGGGACAAGTTAAGTGGGTTTTCCTGGCCTGAGAGAGAGAAGAAATTGTTGAAATTAAGCATGGCAATTAAGTCCACTGTGGAAGTCAAAGGCTCCTGGCTTTCCCACTCCTGTTCTGATTGCTCACTAGAGGGTTTTATCCATAAAAAAATGAGAGGTGGCACCAAATAAAAGAGCTCTTTTTCAACATTTTTCCCCTACTTACTTTCATACATAAAAAGGATGTCCATTTTTTCTTAGTGCATTCTTTGCCTAATTTTAACAGAATCGTTTTCCTTCCAGGCCCCACTTGTGGGTTCTTCACTCCTTTGCCATTGGACTTTGGACAAAGGAAGAGAAGCATCTGCTCCAAACGGGTGTCATCCTATGGGGAACACCCCCTGTACCAGCCCCAGCCTGGGCCAAGCATGCTGCCTCACTCTCCCCATTCTGGATGCTGGCTCCAATCCAGTCTGAGTTTTCCCCTGTTTTCCATGTCTAAGGACAGGAACTTGTCCTGGTCAGGGTGTAAGGCCTTAAACTGCACCTTGATCTGGGGGGCTGGGACTGGGATTCCAGCAGGGAATTCATTGTTTTACAAATAAAAGTTATTCCAGGGAGCTGCTGCTTCACCACACAGTGTCAGCAAAAGAGAGAGAACACCAAAGGTGTATCCAAAAACAAGGATGGAATGATTCCTCCTGCTTTGAGTGGGATCAGGGCTTATGCTGCCCTGGAATGACAAAGAACTTCTCCCTCAGCCCCCTAGAGAGCCCTCAAAAAGCCAAAGTGCAGCAGGGAAGGAAGGAAAGGCACCTGCTGGGGACAGCACAGCTCCAGCTGCTCATGGGGACTGGGCCTGAGTCTGGAGCCAAAAGCCCCTTCCCAGGCTGGAGGGGCTTGCCTAAAGCACCACCTCTGGGAAGTAAAGGGCTATGGAAGAAATGGAGTGGGAATTTACAATAATAATCATAATGGATCGGGAAAGAGCAACAACAGAAGCAACAATCATTCCAAGGGAGCAGGAGGGATGCTGAGCTTTAAACAAGGTTTGAGTGAGGCAGCAGCTCCTGGCAGTTCTAACCCACAGCTCCAGCTCTGCGATTCCAGGAGCACTGCAAGCTCCTCCTGCCCAGTCCCTGGCTTTGCCTCCTGCCAGTACTCGGCACCTCGGGCACGGGTGGCTGCGAGTGCTCCAGTGCTGCTGCCCCGAGGGAGCGGGAAAATGGCCACTAAACCCCTTCCCACTGGGCTGGCTCCGAGCTCTGGCTGGGGAAAACATTTGGCACCCCTGGCATTTCAACGCAATCAGTTTCCATCACTTTGAAGATGCACTGAATAAACCCAGGGCACATAAGTAAACCTCTCCCCATAAGGAGAGCCCCAGGGAATACACAATTCTTCCTATGCCTGGCCAAAGAAACCAGGAGCCAGGTTTTGGGGAAGAGACTCCAGACTCTTATCTCCTTCCCTGGCTGTAAACCACTTGCAGAGGCTTTGGAGTTCATACAAGCTTGTCAGGATTTGGCTACTTCATTTAAATTCTATTCAGATACTGGAATGGAAGTGTCCTAAAGGCACCTCACTCAGACTTTAAGCCCTCTACCACCAAAGAATTTAGATGCTCTTTTCTTAGGAACACCCCACCTCTGCTTCTTTAGGTGTCTCCATGTGGGACATCAATTAAATGCGGACAAATTTTAGAATGCAGCTTCCAAGTCAAGTTACCTGCTAGGAAATGACTCCAGCTCTCTGGCACCTTGGGCTGTTTTAAACACAGCCTGGCCCTTCATGGCTGAGGCTCTGAGCTACACAACTTGTGAGCTGGCAAGTAACAGCAGCTGAGGTCTCATCCCAGCTGTACACAAAAACAGGGAGTGGGGGCTGCACTTGGATACATGCAGGCAGGGTTGGGCCCCTTCTGAAAGCTTCAATCCCTGTTTTTCAGAGACTCAATCAGGGATAATGACATTTTCACAAAGCTCTCTTAAGGCACGTGAAAACCCGAGCAAGAAAATGGAATCAAAGCCTTTGTTCCACTGGCCTCACGCCCCAAATTCCAACGGGACACACAAGTCCCTCTCCTCGCAAGGCAACGTCTCCTACCTGGATCTGTGCCTTCCCCAGCCTTTGGTGGCCGTTGTCTCCATCCTCCCACACCTCCTCATCTTCCTCCTCAGCAGGCCTGGCTTCCTCATCCTGCAGAGCAAGCACAGGGACACTCACCAGCCTGCTCATCCCAAACCTGGGCAGCAGGGATGGACTGCTGGGACCCCCTGGACAGTCACCCCTCTGCTGGGCACCATCCCTGCTCTGCAGTCCATTCCCGTTCCTGGCCTGGCATCTCCTTTGAACGGGATGTTAAACCACAACCACTTGCTCTGCTGGGTTTTGGGACATCAGAGACTCCTCCAAGGCAGTGGACAAAGCTCCTGTTCCCACAGCCTCTGCCTCCCAAAGCCCTGCTAGGGGCAGGCAGAGCAAGGGAAATTTCCTGCTGGAAATTTCCTCTTGTGCCCGTAAACCCAGGGAAATCGTGGCTGCCCCATCCCTGGAAGTGTTCAAGGCCAGGCTGGCCGCAGCTTGGAGCACCCTGTGGATGGAATGAGGTGATTCTTAAGGTCCCTTCCCACCCAAATTATTCCGCCATTCCAGGATGATTCTGTGATCTCTCCCTGCATTTATTTTGCATCATTTCCTCTCTAATCTGAATTCCCAAATCGAAATGATTTTTAAAAGAAATCATTTAAAATTATCCCAGGAATAAAAAGGGGTGCATCAAACATACAAGAATCATTCCTACCTCCATCAAATCATTGTTAATTGGAAGCCTATTTCCTCATCTCTGTCCTTAGTTTTCCTTTCCTAGGAAACCTTATGATCCCACAGTTTCTCCAAGAGATTTACTGGGATTGCAGAAAGGTTTGCTTTGTCAGGGAGGCAAGGGGGTTTACAACACTTGTTCCTCTGCATCTTTATCCTTTCACCAGCTTTCCCCTGGAACGGTGCTGCAAGAGAAGTTCAGAATTACTAGAAATGGATCAGGTTCACCTTTTTTCCTCATTCTTTTCCAACGACTTCCAAATTCTTGGAATTATCCTCAAATGAGGCCTAGCAAGCTACTGTGAAAACATCAATCAGAGGAACATCTTGACAAGAGAAAACCACATCCAGCAGCAGCCAAAACAATGCCACTGCTATTCTTACCTGGTCTCCAGGTGCTCCAGCCAGAGCTCCCAACACCCACTGCCATTCCATGAGGGTGAGGAGGCCGTTTTGGACGTGTTCTTTGCCACGGGATGGGATAACAGAGCCCAGAGGGTCTTTGTGTCCCTTCCAAGCCACCCCATGATTCCATGATACCATCAGCACCTATACCAATTCCATTCTGGAAAGCCCAATTCCATTCCTCCCATCAACTCAGAATTTCTCCCTTCCTCTCTCTGCTCCACATCAGGCATGTGTTGCCACAGGCATGGGATGCCTCAGCATTGCCTGGGAATGCCACTCAAGGCTGCCCTGGTGGCCTCAGTGCTCCAAAATGCCCAGCTGGCTCCCGTTCCAGTCAGGAATGTCCCAAACAGCAGCGTGGGGTGTGCCCTCTGCCATCCCACCATTGGGGCAGCTCCCATAGAATGTGACCAACTTACTGGGTTTGGAATTCCTGGCTTAAAAGTCAGGTGGTGGAATATCCTCTCCTGGGAATATCCAGAAGACCAGAAGGCTCCCTGGAAGCCACAGGTCAGGGACAGAGTCAGATGAACGATCCTGAACTGGTTTTCAGGGGATGCATCCCCAGCCTGTGGCTGCAAAAACTCCAGAGCTGTTCCTTCCCCTTGGGACAGCCAGGGAAAACATCCCCAGCATGGATTTCTGACAGGAAAAACCTCACTGCTCCAGGCTACTTGGCTCCTCCCAAATCCAGGCCAGCACTCCAACAGGCTCTAAGGACAAAACAACAGCAAAGACCATCTCAGGGCACACGCCACGAGCTGGGCGTCACATTCCTCACTGGAACTGGGCTGTTCCCACATCCCTGGGACAGTCGGGAGCATCCCCCGTTCCTCACTCTTCCATTCAGGACAAAGAGACAACAGAGCTGTCAAACAGCCAGTGTGTAACCCCAACAATCCAGGGAAAACCACCTTGCTCTGGGGAGAAACATCATGCCCAGTTATGGAAAAAGCCAAAGAGCAGTACTGGAAACACTCCCGGGCATGGAGGCTCCCAGCTCCGGAAATGCAGCTCACAGGCTTCTTCCCATGGGAACCCCAATCTTGCCCGGGACTGGGCTCAGGGAGAAAGTCCTGCCCATTCCACCACTCTGGCACAGACACCCCAGGAAGGTGTCCCTGACCATGGCAAGGGGCTGAACAGGATGGTCTGTAAGGTTCTTGCCAGCACAGACCATTCCAGGAGTTTAAGGTGGATTTGAGCAGCTCCTGGGGACATGAACACCACCCACACCTCCCACCTGGCTCAGCCCAGAGTCCATCCAGCACTCACAGAGAGCTGCTGGGAGCTGAAATTCTCCCTGCTCCCCCTGCCTGGGAAACCCTGCCTCCAGCTCCTGGGAAAGGGGAGCTGCATCCTGCTGGGTGCCCCTGGCTCTGGGCAGCTGCCGCCTTCAGGCGGGGGGATGGCTCGGGCAGCTCCGGTGACTGTTCCACCTCGATGATTTTGTGTTTTCCTGCATTTCCCTGGGCTGGAGGGGAGCAGGGGGTGCGGTGGGAGTGCGGGAAGGCAGCGGCGGGGAGGGCAAGGAGTGGGGCCGGGCACCGCACGGCGCAGGGGGGCTTCTGCTGGCACTGGAGGGGCGCGACCGTACGGAGGCGTCCCCGCCACTGCCGGCCACTGCCCACGGGGCTCCTGCCCGCCCCCGGCGCCACTGACCCCACACCCCGTGTCCCCACACTGGGAACCACCACGGAAAATCATGCTGGAACCTCTAATCCTGAGCCCGAGCCTTGACCTTTTATCCCCTGACCTTTGACCCCTTGACCCATTCCTTGACAACCCGACCTTTGATCCCTGACCCCTGACCTTGGACCATCCACCTTTACACCTTGATCCCTGACCTTTGACCCCCAACCTTAGCCCTTTGACCCTTACCTTTTGACCCATGACACCTGACCCCAGGACCTTTGACCCCCCTGAGCCCTGTGACCTTTGCCCCAACCTTCTACATGTGACCTCTGTGCTTTGACATTGACCACCTTGACCTTTGACCCCTGGACTTTGACCTTTGATTCCCTGACCCCCCAACCTTTGCCCTGACTTTTGTCCCTTTATCCCCTAACCTTTAACCCCCTCTACTTTATACCCCGCACTGCTCTTGCTGCCTGGAACCCCTCACTCCTGCTCTACACGCCCCAGCCCCCAACTCGTACCTGTCACTCTCCAGCCTGCAGATGTCATCCCCACCTTTTTGGTGTGGGGCTTGGCCTCCTCTGAGGGTTCCAGGGTTATCCCAGCACCAGGCTTACTGAGCTGTGCTGCACTGAGGGTTCCAGGGTTGCTGCATTGTGCTGCTGGTGGGGGGAAAATGGTGCTGTTAGGGGTGGTGTAAGGGCTGGTGCACCTTTTCCCTGTATTCCTAACCTCCACTGTGTACTCTCCACCCTGTTAGGGAGGCTCTTTGTTTGGCTGCACCCAAACCTTGGCGATGAACATCGCCTCACAGACAGGACGGGACCAAGGAAAAACAAAACCCAGATGGGGGAGAAAAAAAACCTCACAGCTGGCTGTTTTCTTATTATAAAGTTAAAAATCAGTTGAAAAAACTGAAAGGCAATAATCACACACACAAGGTTAGAACCAGTCAACACACACGCTCTCACAGACTGACACACACACACACAGACAGACACACACTCTCACAGACAGACACCCCTTCTTCAGCTTACACACTGACTGCAGCCCTTACTCACAACACTCCACTGATGAAGATGCTTCAACGCATCTTCCAACTGCTGCTCCCTGACGTGGAAGGGCAGATTCTGGGAAAAGCGGTAGCATCGGTGACTGCAGGGATCGGAATCGGCCTTGGGGACCTGCAAGACAACATGAGGCAGTCTACAAGTAGCTGACAGCTCGGAGTTATCCCCATACACCAGGCCCGTAAGTTTTCTACACAAAACCCCACAGACAAGAGATGAACCACAAAGTTTTACAACTGTTCAACCCAGCCACGACTCTACGTGCCAGGGCAGGGCAGCTCCAAGTGTAAGCACACCAAATAGAAGCAAAGATGACACGAGGACTTGAGATAACTCTCCAGAAGATAAATTCTAGACCCGATATGCTTGGAGGCAATGGAACCTATGGAACTACCACAGTGAGGAGGGTCCAGAGAAGTCCATGGCCCATGAAAAAAAGATACTACCAAAAGTGAGAAGGAAGATGGATGAGAACATCTTGTGTACTCCTTCTGCTCTCCAAAAGCAAAACTGTAAAGATGCCGGAATGAGCCCGATCCGGGAAAGGACGCGAGCAGAGATCCCCGCTGCCGCTACGGCCCAGAACGAGGCCGATAAAGCACCGAGACGTAACAAAGCCCTGTGACACAGGAGAGGATGGACACAAACTACAGAACACAGACACAAATGACATAACACAGACACGAGCTGAACCTGCCCAGCAACGGGCACAAGATTCCTAGAGCAAGATGAGCCAGAAGCTGGCGATGCCGAAGGAAAGAAGGCTCTATGGCAACAGCACGCGGCAGTGAAACGTAACTCCTTCCAAGAAGCCAGTGCCAAAGCAGCTCAGAGGATGCTTGAGAAGCTCGGCAGGCCTAGAGAAGGAGGCAATGACTGCCAGGTGATACAAAGGGATCCCTAGGGAAGGACTCTGCCACCAAAGGCTGAAGTGACGTTGCAAAACGTGACCAACCAGCAAGTGGCCAAGATGCCCGCGGGCGGCTACGCCAGCGAGTAGGTGAAATGGAGACCGTGGCGATCGTGCCAGACCCGAAGGCGAGCTCCTCGGGCAAAAAGATCCACGATGACGGCGAGACTCAAAGGCCGATGACAGAGATGGGTGGGAACTGCCCTGCCCAGCAAAGGCTCGGGTGATGCTGAGGAGAAACCCTCTCCCTTTACTTCCAAGGGGCCCTCCCACAACAGCCCTCTCCTCTAAGCTAACTTCCAATTGCCTCCTGGAACTCCAAAGGCCTTTCCCTTCTCCCAACCACCGCTCCCAACACTTAGCTTTCTGAAGACAAACGGACAAAATCCATCCTTGACAGAAAAAATGCATCAGCACCTCAGATGTCAACACGTTCCCCACGGTCCGCTTTGGCAGCTGCGAAAGATGGAGAACAAGGAGAAAATTCAGCCTCTGACAACACACACCAAAAGAGACCCCTTCCGCAAGGCCCCCTCCCTCGAAACTGCCGAGGCTCAGCGCTTACCTGCTCTCTCCAAACTTCAGCTCCACACCTGCTCACGGTACCTAAGACAACAAAACAGAAAACGTCACTGTTGCCCTCCAGAAGAGCATCCCCGGGCTACTCCACACCACTGCCCCGGCTCACCTCAAATCCTGATCTGACTCTGGAGGTGGCCAGGACAAACCTGCACAATGAAAAGGGACACGCTCAGCACGCTGCCATAGACCGCTGGCCTATCAGCCACCCCACCTAAATGCCAACTCACCTGCTCGCCTCTGGCCCTTGGCACGCCCAGGGCAGCAGCAACACCTGCAGAGAAGCAAAGCAAAAACACACAAAACATGCTGAGAGACTGTGAAACCACAGCCTCCCTGCTCCGACTGAAGTACACCACACCTATACCTTAGGCTTGCACGCTCCAGCATCCAGGGCCAGGACATCCTGCAAGTGGACCACCTAAAACACACAAACAACAACGGATGCTTAGAGCTGCTCCAAACATTGAGACCGAGGCCGTAACAACTCATTCTGTCCACCGGTCACTGCTCACCTCGCTCCATCGCCCCTGACTGCCAATATCCGGCATTACTTCCAAAAAAAAAAAAAAGACATGGAACAATGCTGTAACATAGTAGCATGACATAGCCCAGCAGGACTGCAGAGAGGGGCAGAGAGGGAAAGCCGGCCAGGATCTCGTTCCCAGCCCTGAGCAGGGGCTTTACTGGCCTGACTGTCCTGTACTACCCGAGCTCTGGGGACAATGAACCAGGCTCAGTCCCTGCCTCACCACTGGCACCCTGAAATTCTGGCACTGCAAGAGTCAGGGGAGGTTTCAGCAGTGATTTCAGCAAGGTCAGAGCCACTCCCAGCAAAAGCTGTTCTTAGACTACTCCTGGCTGAAGAACCCAGAGTACCTGCCACTGCAGGATGCTTGTGACTTCCAGGTGGAGGAGAAGGGTGGAAACAATCCAAGATGAAGACAGAATGATGAACACAGCAAAGAGGATTTCTGTATGCTCTGCACTGTTTTGTCACGTTCAGCCCTTCCTGGGCTGTTCTCTGCTTGTTGTTCTCAAGATCAACATCTCCGACTAAGGGCGGGTGATGTGAATTCCAAGGAAGTACAATTCAATTCTCCCCTAGATCTTTCCCTAAAGTACAAGATACTGATTCACCTCCCTTCCCACCAGAGTCAATCAAAGACTATCCAAAAACATAAATTATGATAATGCGGAATCTGGTCTCCATTAGAAAAATTAATGTAGTATTTTTTTATCAGAGCTTTGGTTAAATGTAACAACGCAGGAAGTGCCTGTGCTCAGGTTATTGGAGAGTGCGAGGTTTTCTCATCGCATCAGCCCTGTCAGCTGACAAATGTGGCTGTGCACTAAGGCACAAAGCACCGACGTTTGCACACTCACTACAGCTGGAATCTGCTATCTCCGTGTGCAGACACAACCACTGCTCATCACAGATAAACCCACAAGGGCTGCTCCAGCACTGACTTACCTGGGGAAAAACCAGCACTAAGAGGAGCAAAATAAAAAGCATGGGAGTAGTAGTTTCACCCTGAGCAGCTCCGTGAGATGGGCAGGAATCAGAGGATCCCCTGAGTAACTCTGAACTTGCTTTTCCTGATCACCTTTCACAGAATCCATAGCAGCAACCCATGAACATCCCGTGTGTAGGTTTATTCCAAAACCCACTCCCAGAAACATCAGGATATTGCACCTAAAGCTGCCTCTGCCAGAGGGAAGCAAGAGCTGGGGCTGGGAGAGGAAACAGGCAGGAACTTGCTCTCAGGAGAGGCAGCACGTGGGCTGCTGGCACTGCCAGCAGGAGGACGCAGGTGGGAGCAGGTAAAATTCCAATACAAAATGCAACTGGGGAATGTGACGGTGCAGAGGCTGTAGGTTGGCAGTCTAAGACTTTGGGGTTTATCACAGCTCTGTGAAAGCACTGAATTTTGCCAGCAGGTACCATTCATCCTCCTCAGTGTTGGGGAAGATGAAACAGGAAAGCCTTATAAATATGATTGCCTGACAAAAGATTTTGACAATATGAAAACTATAAGCGACATCGAAATGAAAGCCATTTTTGAAATACCAAATCTTAGTTACTGAACAACTGGAAAACAATGGTATGGCCGACTGAAGGTAATCCCCTCTTGATTGAATAATACCCTCTGCTTGCAGGCAGGTCCAAGGGTCAGAGCAGACCCTACTAGCTCAGCAGAAGGGGTCCAAAGAGTAGTTTTTAAGAGTTAAGATGTAACACTCTATGGTAATACAAGAACTCTTACAGGCTGTATGTAAATGCTATAGGATTTGTATCTTGTATTAGATTGGTTAGTGACAATTAGAATATTCAGTACAGAAGATGATTTATTGTGTTGTAACCAAGACTTCAGACATTCTCTCTCACTACTTCTTCACTCTCATTCCTCTCACTCTCTCTCTCTTTACTTACCCGCTTACACTCTTGCTCTCTTGGGCCTGCTCAGAGCTGCAGCTGGCAGCTCTAAGCAGTGCCCCTGTACCCACGCCCTTTGCAATAAACCGCATGTTCCAAGATCTGACTGCAGAGATCTCTCGTCTCCACTCGTCACCGCCCGGTCCAGACTGAACCCCAAAACTCCCGCACTCAGGACAAGCTTCCAAGAGTTCATCTCTCAATCTGTGCCCCAGTGTGGGCCAAGTGCTGGTGGAGCCTGGGCTGGCACCCCGAGCTCTCACCCCCAGCTGGCACCCCCAGGCCTTTCCAACGTGCCACTGCCACCCAAGCCACAATGGTGGGCCCAGCCACAGCTGGGGCCTGAGGAAAGGAAGGAATGAGGAGGGACTTAGGACACAATCCTGCCCTTCAGACAGGCAGATTTACCTGTGCTCCAGTCTCAAGGGGGCTCTCAGTGGATAACTCAAGCATCCCGCGTGGGACACTGGGGCCAAGGAGCAGCTGGAGCAGCTCTGTCACCTGGGCTACCTGTGTGTAGCCATATTTAGCAATAACTGAATTGATTGAAATAAAGGGTAAAAGCTTGACTCAGCCTGTAACTTTCACCTTTCTTTCAAGTGCAAAAAGAAGCAGAAAAATCCATTCATATTGATGCTTTCCAGCTATGTCTCTTTCAGATTCCCAGGTATTCATCCCCTCACAGAGTTTTAGCGGTGACACAGAAGAAAGTTCTTTGCGTGCTGCCAGAAAAACGAGATTTCTCCCATTTTTTATTTTTACACCTAAAGTATGAAAACATTATCATCACACAGAAGAGTTCTACACACTCTCCTGTGGGCAAGGGGAAGATTCCCTGATAGGCAGATTCCAACCCCTCCTGTCCATATTTACATCCCTAAGGCCTCAGACCCTCTGGAGGTAACCACGGGGTTCCCAGGTGAGAGGAGTCACTGTGAGAACAGAATTAAACCCCAAAGCACCTCTGAGGAGACAGCGCCTGACTCTGGGAGTGCCTCCCTCTCGCGTGGAAGGTGTGGCTTACTCAGGAGTTACTCCAGGAGTTCCTACTCTGCCCAGGCCAGGCCTGCTCCAGACACTCCCCGTGCCCTCAGAGCCACAAACCCAGCTCAGGGCTGGGCTCAGAGCTCCAACACCACCAGGAATGAGCACTCCCTGAGCCCCCTGGCCTCCCAGCCCTGCTCTAGGCTGGGCAGGCACTGAGGGGCTCACTGACACCTCCAGGGTGGCTCTTTAAAGGTGGTGGCACAGGTGCTCCACAGCAGACCTGTGCCAGACCCAACTTCTCCACGGGCAAGGAAGAACCTCCCAAAGCAGGTGACACAAAAAGCTCTGGTGTGGCCCAGGGACTGCTCAAGGTCACAACCAAAATTAGTTCTGAGCTCAGGGTGGTGTCACTTCAGTTCCCTGCCACTGCTGCCACTTCCTGCCACCTTCAGCTTTTGCTCCAGGCACCAAAATATGATTTTTTCAAGGCCAGCCCATCTAAACTATCTGAAATTGCAGCCTGGCCGATCTCGGGAGCTCCCACACTCACTCATGAGGATGAAGTGACAGACCAGCAGTGAGCACTTCTCCCTCTTCCAGCCAAGCTGTGAATTCTCCCTCAGCTTCAGCAACCACTTTTCGTGCCAGTTCCTGAAGAGAATCTTGTGCTGAACATCCATCACTTTTTCAGTGCAGAGCATTTGGCTTCATCCTCAAGCCCTAGAAACACTCAGCTAAACCAGCACTAAAACATGATTAAACTCGCATCCTGCACAGCACAATGAACTTGGACTTGGGCAGGAATCAGAATATCTGGGAATGAAGAGAACCCAAGAGCTCGGAGAGGTTTGCTTTGCCCTTGTCCTGCCTTGGGCTCCTGGCTCTGCCACAGCAGTTACAAGAAGCAGAGCAGCGACCTCCCCTCCCCTCCTCATCAACACAAACCCCCAAAAGCAGAGTTTGTCTCTCTCAGACCCACCTTGAGCTGTGTCCGCAGCAACAACGAGGCTGTTGAAAGCAGCAACCCCACAGCTCGGCGTCTGCAGGGCTGCACCCTCTCCATCCTACAGCCTCTCCATCTCCCCACAGCTTGGAGTGATCTGTTCTCCCAGTTACAAGAAGGTGACACCAACCTCACTTTGGTTTGGGTACAAACTCTGAGGCAGACACTGAAGGCAAAGGAAGACGAGGCCTTGGTGGGAAGGGACCTTAAAGCCCATCCAGTGCCACCCCTGCCAAGGGCAGGGACACCTTCCACTGTCCCAGGCTGCTCCAAGCCCCAGTGTCCAGCCTGGCCTTGGACACTGCCAGGGATCCAGGGGCAGCCACAGCTGCTCTGGGCACCCTGTGCCAGGGCCTGCCCACCCTCACACGGAAAGATTTCTTCTGCGTATCTACTCTGAACTGAAGTTTAAGTATCTAAGCTCAAGTTTAGTTATTGCTGAGCCTCTGCTGAAGATAACTGAGACACCATAGTAGGAGAGAAAGGAAACAGGCCTGTAGAACAAACCACAGGCGAGTAACAAACCAAAATGATGTGGCCAAGAACAATTATTGCCACAGAAAAGAAACCTCAGTCACCAAAAACTCCAGTCTATTCCTACATCCTCACCCAGGGGGACTCCAAACACGACACTGCAACTCATGCTCCTCCCAGCTCCACACACACATTGCTGGGACCTCTTGCAAGCTGCTCGAGCTCTCTCCACGTGCCAAATCTGCCCATGGCAGAGGTGCTGCTTTCCTGGCTCAGCTCCCAAGACTCAACTCTCAGTATTTCCGCCCTCAATACTGTAAATTTCTGGTGATCTGGAGCAAAGATTTCTGGCTTGCTGTGTGGCTTCTCACACAGAACCTGACCCCAGGGGCTCAGTCTCACTCTCTCCGTGTTTGACACAAGTCATAAAGCAAGAACTGCAAAGACATTTCGAGGCAGTATCAGGGGCCTGAGACAGCTTTTGAGATCAAAGTTGAAATCTACTGTTTTCTTTCATTGCTGTTAAACTGTACTGGAGTCCTGGGGGCACTTTTGGGCGCCACAGTATACAAAAGATACAAAGCTGACAGCATCCAAAGAAGGGACATGGGGATGGGGAAGGGTGTGGAAGGACCATGAAAGAGCTGCTGAGGGCACTGGGTTTGTTCTGGTAGAGAAGTGTGAGGTCAGAACACATCGGGGCCTACAGCTCTGATCTCCGCTCCCTGGGACACAGACAGGACCCAGGGAGCAGCTGGAGCTGGGCCAGGGCAGGCTCACGCTGAGATCAGGGAAAGGCTCTTCCCCCAGAGGCTGCTGGGCACTGCCCAGGCTCCCCAGGGAATGGGCACGGCCCTGAGGCTGCCAGAGCTCCAGGAGCGTTTGGACAGCGCTGCCAGGGATGCCCAGGCTGGGGCTGTTGGGGGCTCTGGGCAGGGACGGGGGTGGGACTGGGTGATCCCTGTGGGCCCCTTCCAGCTCAGGATATTCCAGGATTGTCTCACTCCCCAACAGGGGAGAGTCTGCTCTCACACAGAGCTGCAAACACACTGTGCAGGAGGCAGCAAATGACAACAATTGACATTGATACATTAATAAAGCCAAGATATTAAGCAAGCCAAAAGATAAATTTTCCCTTTTGTTCCTGACCAACAAGACCTGTCCCAGTCCCAGTCCAGCCACTAAGCAACTCCAGTGTGACACAGGGACTGTCTCACACCTCGAGGCCGACACACAACAGCAGCACAGCACCGGGAGTTTAATCACGTTTCCCTCATTAGAGGAGACAATTAATGACCGCTCAGGTGCACAACCACTCCTGCAGAGCGCTTCACTAGACCCCGTTCTGCAATAACTCCCCCAGGCTGCAAAGCCCCATTTGCCAGGGACCTGAGAGAAGAATTCGGTAGTTTTAAAGGAATGTCAGGAACCAGGAATACACCTGAGTGTAGGAACCGAGAGTGCCGAGAATATTTCTCGGTTTCCATCTCGCCCGATCCATCTGTTACGGCGCAAGGCAGAGGCAGGTCCCTACCTCCCGAGCCTGGGGTCCTCCCATCAGATGAGCCATGCGCGCGGCCAGGGGCGGTCCCGGAGCTTCCATCGGGCCCTCCCGCTATCCCCACGCGGCCCGGGTTCGCGGCCGCTTCCGCGTTTGAACGGCGGCGCCTGCTGCTGACGTCATCACTCCCGCCGCTTCCATCCCGGCCTTACTTCCGCCTTCGGGAGCCCTCGCTTCCACGCCTGCGCGGCGCGGCATCGGCCGCCCCTCCTCAGTGCCGGTTACCCCGGCAACGCCGCTCGCGGCTCGAGCCGCTCCTGGCCCGGCCCCGGCCCTGCCCGGGACGTCAGCCCCGGCCCCGCTGCCAGCCCAGCCCCGGCCCCGCTGCCAGCCCAGCCCCGGCCCCGCTGCCCAGCCCCGGCCCCGCTGCCCAGCCCCGGCCCCGCTTCCAGCCCCGCCCCCGCTGCCAGCCCAGCCCCGGCCCCGCTGCCAGCCCAGCCCCGGCCCCGCTGCCAGCCCAGCCCCGGCCCCGCTTCCAGCCCCGCCTCCGCTGCCAGCCCAGCCCCGGCCCCGCTGCCAGCCCAGCCCCGGCCCCGCTTCCAGCCCCGCCCCGCTGCCAGCCCAGCCCCGGCCCCGCTTCCAGCCCCGCCCCGCTTCCAGCCCAGCCCCGGCCCCGCTGCCAGCCCAGCCCCGGCCCCGCTTCCAGCCCCGCCCCGCTGCCAGCCCAGCCCCGGCCCCGCTTCCAGCCCAGCCCCGGCCCCGCTTCCATCCCAGCCCCGGCCCCGCTTCCATCCCAGCCCCGGCCCCGCTTCCAGCCCAGCCACGGCCCCGCTGCCCGGCACCAGCGCTTCCCAGGCCAGCCCGGTCCCGCCCACGGTCCCGGCCGCCCGCCCGGCACCTCCAGCCACACACGGACGCTTCAGCTGCCACGCCGATACGACCGATAAGCACAGCACCTCCAGCCAGCAGTGCAATTCGTTCGGCTACTGCAGTTCCATCCTAGGAGCTTTCGGCAGCTACACCTCCTACCAGCTCTGTGTCCACACAGCCCCCGTCTGCACCGCAGCCACAGCCGTGGACACACAGCAGAGACATTTCAACAGCTGCCGTGTCACCACGGCATGTACCCCCTATCATCACTCTGATAACACCACTCAGAGGATTATCACAACAATCACACGATGCTGAACCATGTTTCCCGTGCCATTTCAGCGAAACAAATACGATTTTATCTCCAGAACAGAAAGAGGACTTTCTCAACTATACGTGGACACCTCTTCCATCACAACAGGACCAAGCACGCGTTATTAATAGTGACGTCTCGCATCGAGACATTCCATTTCATGCACATTCTTCTCGAACTTCTCAGGGACATTCAGCTGATTTTATGGGACTTTTTCATCCTCAAATGCCTGCTCAACACTTCAGTGAGAAGGATATAGTGACCAGCACAGCTTCAGAAAGCATTCCTCTATCTTCCCAAGCTTCATCTCCTTTTTTTACAACAACCAATACAACTCCAACTTCTCATATGCCTTCTTCACAGCTTCGAAATCCACAACAGGCATCTGATCCCTCATTTTTCCACCGTCGCTTTCAGCGTTCGGATGACTTTGTTCGTCACCTTTATTTCCGACTCAGAGAACGTGCAGATTATCTGCCTCCAGAGGTTGCAGCACTGGGTCCCCACCCCTCACCCATCCCGCATGCTGGCAGTACCCTACCCAGATCCACTGCACCCTCTCCTCCAGTGGCCAGATCACAGCCACCTGCGATGGCAGGTTCAGCCACTCCTCGTTTATTTCCTTACAGTGCACAGCCGCAAATACCGACCCCTATTCCTCATCCAGGAGGGGGAGAAGAACATGGAATAATAATAAAATAAAAATTTAAAGTTGTTTATTTTATATTAATTTTTTTAATTTCATAAGAGAACTACATACCCCATGACATTTGAGTTTCAATTATTAATTCAGTTAAGGTTCTCTTTAAAGTTTGTTTCATCCTCTCTACCCGTCCTGAACTCTGTGGGTGCCATGGGATATGTAGTTCTCTCATAAAATAAAAAAAAAAAAAAAAAAAAATCAACAACTTTAAAATTCTTATCCCTTAGACCCTATGTTTCCCACCCAGCATGAAGCATACTTGCTTTCTTCTGTGTTAATGAGTTCTTTTGAATTTATAAATACTTGTATTAGCGGTGATGGCGCCCGCCCGCGGAGTGATCCGCCGGAGGGACTATTTGTGATGCGCTCCTGCCCGCGGAGGGATCAGCGCTGATGCCGCCCCGCCCGCCCAGCTGCTCTCGCTGCCTTTTCCCGCTCTCCCCTCTGCTCCCAGCGCTTCTCCTGCAAAGGGCGCGGCTTTTCCTGGGCTCTTTTCCTGCCGGGCTGCAGCGAGCGCTCCCCTCAAGGAGCAGGGGCAGCTTTGCTCGCGGCGGCAGCGATTAACAGAGCAGGCCCGGAACAATTCCTGCTTAGCCGGGCTTTGAGCACATTCCTGAGCCAGCACCAGCAGCAGCGAGTGAGGCAGCGGCACATGAAGGAGGCTGCGGCTCTGGCCAGGCTGGGGAGGGGTTCCTCTGTAATAGAAGAACAGGGAGAGACAAACCAGAAAGGGCAGGAAAAAAAGAAAAAGCCAAGACAAACTAAACTTTTTTTTAAAAATAATCCGGATCCAGAGGGACTTCTGGCTGGAGAACTTCCTGGGGAGCAATCCTGCCCCTCTGGGAGGCAATGCCAGGGCAACTCCAGCTGAAACCTGCACACAAACACCACAAAGATTTCAGATATTTGCAGGAAGCATCCACTTAGCAACTGCTGCTTAATAATTTATTCCCTTTCCCATTAAATGGTACATTCAGTCCACAAGACTTCAACACCTTTCTGGTAGTTTTATTTACAGTCTGCAGCGTGTTCTGTAAAACACAGGAGTGCTCACAGACACACACGCACAAACATTTAAAGAAGTACAGTTTATTCCAAAGGAAGTCTACGCACTACTTTTTCCATAAAAATTATAAAAAATACTTTAGTTACTGTATTTTACCTAAACCAAGATACTTGAGAATTCTTCCACAAGTGATGCCCCCTCCCCACAAAGGGCACTCCAACAAGAAGAAATTCAGGAGACTGCATCACCAAATAAAATCCTAATGGCAACTGCTTCAATGCACCAGAAGAACAATGAATTCCCACTCTGCATCCAGCAATCCCTGCTCTGCAGCCTGTCTGCATCTGCTTTTGTAGGGCTTGTGGGGCTTTTGCATTCACTTCCTTCTCCAGGGCAGTTCCCACAAACAAAGAATGACTGAATTTCTGCAGACTGTCACTCGGCAATCCTGCATTTCACACATGCAAAGGGAAACACTTTCCTTTGAGCCCTTTATTTCAAGGAGTCTCTTTTTTACTGAGCATCCAGTGAGAACAGTGCCCAGTTGTGGCTGTTATTATTTCTCTGCTTTTGCTGCGTGGCAATATTGAGCTGGAGCTCTGCAGAACACCCACTGCAGCCCTTGTCTCACTGGGGCACACCGAATTGACAAAAAAAGGCACAAAGATGAAACTCCTAAAGCAGCAGCAGCCCCAAGTCACTGAGCTGCTGCTTCCCACCACCAACACTCTGTGTCTCAGCAAACACTTCCAACGCACGAGCCAAGGCCACAGGGGAGTGAAAAGCCCAGAGCCTGCGGGCAGGACAAGCACTCCATTGATCAGTAACAAACCAACACAGCTCAGCTGGATGGTGCACTTAAGACTGGACCTGGAAGCATCAGGAAAAGCCATTGGAACACAAGCTCAGCAGCACAGAATCCATTTGGCACCAGCTGATGAGATGGGAGGCTCTGTGTGGGACACGTTGTGCATTCAGCTTCAACTATGCCACAGCTCCACAGCAGCGCTGAAAAACTTCTGCTTTTAACAGTTGGAGAGGATTTTCTCAATGGAAGTGAAGCTGTCATTAACAGAGGAACAGCACACGATGCACAACATAACCTGCAATAAAAAGCTTTTGCTTTCCAGCATGTAAGCATCCAGGTTACTGGACTTCAGCTCATGGAAACGAATCTGATGATAGATTTTTTTTTAATTTTTCTTGGAACTAAAAAAGTAAAATCTTCCATAAAAGGATAAAGCACAAAAATACTCTCTCAGTACGTCTCAGGAAGCCATTTAATACCTTCCATGTCCTAGGAACAACTAGGCAAAACACTTGGAAAGTGTGAGCAGTAGAAATGTTGACCATTGAATGTTTGGCAGCCGTGTGCTCCAGCCCCTGGGAGGGGCTTGTCCCCCACTCCACACCAGTCCTGCAGCTCCCCAGCTATTTCTTCTTCTTCTTCTTTGGGGGCTCATCCTCAGAGCTGCTGCTGCTGCTGCTGCTGCTGCTGCTGCTGCTGCTGGAGGAGCTTGGATCCGAGTCGAAGTCGGAGGAGGAGGAAGAGCTGCTGGAGGAGGAGGAGGAGGGGGAGGAGGAGGAGGAGGAGCTGTCCTCACTGTCGCTGTCCTCGGAGGAGGTAGAGGAGTCCTGGCTGTCAGAGGAGTCGCTGGCTGAGCTGTCACTGCTGCTGCTGCTGCTGCTGGAACTGGTCACACTTTTGGACCTGGGAGAGAACAAAGAGCTGAGCACAGCCCTGCCAGAGCCCATGGCACCGTGTTCTCTGCTCTGCTGTAATTATCCAAAGATCAATTTGTTGCCTTGAAAATTTCCAGGCCTCACCACCTAAGATGAATTCCTGTGCCCTCCCTCCCTTTCCCACTCCTGGATGAGTGGATTTTGGCCATTTGAGCAACGGCAGAGTGGCCCCAGGGCATGACATAGGCCAGCAGGACTGCAGAGAGGGGCAGAGAGGGAAAGCTGGCCAGGATCTCGTTCCCAGCCCTGAGCAGGGGCTTTACTGGCCTGACTGTCCTGTACTACCTGAGCTCTGGGGACAATGAACCAGGCTCAGTCCCTGCCTCACCACTGCAGCAGGAATTCTGTCAGTTGTGACCAAACTTGTCCAGCGAACACATCCTACAAGCTCCTTCCTGGGCAGTTATTAATAAGGAAAACCAAGAGACTGTAAACAACCTTAAAGCAGGATACCAAGCTCCAGCCTTTTCTTTGAGAAGCAAATATGGCTAATTTGTGCCTGCTCAGGATCAGAAGGAGCAGCTGATCTCCTGGCAAGAGCCCAGGGTGGAGCACGCAGCAGAGCTGGGACACTGTGGTGGGGTCCTGCCACGTTCCTCACCATGGGGCTGCCGAGTCCCTGGGAAGTGCCCGTTCATTGGGTCACCCTGCTGCCAGCAGTTGTTTCCCACTCCACATTAATGTTTCATCTCCGGCATTTCAAATGCTTTGCATTTCGGTAGGAGCAGGGAGCCTGTCTCCCATGGCAACAGCGCCAGGAGTCCAGGACAGGAGAAGGAGCTGAATGGGAGCACAAACTGGAGAGGTTTCTCACCACAGCTCAGCTGATTGCTGTTACTGAAACCCAGTTCTTGCAGTAAATCAATCCCAAGTGTTTGCTCCTCCATTCTGCCACAGCTCACCTCAAATACCACTGGATTTGGAGCCTTTCAGTGGCCAGGGCAGCTCCAGGTGCCCCAGGCAAGACCTTGGTGGAGACTTTCCCTTGTCAGCAGTTTGCCAGGGGACCCTCAGAACACCTATCCTGTTGTTTTCATCCATGGAACTAGTGGGATTCTCAACCCTGCAAGAGGCAGAAGCACCAGCAATCCTGGCCCTTCCTCACTAGGACTTTCAAAATAAGCCAAGGTCTTCTGTGTCTGTTCGAATTAGCTTTAAAGGCACTGATTTAACAGAGAGGGTATTCCCCCCCTCCTGAAATTCACTGGGAATTAGAAATGGACACAAAATAAAAATGAATGATTCCTACTCCTCCATCCCTTACTCTTCTCATCAGTCCACAACACTCGCCCCATGTGACAGAAAAGAGAAGGCACACTCAGGTTAGGGTTAAACTGTGTTTACGTTCTCTTTTCAGGCCAAACTAAGGAAGCACATCCAAAACCCCCGTGCTTCAGAGTTGGTGCATTTCCTCTTCAGGCCGCTGGAACTGGTAAATCTTATTCCCAGGTCTCACTGGGAACTCCTTTTATTTCTAGTTCACACTTACAAGTAGATAGATTGTGCAACAGGGTTGGAAAACTGCTCACACCTGGCCACAGCTTTCTCAGGAACTTCCAGAAGCGATGCCGGTTGTTCCTGGCCTCTGATCCGGTTTGAAGCTTGAAGTAAATACAGGAATCCCAGCAAATATGAATCCTTCCACCGGGTCAATAAGGCATTACTGTGAACAAAAGGGGCAGCCAGCTGGAGTCCCCACTGGGAATCTGCCTGGTCTCACCTTCAGGCAAATACGGCTCAGTATTTGCACTGAAAATGCTTGGAAGCAGAAATCCCAACTTGGAAAAGGAGCCACAAAGGAATAGCAAGATACTTTCCATTTTTTGAAGTGTCAGCTTCTGACACTTCACTCGTCTGTAACAACAGCTCATTTGTAGATCAGCTCTTCCTTTGACTCCAATCCAAAAAAATCTCATGTTCCCTTGAACTGTCCAGTCTCCTTCAAAGACTTAGGTTGATGTTTCTTGCAGTGACTGAGCTGATCCAAGGATCAGCTTTGTCTTCGATTCCTGCTCGTCTGTGTGTCCCTGGTTTGACATTTTGACCGTTTCCTGCAAGTTCTCTCCTCTTTGTGTGGTTTGTGTGTGACTCAGATCATCAACAGCTGCAGTGGCCCCGAGCTGGCCCCGTCTGTCCTCAGCCCACTGCTTTGTAAAGACACCACCGATTTCCTGAGAGGACACCTGACACCCAAAGAGATAAACCTCTGGGATTCCCTGGGGGAGACATGGACCAGATCCAGGTAAGGACAGAGCTGCCATCTCCCGAGGCTCCCCACGCAGACGGGATGCTTGGATTCCCTGATGCTCCTGCTCCTTCTTTCAGGGGATGCCCTGAAAGACACATTCTTCGTGAATGTCACCTCATATTCCCACTTTCTGTCCTAGAGCCGAGTGGCCCCGAGACACGAACATCCCCACCTACATCCCCAAATTCCACAACGGCTGGGAACCACCCACAGAAATCTTCCATGGAGCTCCCTGGGAAATAGACATTGGACACTTGCAAGAGGAGGTTAGTCCTGTGTCCTTGTCTCTTCACTCTCCCTCCTCCTTTTCCAGAGAAATGGAGCCGCAGGGGTAGTGGTGGCATGCAACAAGTAGTTGGCTCAAAACTCAGTTGGATCTGGTTGCCCCAGTTAAATACAGAAAGCAAATGAGGCTGGAAAAAGGCAGCAATAATGAGTCTCTCCCAATCCAAGGCAACAGCACCCTACAGCGTAACTGAGCTCCAGGGACACAGGCTTCCCTGGAGAACACCTTGACCAAAATCTGCCAGACCATGACTCATCTACCACTATCCCTCTCCTTTTCTCCGATCAGCTTTCCCCTTTCCTGGTAACACTGACTCCATGTCTGCCTTTCCAGCTCTCCTCAGCCAATGGATATCCTTACTGGAACTCCTCACTCAAGCATGGCCAGACGGCTGAGCAGACACAGGTCGGGGATGCCTTCAAACAGAACATCACTCCACATGGAAATAGGTGATGGATCCGCACGCCCGGAGCTTTGGCTCCCGCCTCGGAACCTCATGAACGCACACGGACACGTACAGTGACACTGGGACGTTTGGGCATCCTGGAGACAACTCCCTGCCACTGTTAATAACCACCAAGGGAAGACAAAGATCAGCTGAGGGGTTATTCCCATAAGCACTGTCTGCTGTTTAACCCCCAGCAGCTCTGCAAGGAAAGGAATCGCAGGTGTTTTCCACCGCAGGAGGCAAAAATATTGACTGACTTCATCAGTCCATCCATAGGTCTTGTTTCCCAACATCAGCCCAGCAAAGTGACCTTAAGGATCAGGTGCCAAAGATGCTGCACTGCGCTTTGGCTCTCCATGTGTGTAGAGACGCTGGAATCATGGAATCACAGAAGGGATTGGGTGGGAAGGGACCTTAAAGATTATCCCGTTCCAACCCCCTGCCATGGCCAGAGACACCTTTCACTATCCCAGGTTGCTTCAAGCTCTGTCCAGCCTGGCCTTGGACACTGCCAGGGATCCAGGGGCAGCCACAGCTTCTCTGGGCAGCCTGTGCCAGGGCCTCAGCACCTTCACAGGGAAGGATTTCTTCCCAATATCCCATCTAAACCCACCCTCTGGCAGCGGGAAGCCATTCCTCCTTGTCCTTTCACTCCAGGCTCTTCAAGTCCCTCTCCAGCTCTCTTGGGGCACCTTTAGGCACTGGAAAAGGCTCTAAGGGCTCTCCAGAGCCTTCTCTTCTCCAGGCTGAACATTCCCAGCCCTCCCAGCCCGCCTGTGTAATGCTCTAGCTCTTGGAGCACTTCCTGGCCCTTCCTGTCTGATATTGCGCTGGTTTATTAAAGGAAATTCTGACTCTTTCTGCTATCTCTGTGTATTTATCTCCAAAGGACTGTGAGTACGGAAGAGTCATCCCCTATGTTCCTCAGCTCTTCTTTGGGGAACTCACCTATAAATGGAACTGCAGAAATGGGGAGGGAGGAAAAGGAAACAGGATGTGAATCGAGCACCTGCATAGTGACCACAGATGTCCACTGCTAGACAGACACTGATGTCAGGCAGATCATGCCCTCCAAATAGTGCTCAGAAAGAGAACAAGTTTGGGATTCCTGAAACTGCTCTGAATTGGATTTGCTTAAACAGATGTCATTAGTAAAAGCAATCAAAGAAAGAGTTTTGATCCCTCTTCCAAGCTGATGCCACTTATCATGTATCTTCCCTGCATTCTTCTAGGGAAGCTGTTTTTGATGTTGTCCTGTCCTTCTTTTTATAAGGGAGCAAAAATACTTTATTAAGTATTACTCTTTCAGTTTTGTTTCCTCTCATCTTCTGAGATACAGTAAAGTGAACATTCAGCAGAATAGTTTTGTATTTTTTGAACACAATTCTTCTTTTATCCAATTGAGGCCCTTCTGTGATCATGAAAAAACAGAAACTGTTGTGAACTACAGTTTACACTCATAAGAGGTTGACATGGGTCAGTTCTCCAAGGTTATTCTTAGTTCAACTGCTGTGTAAACTGTTGATGTCACTGACTGGAGGCTGCTCTTCAGGACATTATAGATATGATAATTATATGACAGAAAATGCAACATATAGTTGAATCTGACCTTCAAGTTCACTAGCTTAAAAAAGGAAAAAAATGTCTGTAAGAAATTTGCTGCTTTTCCCATTACTAAGATGTAATAGATGCCTTCAAGTTTATACTCAGTCGACAGCATATACACATGGACAGCAGTGCCCATCCATCTTCAAGCTAGGGTACATTTTAAGTGTCAATGATCACTGCCTCCAGAAAGCATTTTTGAGACAAAACAGGCAAAGTCTTTTGCATATCTAGACAATCATCCAATACTAGGATCTTCACTCCCACATAAACACTTCATGTTTTTCCACAGAGGAATCTGAGATAGATTTTTCTGAGAAATAACAAACCACCAAAAATTAATTAAATGACAAACAAGGGAAAAGCACCACTTCCTCACTCAGCACATTTTCCTTGATTTTCATTAAGCATTCAGATTTACAGATGCTGATATTGCCACAAGAGCAGTTTTTTTCTGGTTTAACTTCCTCTTCCAGTAGAGCAAGCACAGCTGCAAAATGCAAGCTCATTTCCAGGCTCTCTTACACATCACCAGTTTACCACATTCCAACCAGTCACAGCTGTGCAACACCCCGTCAGGGTACTGGGATTACTGCAGTGCCACAGACAGTTTAAGTGAGGCTCATGGAGCTGTACAATTTTAACTATGTTTTATATGTATAATTAAATGATGCATGACATGGAAATAAGCCAGCTGTACTGAAACTGAACAAACTAACTGCTCTGATGCAACAGTTAAGCATCTCATCAGTTCTAAAATGAAACAGGTTTAAAGCAAAAACAATATAGAGAACAGAATGCTTGACACTGTTAAATAGCATGGTCAAAGGATAATTTTTGAACATTAAGGAAATGCACTCACCCAGTCAAATTTTCAAAAGAATTCCTGGCACCAAAATGTTCTCTGTTTGCTTTTTCACCATGTTTTAAGAATGGATCACTCTGGGGGAAGAAAATCCTGTGCGCAAGACACTGCGTGAAACTAAACAATCCTTAAACATGGCTAATTTCCATGTGGAGCTGATGATTTAGCACTGTCATCCTTCAGCAGAGGAGAAAGAACTACCTGTCTTTAGTTTACTTAGGTAAGATGAAAAAAGTGAAGAGCGTGAATTTGATCTTGCTTCAATTTACTTCAGTGGAAAAACTCTTGCCATGACTTCAGTGAGAATGAGACTGCATCTTAATTCATTCTATATGGAGAAAAACAAATCAGCTGAGAATAATGCTTTTGTTTATTAGATGTAAATTACTACCATAGTCGTTTTTAACAGTGCTAAGTAAATCCTGCTTTAAAAGCCAAACGTTGCCTTCAGTCCTGCTTATTCCTCTGTACTGTGTCACAATGCAGGATTCCTGGTCCTCTGACCAAGTCACCGCTGTCACAGTAAGCATGGCTTGCTCTGGGGAATGGCCACATTCCCACACGGGAATGATAGATGTTTGTGGATGTCACTGGTGACAATGTCCAAATCTGGGCTAGGGCATGCCCCCCAGCCAAGAAACTAGGGTGCACACTTTTGTAATATAAATGCATTCACTGAGAACACAGACTGCACTTACTAAAATGTCCATGAAAAGCAGCCAAGTAAATCAAATCAATAGGGTTAAATTTGCAATTAGGATTCTCTCTTTCGGCAGGAAAATTTTAGGATAGCCACAAATTGAGAAAAATTTGCTTTTTTTTCTTCTTTTTCTCAGAAGGCAATCAACCTTCTGGTCTGGCTATTCTTTACTTCTCCCTATGAAGTAAAATCTAAAAAGACACACACACGATATTTATGGAAGGACCTCCCAATGAATTAGGAAAAATTATTACTCAGAAGATCAAACAGAAACAAGACTGTCTACACTGTATGAATTAAACATACATGAATTAGGACACTGAGCCTTCCATTCTTTAGTAACAGAACTGATGCTGTCCTGAAAATGACATTAATGAATTAGACTGGTATATGAAAACCTTCTGCATCTGCTCTAGAGGTTGGAATGAGGATGTTAAATGAGGCAGCAGACAACAAGGACGTGCTGCTTAGGGAAGCTGAATATCACTTCTGTGCTTGTGGAGTTCTGCAGTTTGGATGAAGGTCACAGGTTATCTCCAGCTACATGAAAATGAGTGATAAATACACACTGTTGGTCTTAGACTGAAAGCAGTACTAGGCAAAGAGAGTCAAAATATGGAATATTACTCAAAATCATCCCCTGGTTTTCTAAAGATCATAATCTTCTATTAGAAGACAGTTTGTTACCTTCTCCTAATATTAAAGCTGTAATAGTAAAAGCACCTCAATCTTGTAGAAGTATCTAAGATACACAGAATAAGTAAGGTATATGCAGTGAGAGCACCCTAAAAACATCACAAGAGGAGTGACAATTTCTGGGATAGTAATGACATGAACGAGTATCTAAACGTTAAGTCTGAGTGAATAAGAGAATTTTTCAACTAATGGATCAGGGAAAATGTGAAAGGATGAGATATGTGATTAAAGATCATAGTGTATTCGATTAACACAGGTGGAAAATATATGACTTTGATTCTGTACTACAACATATTTTAATTGATTTGTGTGTAGTTTTAGTTTTATACATGCACAATTTTTTAGAACACATCTTTAGACTGGGACAAACAATAAAGGAAATCCATTGTATGACTTTACATTGATCCCAACATCACTCACTGGAATATCTTAACATTTCCTGCACAGATTCCCATTCGTTAAGATGACAACCTTGAGAAGAAGGAAACCTATAACTGCCATTCAGAGAAGGTCTAAAATTTCAATTGCTGTTTGAACACAAAGGAGCTTTGACATGCTGTGGTTTATTGAAGCACTCCTGCAGTTATAGACACATCTTTAACCACCCTACCCTCTCCCTCTTCCTCCATCCACCACTGATTGATGCAACTGGAAGCTTCAGTAACTGCAGAGCAAAGTCCCGCTTACTTCCAGCTCTCCTGCCCCAGCAAATGCTCAGCTCTTCTGGGAAGATGGAGCTATGCCATAAGCACATTGCACCTGAAAGGAGGTGAAACCTTCCCTTCAAAGACACATGTGACCAGGTTTTTGGAACTGCCTGATGTGGCCAGTTCTCATCTGTTTTCCATAAAGAAGGAAAAGAGCCCTGTATTCTCCTCTTCATGATAGTTCAAGTATGAATTCCAAAGAACAGAGATGCCAGGACTTGTCAGTGACATGACTAACAATTTTATGAGAACTGGCAAAACAGTTCATTTCTCCTACATCTTATTCTCAGAAACCTTGGAATTGTTTTGTCTGAAAGATTTGGGGGGAGGAAGGTAGACTTAATTCTCACAACTATATTAAATATTCAGTACATCTGATATTCTGTTGTCAACACGCAAAATATAGTTTAATTATGATAAGCCATACTGGAATCATTTACAATACATAAATGTGAAAAAACAGCATTAAATTATTTCTTGTTCCATGTGGAAAAATATACACCTTCCAACCCCCCAAGAAAGTAAGACAAGGCACAATAAATTCTGGTAATTCTCTTTCTTCTGACTTTTCAGTTCCATCACAGCTCTCAAAACTAAGATTTATGTGCTATTTTGCATCTGTATCTGTTGTTGATTTTCCCCCCCTACAGGGATATAGGTGAATAAGTTTGGACAGGAAACGGTATCCCTCAAGCCAAACTGAAAGGTTTATAAAGTTGCTAATAAAAGTTTGGGTCAGGGCCTAAATATCAATCATCTGCTCACTGTCTTTTTAAACAAGCTCAGGCATTTTCCCAACTGTTCCCAGCAGGTCTCTGCCACTATTTTAAACTAAGATTTCAGCCATTTTTTTTCCCCTGTGTTGACCTCACTAATTTTTCTTTCTCCCCCTCTTTACCTGCCAAAGGCATCCATCAGGATTTTGCCAAAGGCTATCTGCTTTTGAAGTTGAGAGGAATTCACTAATCGTGAGTGTCAAATCCACAGTAAATGCCATGGCCATATGGTATATGCTGCTTTTGGGAATTAGCTCAAAAGGCCTAGCTGTGAGAAGGCCGGCTGTATGTCAGGAGGGTTTTACTGCTAACTTTCATAACTCATGTCAGCTCTTTCAGTTTCTGTATGCATTGGCTTCAGGGAGTGCAACTGTTCCCTGAATTTATAAAAATGTTGTCAAGATCCCTTGATCTTGCTTCCTCTGTCTCTCTCGCACAAACACATCCAAACACATTTATATACACAGTGGAATAGCATGCACAGTGGCATGCAAATCTAGCAAAAGAGAAGCTTGTAAATAAATAGCATGTCATTCTGCTTACTCAATACATTTCTCTGGGTGTTAAACTCATGATAAACATATCATAAGCCCCGATGAAGGCTCTACAGCCTGTCCCATCACACCATCCTGAGTGTAACTCTGCAATGCATAGGAAGACATAAGTTTGAAAAACAGAGCAGAAATAGCTCCCCTAAGGGCAAGGTGCTGACATAGCTGAAACATAACTAACTGGAGAGCATTTGTTTTCACTAAAGAAGGAAGTGTCAGTGACACATCTCTGTGCCTGTGGAGGTGTACTGTACATTCAAAGCAAAAAGAAATCCACCTTCTTTAAAAAATTGGCCATTAATACATAAATATGTCTGTGTTGAAATCCCTCAGACGGTACCATTCTTAACAAGAACTACACACAAGACTAAGAAATTCTGCAGAGAATCACGCTTTTGTGATCCAAAGAGGCAAGGAGAAAGAAAACCACATATGAAGAGTTTAACATATCCACTTAGTGATAGAAAAAGAATTATTACAAAAATAAATGTCAGTCCCCTTGAAACACTTGAGTCAGCGCTCTCAACTTTCTCTGATGCTGTAGGAAGGTGTGAATGTCCTCCATGTGTCACATCATCCACACCAGCCACACAGGAATGTCTCCAATGCACCTCAGAGCCTTTCAAGGACCACTCCCCTCTAATTTATGTATAGTCTGTTAACATCCTCTTGGAGCAAACAGAAATAATACTTTTAAAAGACATTTATACTTCAGAAACATGTGCCCCGACACAACAAAAAACCCAGATTTTAATACTGCCCCGAGGCAGAATTCATCCATCTTTAAGGCTTCTATTATGTATTTCCTGGTTAGTAATACAAAAAGAACTGCTGGCAGTATCACATCGAAACCAAAGTGCCAGAATCAGAAAAACTACTGAAAAGTTTACCTTTATAGGAAAGCTTCAGTCTTGGGATATTTTGTTTTGACGTTCCAGTGACTGGAAGGAACAGCATTGCTAAAGACAGCAGGCTGCAGGCATGTGGCACTTGCAAAGCTCTCATTCTGCTCTCCTCTTCTGTATCTTCTTTTGTACTATGGTGAAATATCTCCCCACTTTTCAAACAATCCAAGTTTTATCTGGAAGAAAAAAAGAAAACATCTGTAGATCTGCTTTACTGCATAAGCAACAATTCTGTAAGCAAGCCAGACCTATTTCTAAAGAGCACCTCAGTTAATTTCTTTGCTACGAAAGTATTTTTCCTCTAGTACAAGTAAATATGTTTTGTTTCTTTAATACTAAATTTACACATTTTGACATTGGAAAAATATGTACTTTTCAGACACCAATGTCTAGCCTAGCTAACGTTTAAGCACAAATTAAATTAATGCAGTATCCATAAAAAGAACATTTGACATTCAAAAGTGACCATGCAACTTGATAGTTAATACCAGTCCATTGGATATCTTACATGTTTTATAACTCTTTTTGTCTCAGTACAACAGCTATTGTGTGTTTATGCTATGACTAGAATGAACTGTAATGTCTCAGATGCCATGGGGGTACAAGCTGAGTTAACAGTGAGTACTTACCCATCAAAAACTAAACTAAGAAAACTGGAAAGAGCAAGCAGTTGTGTTTAGTTTTAATAGAGAAAAAAGTCAAAGCGGATGATGGATTTAAAAGTGCTTTCAGTATGATATTTCCAGCAGAACAACTGCCTCAACTCATCCACCAAAATGTCCTATAAACTTTAATGAGTGTTTCAGGCTGGGGTCAATAGGCTGATACGGGATTTTGTTAGCACAGTGTGCAACTAAGCCAGCTTTGCAACACTTTTCACTTAGTAAGAATCATTCATATTCCATAAATCTTGAAGTGTTTTACAACTGAAAGCAATTATCACTGCCCTTATTTTCCCTATGCAAAAACGGAACCATAAAGCTGCAGTGAACCTATTTCCTCAAGGTCACACAGCAAGCACAGTAGTTGAAAAGAAAACAGCAACAGCAGTCCTGCTGTCCTTTGTGCCCAGCTATCAAGGATCCCTTTTGCCCAATAACTCGACTTTTGCACACGAAATTATTTGAAATGGCATCTTGAGTTCTGAAGGCAAAACTTCATGGTTAATAAATCACAGAGATCAGAGTATGAAAATATTTGTGAGACCAGATCCTTCCCCCTGCAAGTGCCTGATGCTAGAGGTCAAGGGAGATGGCTGGTGAAATGACAAATGTCAGTGTTTGAGTAATGCTGTAAAACCAAGGAGTAAGGAAATGTTATGGTTAGTCAAGAGATTAATGGCTCATGATGTGCCATGAAAATTCTTTTCTGAAAGGTACTGGAGCTGCCTGATTAAAAGAGCAATCCTAGTGCCCACATCAGCCAGCACTTGCACAGACACCAAAGGAGAGGTTCCTTGCAAGTCCATGAGAGATGCAGCACAGCTTGTGGCCCCTGAGCCTTTCCACTGGTCTGTTATTTGAACTCCTGCAGCACTGGGTCTTGCAATTCTGTGAGCTACAGCAGCACCCAGAACCAATTCGGCACCTCCTGATACAGGCAGTTCATCCTTCCTGGCATGAAAGGATGGAAACAGAATCCCTTCCGTTCTCTCTGACACAGGAAATCTTTCTCAGATGAAACTTGGGCTTTCTGAGCCTCCAGACTTTCGCTCAATAGCAAAAGACAAGGAAGTGTGCAAGAAGAGCATGATGGTGAAAAAGAGGGAAACAATTCGTAAAATCCCCAAAGCATAATTCCTATTGCAGAACACTAAGCTTCTTCCTTCTCAGTCCCCTCTTCAACACTCATATTCAATGTCTGAATGCACTACTCTTGGCCAAGTGTGAGTACATGTTCACGAAACGACATGGAGAGAAAACAGACAAACATGAAATGCCTGTTTCATCTTTCTCTTCCCTTTATTACAGTATCAGATCCTAAAGGAACACCCTTACTTCTTCTGTGCCAACACATCTATCTGAGGGTGGACCACGAAGGACTAAAGTGGATTAGACTATCCCAGGGTTAAATCGCCTTGAAGAAATTTATTTAGAGGTGAAAAAGGGGAAAAGAAGGAGAGGGGAGGAGGGGGAAGAATATATGAAGATGAGACACCAGCCCTGTTCATCTTCAGCAGGATGATAGTGACAAACCATACTTCAAAAAGAAGCAATTAAGAGGGAGCCAGTCTCACTGCAAGTATGTTGAGAAGTCACGGCCTGAAGGTCTGGGCCTCAGCCAACAGGGAACTCACCAAAGGATATGGGGCTCATTTTCTTGAGGCAAATTACTGTGAAGAATCAGGACTAAATTTGACTAAAAAAACAGTTGCATCAATGCACTGTCATTTGCTGAATTGATTGAGAATCAGCACCAAACTCGGCCCTTCGGCCATAGCTCACAACCTCACTTTTTCATGTAGGCTTTTTTTGCTAATGGGAACCTTCCTTTTTTCTTGGTTGGGTTTTTTTTCCCCTTTCCCCTTTTATTTGAATAATGTCTGTGAAAAACCATTTGCTTTCACGAGGCGGTTAGTTTACACTGGAGGCAGCAGCTCTGTGAGCTCGAGCCAACCCTGTCCTGTCTTTAGATTCATTGCAATCTGGCCACATTGTCACATATATTTTTAGTTTATGATGATCCTCTAATACAATTCCAGCTTCCACACAGAGTCCTTCCAACAGTCTAGCTCAGGTTAATGAACTTCAGGCCACTTCTCTTCTGCAGGAATTTCGAGGCCCAGGGGGTGGCTGTGCCCAAGAGATTTGCCAAAATCCGCTACGATTTCACCGCGCGAAACGCCAGTGAGCTCTCGGTGCTGAAGGATGAAATCCTGGAGGTACGTGACCGCTCCTGGAAAAGGTGTGTCCCCCAGGGGCAGGAGAGAGCTTGGGATAGCAACAAGCAACAAGCACCAACTCCATTTTCCCTGGTGGTATCTCAGCAGTGACACAAAGCTTTGCTCAAACCCAAAGCTGGAGCAGGCTGCCTGTGCTGTGTCGTGTCATTTCCTCAGCTCAAAGACATCGGTCCCATTTTAACCACAGTGAGGAGGGAGGACAACAACTCGCTCTAGAGCCCTGCTCATCCCCCGCTGGGTCGGTTCCTTATCACCACTTCCTCCTCCACGAGGATTTGTTTTCTCTGAAAAGCACCTTTCTCATAACCTTTCTCTTACTGCAGCACTGTTGGCAGCTGGACAAGGTGGGACGTGACTTGGGCTGACACTGATCTGTGACCTGAGGAAAAGGTTTCTCTGCAAAATGTGGCTTTTTATTTATTTAATTATTTATTTTAATGCAAAAAGACATCAGAAACTCAGTCATTAGGAAAAAAAGGTCTGGAGAAACAGGGACATTATGTAGGAACTATGAGTTCTTCAGCACGCAGAGGTGCTCTCCTGTTCATCCTTACGATACATTCTGATGCTTTCCAGGAAAAGTTTCAGTCCTGGATTGCATCTGAGAGCAACAGATCTGATTAGAGCTCCTGGCCTCAGTGATGTCCTTCTGGCAACTTCACCTTTTGGATGGTTCGGCTCCGCTATATCCTGGTTGTTTATGCCTGAAATCCCATTTTCCCACAGCAGATTTATTTTTGTCCCTCTCTCAGGTGTTGGAAGATAATAAGCAGTGGTGGAAGTTGCTCAACCGGAGTGGGCAGGCCGGTTCTGTTCCGTACAATATCCTGGATGTGGTGAAACTGGAAGAGCTCAAACAGGTCTGTAGTCAGGTAATACCTGACTGGTATCAGCTGCAGGGCACAATCTGCCTCTGGGAATAATGTTGGCATTAGACCTCCCTGATTTCTTAGGATACTATGCACCAATCAGGACAGACCTTCAGAAGCAGACAAAGCCAGGAGATTCCTGAGTCTCCTATGATAAAATTCACATTTTGCTACGATCGTCTTCCCAAATAAGGCCTATCCTTCCTATTTGTGCACCAGCCTCCTGCTTTCCATATTTTTCCACATCAAGATTTTTCTTGGGGGTTAAATTAAAGATGGACACTTCCCTCAGCCAGTTCAGTTCAGCACCAGGAACACGTTACTGGAGTGGAGGCAGATGGAAACACCATCTAAGTGAGAATTAACTGAATACTGCAACTTGCACTGCAGAAATGTGGAGCTGGAGTGTTCTAAACACCCTAGGGAAGCATGGAATTGCTTCCCCATTTTGGTATTGCAGCGTTTGGGCAAAGCCTAAGGCGGCCCAGCAGGCTTCTGGATAAATCCCTGCTAGTTTAATCAAAACGTCAAAAAACTTTCCAGTCCGCTCCAGGCCCTTGGCAGTGGTCCCGCTTCACATCCCAGCTACGGAGCAGTGAGGCTCTGCCTTCCAATGAGATCGAACATGTTTGGCACAACTAGGAATTCCCTTGCGCAAACTTCAGACTTTGCTTTGGGTTCTTCATTCCCAGAAATTAACTTCTTCCATGCAGCTCCACCTGAGGTCTCCCCAGCCCCACATCAGCACAAGGAGAACACGGCAGTTTGTCCCTCCGTGGGTGTGAGGCAGAAAGCTTAAGAAAATTAAAAACGACCAAAAAAAATTCTTACTTTTCTTTCCCTTTCTAACCAGTCTAACCAGAGGTACAAAGGAGACCTGAGCCCCAGGGGCTATGGCCCATCCAGCCCAACCCACAAGCTGCCTGCCAGCTACGCCGGGGATAAGTGGGGCACTGAGATGTTGTCGCGCCACTCTGCACAGGGCGCCAAAGAACGCACGTGTGTGTCCCACTCTGGGCTCCCCTGGGTTTGGGCGCTCGGGGGACCAGACCTGCCCAAGGGGCTCCCCTGCACCTTTTACTGATCACAGCAATGCAGCAGCACTGTGTCTGGAGGCCATTCCAGGCAGGACAAGAGCCAAGAGAGCAGCCCTGGGGCTTGTGACACCGCCGGGGCTCTCGGGCGGCCCGGGCCGAGCAGGGCAATAAGTGATCACCCCATGCCTCCTTCCTCCAGTTCTAACTTCCTCCTCCTCCTCCCAAGGAGAGAGTTTCCTTTCTCTTCCAAAATGTTTAAGTGTGTCTAAGGAACAGCTCAGGCCAATCCCTTTCTCTCACTTCCTTTTGCTCATCTCCCGGCACACACACAGTGCCCACCTGGCCGCTTCCTTCATGTGGTTCCACAGAATTCCCGGCCAAACAGGAGATCCGCATCACTCCCTCACCCTGCACGTGCTGTGGGGCTCACAGAGCAGGAGAGAGATCAGGGGCCCTGCTCACCTCACCCCTTATCCCACCCTGTCCACTCCTGGAAGCAGGAGCCCTTCTGGGACGACAGGAAGCCCCACAATACGAGGACACAAATCTGTTCGTATCACTGAGTTATTCTCCACAGTCTTCAGGAGTTTCATGGGGAAAGCGATACTGGATGAAGAGTCACTGGAGTTTTCACAGAAGCACAGGATGCCCTGGGCTGGAAGGGACCTTCAAGCTCATCCCATCATGAGTGTGTTGCTCATTCCCAGTTTGTGCTTCCTGCCGCTTCTGTTCTGTTGCGGAGCAAAACCTGGAGCTCTGCGATCAGCAAATTAGTGACTAGAAGCAGCAGAGAGGACTGAAAAGGTCTCAATTCCAAACCTCCAATTGTAGATTCTCACAGAACTGTGCTTCCACATCAGGCAACAGCCAAGGGGTGATGGGAGCAAAATAAATGGCAACACAGGGGCACAGGAAAATGGGAATCACTTTTCTGGGCTGAATTTAAATAAGAATGTTGAGCCACATCCCCATTTGCCTTACAGTTTCCCCACAAACATTTAATGGCATTTTTGACTGAAGACTTGCTTTCATTCCCTACTTGTTTCTACAGAACTTATTCACCAAACGGATGAGCTGAACGACGAGCTGCTAAAGAAGATCACAAACAATAAAATTCAGCCTCCCCACAGGAATTTCAAAGTGGAAAAGCCTCAGCAAGTTTTCGTGCCCCTCACCTTTGAATCCAGCACTGAAGAAGTCAAAGCCTGGCTGGAGGCCAAGTCATTCAGCAAAGAGTAAGATTTGCCCTATTGCCACGTGCAATGCTCGTCCTTCCCTGGAGAAGGAGCGGGGGAGGCCACCGGCACCATCTCACCTGGGACAAGCCACTTGGATTTACTTACAGAGCCTGTGTTGCAAATTAGATTTCAACCCTGTTCAATCCAGGCTCTATAACCAGAATGTTCAGAGCCCAAAGTCACTCCCTTTCTCTGGTATAAATATTTTCTTGGAGATAAACAGTTAACTAACTAAATCCAAGGCCTGAAATGCTACTGGAATTGCAGCTGCCACCTTGGAACAGCCCCAGGGCCCCGTGATATGGTCCCACTGCAGCTCCTGGCCTCCCATCTCCAACTCCTCACCTCTGGCACGAGGCCACGTGCAGCACAATCGTCACCTCCCTACTTTGTGTCTCCCCAGGACCGTGGAACACCTGGGCATCCTCACTGGAGCTCAGCTCTTCTCCCTCAACAGAGAGGAGCTGAAGAAGGTGTGCGGTGATGAGGGAAACAGAGTCTACAGCAAGATCACAGTGGAGAAAAACCAGCTGGAGGTAAGCATTTTTCTGGATAATTCCTGCTGGAATGGGGGCTGTACCAGCAGCGTCAGATAGCTCATTAAACAGGCATTTTAAAAAATACAATTGTGGGGAAAAAAAATGCAACCAAACCTACACCAGCAATAAAACACACGTAAAAATTCCGAAGTGTCTTTTGAGCAAATCTGTAAGATCCCCCTGTTTCCACTAATTAATCTGCTTTTTACTGATATCACTTATCTCTGTGAAACTAGCTCTACTTTTACAGCATTAATTAAATACTGTCACTTAACTGCAGCTTGAAGTTCAAATCCAAACTGCCTGTTTTGTTTCCATTCCAGAAAAGCAGAGGGGAGTCGGAGCTCCAAGAAATCACGAAGCGCCGCCAGGAAAGGATTGATTCTGCAAATTAAAGTCTCTCTGCTTTATTTCAGCTCTTAGCCCTAAGTAGTGCAGAAAAAAAGGGAATGAAAGCAATGATTCCTGGCCCAGGCCAGATGCAGCAGAGCTCCCCTTGGGGTCCAGCTGCCATCAGAGTGACAATTCCTTGAACACTGTTGGGAAGGGTTGACAATAAGACCATGTCCCACTGGGAAAGGTGTTTTAATTTTGCATGAAGTATTTTTTTTATAACTATATATTTTATACTGAAATTTTCCGTGCATGCGATCAGAGCAGGATTCACACGGGGCTGGATGTACAAGGGCTGGCTTCAAGCAAAAAAAGACCCCCAAAGCTTTTCTCCAAGGGCTGTCCCCTGCTCCCCACTCTCCCCTGGCAGAGCAGGCGTGGCACACAGCACAAGAGAGGCCAGCCTCAAGGCTTGGAGCCTGGACCAGAGGAATAAGGCTTTAGAACCCTGCAATGGTTTGGGTTTAAGGAAAGGACATTAAAGCTCATCCCATTCCACCCCCCTGCCATGGGCAGGAATGCCTGTCACAAGCCCAAGTTGTTCCAAATCTTGTCCAACCTGGCCTCGGACACTTCCAGGAATGGTGAGTCATGACCTCTCTGGGCAACCTAACCCTTTCTATTTCCATTTCCATTTCCTCCTCAGTGCAGGTGTCCCCTGCAGCCCACGAGCACAGGGCCGGTGACAACTGCCTGTCCTTGTCCTGTCCCCCTGTGCCCCCTCGTTGGACAAGGCTAGAATGGCAACACACATTCCCGAAGTCTGGCTGCTTCCTTAAATCCATGGACCAGCTAGTGCTATCTCTGAACAGCTGAAATGAGCTTTCAGTGCCTAGAAATGAGCAGGAGTGACAAACAAAGGGATTTGAATCTGGAAATAGGTGAGTTCCACCCGCCCACCGCTGCTGATGCAGAGGCTGGGGCTGGGGGCAGCTGTGCAGCCCTTCCCTGGGGCACGGATCCTGCACTGGAATGTTGTGGTGGTGTTGCCAAACCGGGCCTCAAACCAGGAGAAGATAAGCCCTGACCGTTTGCTCCCGACCCAGGCACACCCACAGCCCTTCCCAGGGTGTTGGTCACTTGTCCCCATCTTCACATTTTCACTGCAAAAAGTCAGCTGAAATGATTCCCAAATAGCTGAAACCCCAAAGCACACTGGGAAAGGCAGGTTTAACACAAATTAAATGGCCACAAGAAAAAAACCCCTCTAATTTAGCACAGGGTGTTGCTCTTTACTTCCCGTTTTCCTTCATAAAGTTATGTGCATTTGTATATAGCAATCTGTAAATAGGGGTGAGGAAAATCCCTCTCCCTAGAAGCAGAATTAAGTGATTATGCTTCCAAAATTTACTCACCATTTCAAAACTCAAGCAAGCAGCGTAGTTCCTGTCCACAGCAAGTTTGGCACATTGCATTTCTAGCTCTGTTTGACTGACAGACCAATCTGATTGCAAAGCAGTGAAGCACACAGAGCTCCAGAGCTGCCCACAGCCCAGGGACAGCTGGGTTTTCTCTCTCAGCACATGCTGAGTCTTCGTCCAAATTTGTGCCTGTCATTGCACATTTAATGGAAAAAGCTTTAAAACAGCATCTGGGGAGCTCACGTCTAAAACTGAGAACACCAGTGCACCTTAGTTTTGGCTTCATTCTTAAGCGTCTCCAATGGATAATCTGTTTTCTTCATTTGAAACAGGACACTGCTCTCACCAGCAGAATTAGGGTGCAGGCAGGGGAGGATCCTGGGTTTAGTCACAGCCCTGCTAGGATCTGAGAAGGGCACTCACCTTGTCAGGGAGGGATGAAGAGGACAATCCTCCTGAGAAGCCCTGGCTCCGGATTAGGGTGGAGATGGGAGGCAGGATGGCAAGCACGGGAGGCGAAAAAGTTTCTAAAATGAAAATAAAAACGAATGTTGAGCTAGGAAACACACCATCTTCTAGTCCTGGGGTGTAGAGGAAAGCAAATCACAGGGAATTACAGTTATCTGGGATTTTAACAGGAGTGTACATGACAGCTCTGTAAAGCCAGGAGCCACAGGAGCACTTCCTAAAACAAATAGCTCAGTAGACCTTATTGCAGAGGCCACTTTTACAAATTTCCACGCGACTGAGCTGTGCATCTGTTCTGTTTGTACTGCCTGCAGACACTGCTATAAAGTACTGTACATTGATGTAACTGAGCGAAGGAGACAATGATATAACCATGCACTGTACAAGATTTATTAAAATAGTTAAGTTATAACTCCATCTCCGTCTCTTTCACTGGGTTTTCATAATGGTTTGTCACTGAGAGTCTCAGAAACTCAGCAGAATGTCTGAAACCACACATTTCCTTTTGGGTTTGGGGACTGACATTCAACAGGAAGGATGTTACGGCCTGGATAGCTGTGTCTTAAGAATAGGGGCAAAGCATGAGAAGGCTGCACAAAAGCACATTCTTGCCTCTCTGGAAGGGGAACGACTGTGGCAGCTGTCCCAAGTGGAACCATACAGAAAGAGGGAACAGCATAACCCCATGACTAGGAGCCTGTTACACGGATTCTCCAACATTTCCAGCCAAGAGCCATCCTGTTTCCAGAAGCAAAAGTTTGTCTTCTCTTTTCCTTAACAATTAAATAACCCAGCTGAAATAACTGGTAATTCCTTCTGTAGATGTTTTGGAGAGTACAATTTCCAAGTGGGCCCACACTAACAAGATCACCTCTTTTACAGCCTAAATAAAGTTCAGGCGAACCACGAGCCCAAAACACCTGCCTTACTGGGCCGAGGGCTCTCTCAGCGCCTGGAGCTGCACTCGATAAACCATTTCGAACCTTGCCACAACGGCGGGGAAGGGAGCCCAGAGCGCTCAGCTCCTGCAGCGGGGCACCACCGACGCGGCCCCGAGCCTTCCCTCACGGCCGCCTCCCTCAGGGGCTGCCCGCCGCCACCTTGCGGCACCGGCCGCGCCCGGGCCCCGCGCGGCCACGAGGGACGGGTGGCTCAGGGGCGGGTCGGGCGCCGTACCGGCCGCGGGGACGGCTGCCGGGGGTTCTGGCGACACGGAAACTCCGGGGACAGGAGGTTCCGGGCCCGAGAGATCTCGGGGCCAGGAGACTCCCCCGATACGCTCCGTCGGGGACGATGGCGGCGTCACGGTCGCCAAGGCGAACCCCCGCCCGGCCCTCACGAACCAGCCAATCAGAATCGCTCTCCCTCCCGCTGCCCCGCCTCGGCTCCTCCCGGCCTCGTCCGTCTCCTGTCCGCGCTCCTGATTGGCCGCTGCCGCCCAGCCAGGCTGGGATTGGCGGCGGGCGGCGGGAGCGCGCGGGCCGGTGCCCTTCGGGCACGTACCGTCCCTCCTGGGCGCGCGAGTCCCCCGGAGCCGCGGACGTGTCGGTGTCCCCCGTGAAGCGGCAGAAGGTGGAGTCGGCGCTGGACCAGCTCAAGCACCACACCACGGTGGTGGCCGACACCGGGGACTTCAACGGTGAGAAGCGGCATGAGGGGATCCTGTCTCCGCAGCTTCTGCTTAGCCCCCTCTCCCGCCCCTCTTCACGGAGAGTGGGCGAGCCCGGCCGAAGGGGCGCGCGCTGCGGGGACCGACCCACCCTGGGGCCGGAGGGGGGGCGAGCGGGACGGCGCTCGGTGGCGGCGCTGGGTCTCCATCCCAGGGCAGACCCCGCCGTGATTTCTCCCAGTTTGCCCTCGAGTGTGCCCTGACCACTCCGTCCAGCTCTGCGTGCTGTCAAGGAGAAGTGCCAGACTAAAGCCAGGCTCTGCTGTTCTAATTAATTTTGGGTTTTCTTCCAGTGGGCTGTCTAGATCTGGGACTTGTTTGGGGTTTTTCAGACTCACGCTTGAACGGGGCTTGGAGCAGCCTGGCCCAGCGGAAGCGAGTGGAACTGGATGAGCTTCAAGACTCCTTCCAACCCAAACCATTCCAGGATTCCATGATATGCTTAAAAACTGATTTGGGGTTGGAGAGAAAGAAGGGAAATGATGCTTTTTATTTGTTTTACTTGAGCTGTACATTGATCTTCTCCCTTTTTGCATTTCCAGGATGCAGAAAGTGAGAAGGAACTTGAGGAGATGTGCTCGGTCCAAGAGAAATAATTTTGAAAAAACTCATCTCACTGGATACTGCAGCAACAGTAAAATCCCAAATGGATTTCATGATCCTGACAATTCTGAGTGCACTTCAGGGATAAGGCACAAGATCTTACAGAAAAACAGATGCAGCAGCACACATCCAGGAAAACATCTTGGAATTAATGGCATAAAATCGTGGTTTATTTTCCTGCATCTGTTTGATTTTAGGATCCCTAAAAATGTTACATTCCTAGCATCAGGGGTCAGGGGGTAATTTAGAGGTAGTTGGTGATAAATATTTTTGGTTATACGTAGGGCAGATATTTATGCCTTACATAACTCTGTAATATAAATATGTATTATATATTAGGGCATATAGCTATCTATTTATATATAACCTATTTTTTATGTGTGCACAGATATAGTTTATATCAGACACTGTGCCTGTCTGAAGGCCTTGCTACTGCGCTCCTAACTCATTCCTGAGGAAAACATCAGGCAAAAGTTGTTAGGTTTAACTGGTTCCTCTTTTCCTTAATAATTATTTTACTCAGTTGGAATAACTGAGAACAGCTGTTAGAGATGTGCAGTTGCCAGTGGGACCAAGGCACTTTTTTGCACAACGCAGAGTGGCGTTTAAGGTATTCAGTAGTCAGAGAAGTGAGGATTAGGATTTTGAATGCTCTTGGGCAACAAGGCTGGCCAGAGATCCCTCCTAACTCACTGTGGGACAGCAAAAACCCCACAGCCAAGGGGAACCAGGGATTGTGGGGATGGAGAATTTAATGGCATCAGGTGGCAGCAGTGCCAGTTCAACTGATAAAAAAGTAAATCCACGCCTGCTCTAGAGGAGTATTGTTCCTGGACGTGTGTAAATACAGGGACACCTCTTTACTCTCAAGTGAGGGAGGTTTGTGGTTGTGGTGCCAGTTCACCCTTGAGAGTTCCAGGCTTTATTTCAGCTCCCCTGGCCGGGCCTGATGTGCAGCAGTGGTGCGAGGGCCGGAGCCGTTCGCTGGCTCTGGGAACGCAGATGCCATCATGGCCCAGTGGGGGGGGGGAGCTTAGGCTGTGGTGGCAACCTCAGAAAGGGATCAGATGGCTCCTGGAACTGCCCAGAGTGCAGGAAGGGAGGGGGAACTGAACTGCTCCCACAGACCCCTGCTGGGCTATGGTTCTGGGCCAGGCCCATCAGAAAAGTGGCAGCATCAGTGGCACCTCAGTTGTTACTGTCCTTGGAGCTCTCAGGATCAGGATGAAATCATGTTCATGCACTACTGGGAAAGCAGGGAGCAGGATCAGTGCTCTAACTCTCTACACTCTCTCTCCAGGAGTGCCTTGGGTCACGGCAATTTAATGTGTGGAATAGTTTCCTGTGTCTGCCTGGGCAGCTGCAGTTATTGCACAGGCATTCAGGGCTGACAGTTCCCTGCAGGGAGAGCTCAGCACATGTGCCCAGAGGCAATCCCAGCATCTGCAAGAAAGAAAGAAGCAGCAAAAGGTGATTGCTTCTCTTTCAAAGTTATTTCAAGTGCTCACACCCAAACCAACCTTTGCTCTTGATTCTGGCCAGGTGCATGGTGAGCAGTGGGCACAGGTCATGTCATCCATGCTGGTGTGAGTGATGCTTTCTGGGGGAAAGCAGCTGATCTCCAAAGTTCCCTTCCTGCCCTGTGCCTGACCTGCACAGGAGAAAACCTCTTCCAGGAAGGGATTGTGCTTCCTCTAATGCCATTTGCCCAGTCTGTTCCATGGGGATATTGCCAGCCTGGGGCAGCAGAGGCACACGCAGCTCTCAGCACTCTCTGCTCCAAGCACAGCTCGGGGCTCCTTTGCACACTGCCTCTGCCATGGGGGTTTTCTCCAGGAGAAGCCAAGGAATTGCTCATGGAAGGGTGCAGATTAAGTTATCCCAAAGGGAAGCAAAGAATAAATATCTCATTTTTCCATCAAAATGCTCATGCTCTTTCCTACAGATTATTTCAAGTTTTTCCCACAAGCTTTGCACTACCCATCATCCCATTTTTACCCCCAAAAGTAATTTTCTCTGTCCTCCAGAATGTCTCAGTGTCTATCCCCAAAATTTTCACTGTGTCTCTGCAAGTGACTACCTCAGTTTACCTCATGCTGTTCATTCTCTTCCCTGGGGATTGCTTCAGATTTTCCCTCCAAGCTGTCCCTGTCTGTGCACTTCTGATTTCTTCTTTTTTACAAGAAAGTATTCATTCACTACTCTGGAGATTAGCTCCAGTTTTACCCCCCCCAAAATTGCCCTAACATTCACTAGTCATTGCCTGATTTTTACCTCACTATGTTCATTCTCTCCCCCTAGAGATAACCTCAGGTTTTACCCCCAGTATTTTCCCTACCTGCCCACTAACTATTTACTCTTTTTGACCTATAAATATTCTCTTTCTATCCTGGAGATTTCATCAAGTTTTACCCTGAAATATTTCACTATCTTTCCAGTACTGTCTCACTTTACCTCAGGATGTACGCTCTCCCTGCCACACATCACCCCAGCTTTCACCTCCAAAATTATTGCTACTTGTCCACTACTTATTACCTGATATTCACCTCAGTATGTCCATTCTCTGCCCAACAGGTCATTTTAATTTCTACCCCCCAAAACTTGTCCAACCTGTCACCTAGTGACTGCCTCAGTTTACCTCAAAAATGTTGTCTCCCCTAGAGATTACCTCAGACTTGACCCCCACATTTTTTCCCTGTCTGCAAGTTACTACCTCCATTTAACTTCAGTATGTTCATTCTCTGGACTACAGACTCAAGTTTACTCTCAATCTCCCTGCCTCTCCAACACTGATTACTTCCTTTTTACCTCAAAAGATTGATTTATTTTCTACCATGGAGGTTACATCAAGTTTCACCCCCAGAATTTACTAATACTTCCACAACTGATTCACTCAGTTTACCTCAACAAGTGTTCATTCCCTCACCTAGAGGTGACCTTGTATTTTACCCCCAAAGGTTTCCCTACCTGTGCACAACTGATTGCTATAGTTTACTTCAAAATCTTCATGCTCTCCATTACAGGTCACCTCAAGTTCACTTCAAAAGTTTTCCCTACCTGTCCATTAGCGATTATCTCAATTTTTACCTCCAATAAGTCATTCTCTACCTACAGACACTGGATAGTAAATCATACAAAGATCTAAAACACTGCACAAGAAACAGCAGAAAGTTTTCCATGAATAACACAAGTTCCTTTTTTCCCTCCTCTGCCTAGGACTGCTACCAGGAGACAGGAGAGCTGTTATCAACACTCAAACCTCCCAAGCGTTGTTATTGCTCAGAGAGCTGCGCTGGCACTGAGCTACTCCCATGCGCCTGCAGGGCTCTGGGGAGGGGCAAGACGACCTCCCACTCCTGCCTGGAGAAATTTCAATGCCCTAAAAAGTCATTTCCCTTCTCTCTCTCTGACCCACGGCCAAAGCAGCTGTGTAGAACAACATGGACTACTCATGGAAGGGATGATTCAGTTGTGGGAAAAATGCTAAAGAAGGCCTATCACCCCAAATTTCAGGGTGAAAACACACTGCTTGTTAACAGGAGCACACAAACTCATTTAAACCAGAGAGGAAACTGCACACCAGGAAAAGAGCTGAAAGATAGGCCCTGCCTTGATTGATAATTCCAAAGGAAATTCCCCACAGATCATAGGCAATTACCTATAATTTTACCTCCCTAATCACTGGATTTCTGACTTGGGTTGCTGTGGAAGTGTTTCACAGATGCCTTGAGGGGTCAGGGGCTTGGCTGGATTCTTTGTGGTTAGTCCTGACAGGCCCAGGCCAAACCCACCCACCTGCATTGCTGCTCCACCCCAAATTTGCATGAAATACTGAGAACAGGTTATAAATACTCCCCTTCTCTGTCCTTCCTGACACATCCATGGAGCAAATGTACTCTATCCATTGTTCCCAAGAGCACCTCTCCAGCCCAAATCCCAGTTTTCACCAACACAAACCAAACAGACCTAAGACAATTATTCCATCAGTGCCTGCAATTCTCAGCTCCCTGTTCCCTGCCACTCACACAGCAATCTCACCTCAGCCCAGAGACTCCCTGTCCCCAAAGGGAAACACAACCTGATAGGGCACAGCTCTGGCACCACATTTCCCCTTGTTCCTGAAAAGCCCTAGGTAAATCCAGTCCCTCAGACCTTGCATCCCTGAACACCAGGAGAGCTGGAGTTTTACCCAGATCCCAGTGCCCTGCATGGCTGCGCTGACACGAGCACAGGCCGATCGCTCCGCCCAGCACCATCCCTCATTCTCCTCCCCCGGCTCCCCAAGTGTCCCCAAACCACCCCAGCGTGTCTGTGCCGGGGCCAGGGCCCGCCCCAAGGCCAACCAGAGGCTGTCACCCAGCCCTGCACCTGCTCCCACCCCTGGGAGAGCTGGGAATGCACTGAGAGCTCGGCTCCCCAGTCCTCAGACACACAAATAATGCCCAACCTGCCCCTCTGGGCACAGCCAAACACCACAATTCCATCATCCCCAAGGAACTCTGGCAGTCGCCTCTTCACCTCTGCCCTTGTCCAAAGGACACAGGTAGGACTGGGCTGTCAGAAATGGTATTCCCTAGGCAGTTCATCCCAGCACAAAGGAGAAGAGGAACCCTGTGTCCCTCTGACTGACCCCACAGCATGGGCAGGACCAGCTGGGTTCTTCGTATTCTAAATTTTAAAATGAACTGAAGAACCTGAAAGGCAAAAAACAACACACATATAAGGTTAGAGCCAGTCAACACACACAGACAGACACACTCTCAGACACCCCTTCTTCAGCTTACACGCTGACTGCAGCCCTTACTAGAAACAGTCCCCCCTAAAGAAGATACTTTAACATCTTCTTCCATCTGCTGCTCCTTGATGTGGAACAGTAGATCCTGGGAAAATTGGTAGCATCAGTGACCATAGGGATCAAAATTTGCCTTAGGGACCTGCAAGACAGCATGAGGCAGTCTGCAAGTAGCTGACAGCTAGGAGTTATCCCCACACCAGGCCCATAAACTTTCTACCCAAAAGCCCATAGACAGGAGAGGAGAGTTCTAAAACTGTTCAAACTAGCCAGGACTGAATGTGCCAGGGCAGGGCAGCTCCAAGCATAAGTGGCACATGGATACACAGTGCATCAAATATAAGCAAAGATGACATGAAGACTTGAGATAACGCTTCAGAAGATAAATTCTTGAGACCAGGATGCTTTGAGGCGACAGAAGCTACGAAACTACTGCAGTGAGGAGGGTCTAGTACACTTCATACAGAAGTCCAAGAGAACGGCACATGAAAAAAAAGATACTACCAAAACTGAGAAGGAAGATGGATAGGAACACCTTGTGTACTTCTTCTGGTCTCAAAAAGCAAAACCATAAAGACTCCAGAATAAGCCCGATCCAGGAAAGTATGCAAGTGCTCCTGCTGCCGATATGGCCCATAACGATGCCTGTAAAGCATTGAGACATCACAAAGCCCTATGACACTGAAGACAACGGACACAGACCACATAACATAGACACAAACTGAAACTGCCCAGCAGTTTTACCTGATGGACCCAAGATTGCTAGTGCAAGATAAGCCAGAGGCCGATGACGCCGAAGGAAAGAAGGCTCTACGGCAGTAGTACGTGACAGTGAAAGGTAAACTCCTTATGAGAAGTTAGTGCCAAAGCTGGTAAGAGGATGCTCAAGAAGTGCAGTAGGCCTAGAGAAGGAGGCAACAACTGCCAGCTGATACAAAGGGATCCCTAGAGAAGGATTCTGCTGCCAAAGGCTGAAGTGACATCACAAAACATGACCGACCCACAAATGGCCAAGATGCGAGATGCCCGCGTGCTTGCTATGCTCAAAAGTGCTCAAAAGCGTGGCTACACTGAAGAGTAGGCAAACTTTAGACCGTGGCAATCGTGCCAGACCCGAAGGCAGGCTCCTCGGGTGAAAAGATGGACAATGACATCGAGACTCAAAATCCAATGATGCAAAGCTCACGAGAACATGGAGATGGGTTGGAACTGCCCAGCCCGGCAAAGGCTCGAGTGATGCTGAAGAGAAACCCTCTCTCCCTTAACCTCCAAGGGGCCTGGCCCACTACAGCCCTCTCCTCTCAGCTAACTTCAAATTGCCTCCTGTGATTCCAAAGGTTTTTGCCTTCTCCCAACCAACAGTCCCCACACTTAGCTCTCTGAAGACCAGCAGACGAAATCCATCCTCAACAGAAAAGAACGCTTCAGCACCGTGGATGTCAATACATGGCCCACAGCCCACTTGGGCGGCTGCAAAAGATGGAGAATAATGACAAAATTCAGACTGTGATGACACGTCCCAGAAGTGACCCCTTGCACAATGCCTCTCTCCCTCATAACTGCTGAGGCTCATTGCTCACCAGCCGTTTCCAAACTTAGGCTCCGCACCTACTTGTGGTACCTAAGACAACAAAACAGAAACTGCGACTGTTGCCCTCCAGAAGAATAAATGCACGGGCTGGGCTCCCTCTGCACCACTGGCCCAGGCTCACCTCAAATCTCCATCCGACTCCGGAGGTGGCCCGGACGATACCCGCAAAGCGAAAAGGGACACGCTTCGCATGCTGCCACGTACCTCTCACCTATCAGTCACCCCACCTAAATGCCAACTCACCTGCTCGCCTCTGTCCCTTGGCATGCCCAGGGCAGCAGCAGCACCTGCAGAGAAACCACAGCCTCCCCGCTCCAACTCAAGTACACCACACCTACAGCTTAAGCTTGCACCCACCTGGCCTCCAGCATCCCAGGGCCGGGACACCTTCCCAGTGGACCACCTAAAATGCACAAACAAAAACGGATGCTTAGAGCTGCACCAGAAACTGATACCCAAGCAGTAACAACTCATTCTGGCCACCAGTCACCGCTCACCTCGCTCCATCGACCTCAACCACTGATCTTCAGCATTACTTCCTACAAATAAAGATGAAGAACAAAGCTGTAACACAGTCACCATTTACACTTGCCCTGCAAAGACAAACGGTGACTGACCTTCCTGTGGGAACCACCTCACCTGGTATGGGGCACTCTGCCACAGATTCAATCCATCTGCATCTGAAAGAAAGTGATGACAAAAGTCAAAGTACTGCATCATAACTTAGCAGCTCCAGACACTTTGTGTTAATCTAGAAATACCATCTTGAGTCCAACTAATCCCTACATTACAAATGTCAAGTCCCTAGGACTTATCCTATTACACCTACACCCAGACTATGTAGCAGGGCAAAGCAGCCCCAGGCCAAACACACAGACACCTGTGACACAGGAGATGACAAACAAGGGGATGCAACAAGGAGAGGAAAATCTCAGCAAGAAGAATTACCAATGACATGACCTAGATGAGGCTCAAAGAACTCTGGCAGGAAAAGACCTTAACAGAAGGACTTACGCCAAGAACCGCAAAGATGGACGCCCGAGAATCGTACGGTTGGAATCCTCTACCTATCCTCGCATTCTCCCAAGTCCTAATCTGTTATAAGGGATCGTTGCGGTGCACAGCTGTCAATACAGCTCAGAACAAGACTGTAAAAGGTGTCTGACTCAATAGTGCTAAAGAGAGATGCGATTCCGATGCATGTCCGAGCTTGCAAGTCAAAGGTTCAAGGGTACCAGCGTCCGGCCAAGGAACGCAAAGGAGCTGCTGAGGATGATGCCCAGCATTTCTGATAAGCCCCTCAAAGGGGTAAGGCAAAAGACATGTGACACAAGATGCCCACAATAGAGACACAGAACACACAATAGACAAGTGACACAACACGCACCGGGACTGCTCTGCCCTGCACACCTCAGCATTGCGATCAACAGCGAGACTTTGCCTTTACGTGGCCTAAGGGGCCCTCTCGTGGACATCCCCATCTCCAAAGCTAATTCAAAGATCCCTCCCACCAAGTCCTGACCCAGCACCCCACTCTCATCCCCCTCCCTGAGGTGTAGCCCTCGACTTAGCTCTCAGATATCCAGGGATGCAAATCCTCATCAGGTGCAAAACAAGGCCACCTCATCATCTGGAAAGTTCCTGCCCTCAGAGGGCTGTTCTCTCTCAGTCTACTACAATAAAGAAAACCAAACATCAGTGCCTGAACTCAGCAGCACATCAGCCAAAACCCAACAATTCCACTACTCACCGGCTCCTGAGAACGCCCCGGTCCTTGGCTCATACTCTGTGGCCGCACTCCGAGGCCGACGTCGCAGGGTATCCCTGGGTTAAGGGGAGACAAGGTGATGTGGCATTGCTGAAACTTGAGGGGACCCTCGCTCCTCCCTCCCTCCCCGACTCGCCACAACTCCTCAGCCATTGCCAAAGGCTGCCCAGATGGCACCTTCAAACAGAAAAGGTACAGGCTTCATCGCAGAGCCCTGTAATACTTCTGGAAGGCTCACAGGGGCAGGCAGCTCAAGGGTGATAAACTGGCTCCATCAGCTGGTCCATGAGGGGGTTCAGCCCCTGTAGGCATAATACAAGTGGGCCACCTAAAACACACAAATGGATGCTCAGACAATGCATGCTTTGAGCTGCCCCAGAATTTGGCACCCGAGCAGTAACTGGTTGCGTCCACTGGTCACTGCTTACCTCACTCACTTGACCTTGACTGCTGATATCCAGGTTTACTTCCTAAAAATAAAGACAAAGAACAGCCCTGAAACATAACCAAAATGAAACACCACCCCTGAAAAGCTGAATGATGACCAACCTTCCCAGGGGAGAAGGGGCAAAACAAAATGGAAAGGCACATGCCCATGTAGTGTCCAAAAGGGTTGCATTGCCGAGATAGGTTCCACCTGAAAGTGCTTGACTGTGACCTCTTTCTGCAAGGGTGTCTGTCATGTTGGAGTAGCAATTTGAATGCTGCAGACCACCTGTAAAACACAAAAAAAAAATCAAAGGCTACTTATAGTTTCATCACTAATACAACAACTCCAGTAGCATCCAGTTCTGTGCTGGAATCAATACTCATCCAGCTCATGGTCCCCCCAGTGCCAATAACCTGCTGTGCCAAGTGCTTCGCATCTTCAAAATGAAAATCCCAACAGTGAGGTAAACATAGAGCCCAAAGTCAGGCCGTAGCTTGGACTTCAGGCACTGACCCACCTCGCTGCTGTGCTCCTCTGGTCTCCTCCATTCATATCAGGTTTACATGCTCTCCCTCTGCAAAAGAATTATTTGTCAAAGTTACCCAGACAGACAGGGAAAGCTTAGCCTTTCCCAAGTTCTCATTCCTCAAAGCAAACTGCCTAGGATCCCACAGTAGTCGGCCTTAGGACAAACTACTATGAAACTGCAAGACACCACTGCACCACTCCCACATCTCCACTGAACACCACACAGACTGGCCACAGTCACTCCATCCGAGGCGTGGCTCAGGTGGCTGAGCAAAGCAAAAGGCTCCCTGTAAAGTCTCCTTTCTTCTCCACCTAACCCCCCCCCCCCCCAAGACTACTCTACAGAGCAGAGCAATTCCAGGCTAGACACAAACTCAAACAACACATTATACTACAAGCAGTGGGACATGAGGATGATAAAAAAAGCTCTCGGCAAGAAGAACGATAGCAAGGACAGGGACGACGCCAAAAAAGATAACTGATGGTATGGCAATGGTGGATGAAAGAGGCTCTAAGGAGCAGAAGAAAAGACTGGAACAGTGACCTGTTCTAAGAACTGTCAGTCACAATGATCAAGATGGCTGTGAGAGACAAGGCCACATTTAGAATGCTCCCATATCCTGACAATCTTACAAGCCCCAGGACATTACAGCTCAAGGCTGGAAAGGATGGATGGCAGTACAGCTGGGAACAAGGCCTCAGAAGAGATCTGACTCAATGCTTTCAAGATGTGATTCCAAGATGTGGCCAAGCCCACTGGTAAAAGAACAAGTGATATTGGCATCCTACCGAGAAGTACGAAAGATCAAGAAGCTAGAGATGATGGCCAATGCTTATGATGAGCCCCTTAAGGGTAAAAGGCAGAGAGATCTGATCCAAGGGAAGCCAAAGACACAGAACACACACCGGACAAGACAACACACACTGGAACTGCTCTGCGCTGCACACCCTACAGTTGCAGTCAAAAGTAGGGCTACTCCCTTTAGCTTACCTAAGAAGGCCCTTGGAGAGCATCCCTTTCCCCTACACTACTTTTTAAATCTCTCCCAGCAATTTCCAACCCACTATCCTGCTATCATCCCTTCTCCGGGCCCCAGCCCCCAACTTAGCTTTCAGATGACCAGTGATGTGAATCCACACTGGATGCAAAGGAGTCCACCTCAGCCATCTCCAAAGGCACTGGGATCACCAGGTTGGCCTCTTAGTCAGCTATGACAAAGAAAACCAAAATCAATCCACCAGTGTAGTGGCATACAAGCCAAATCCTAACAAGTCAGCTACTAACTGGGACCCTGCTCCCACTCCCACTCATACTTACAGTCCTTAACTTACCTATCAGAAGCCTCCATCTCCAATGTCATCTCTGACCCAGGGTAGCTCCCTCTTGCAGCACAATGAACCTGCTGAAACATTTGGAGTGTAATACTGACACAATCTGGAATTTCAGGAAATTGCAGTGCTTCTAAGAAAAACAAGGCAAAGGAAAAAAAAAAAAACAAAAAGCACCAAGCACCTTAACAACCTTGAACACTCGATCCAAAAATCATGAACTATGCACTCAATGCTATCTTCTTCACAGTGTCTTCAAAGCCTCTATTGCTTTAGATGCCAAAAGCACCTGCTGAAAGAAAGCTGAAAAAACCTGAATGACCCCCCCCCCTTCATGGAAATAAAAAGACACCCTCAACCCAACTAACCCCACAGAAAGAATGAGCCTCTTTTTACCCAGGGCTGGGGTTAATATACCCCTGGCCGGGCCCGCCTCTCGTTCCCACAATGCCCGGGAAAAGGGAGGAGGCAATTTTACCAGAAGGGATAAAAGCACTGGGAGGAGCTGCAGCTGTTTGGCTGCTCTGCCTTAAATTCCAGGTGACTAAAGGGCTCTGTAGATGCCTTCTGTTTCACTACAGCTGCATCCACTGAAAGGGTAAAAAAGCTTCTTGTTTTGGCAGCGTAGACACATGAGTTGCATGATTCCTTGTTAAGTTCTGTAATTGTTCATTGGTGGCTATTGAGTCACAGGACTATGGAGGGTGGAGAAGAATAGTAATAATATACATGGTGTAACTCCTGTTGGGGTCTCTAATTAGGGATGTATTCATTATAAATAAAACTGAAAAAATAATGGGCTCTCTGGCAGCAGGAAGGTTTTGTGAGTGCTGGGCTCGCTCCCTTGTGAGAGATTAGGTGCCAGTACCCAGCTAGAAGTGCCCTGAAGTACAGATTGAAATTCTTAAAATGCTGAAAAAGGGGGAGCTTCCTTCAATTGAACCCCTTAAAATGAGAGACTAGGGAGTGTTTGTCTCTACTTAAATAGATGCCATAGCAATAAATGGGTTCTCTCCTCTGAATCCCCTAAAATACTGGAAAAAGAGGGGTTTTCCTTACTTCAGGTCTCTCCAGTGATGGAAAAAGGGGGATTTCTCCCTCAATTCACACCCTTATAAAGGAGGGACAACCGGGCTTTCCCCTCAATTTAAACCTTGGGATGATGAAAATGGGGGAGTTATGCTCAATTCCAATCAATAAAATAGCATTGTCAAGGTTTTCCCCTTCTATTTAAACTGGAGAATAATGGAAAATGGGGATTCCCTGTCAAGTGATACCCCTAAGAGCATGGAAAAGTCAGGGTTTTCTTCAACTGATGCCCTTAAAATTGCAGAGGAAGGGGATTCCCCCTCAATTCAAACACAGACAATTATGGAAGTTTTTTTCCCTCCGTTTAAATCCCTTTTCTCCTCATAACCCCCCTTTTTTTCTGGGGGCACTGGGGAAGGGCTACCAAGATGAAAGGGGAAAGTGGAATGTTTCCCTGGGACCCCACATGCTGCCCTGCCTGCTCAGGTGCTGCCCCTTGGCACGAGGGGTTTTCCCTGGGCATTTTCTGGGAGCAGTGCTCTGTGCCCAGGTGCCTCCGGCTGCTCCCCAGCTCCTGCCGGATGCTCCGACCATTGTCCCTGGAGGGACACTCGGGATGCCCCCATTGCCCCTCTGGACCAGCAGCTCCCTGCACAGCTGTGCCCGGGGAACCCTCGGAGAGCGGCCTCTGGCAGGAGCCGCCCCCTCCTCATCCTGGCCGCTCACACCTGGGGCTGCTGCGGGCTGTGGGGTCAGCGGCGTCGGGGGCGGGCGGGAGGCGCGTGGGCGCCGGCCAGCAGGCATCGGCGGGGACACCTCCGTGCCGCGCGCGCCGCGCCTCTCCCACGAGAGGTCCCCGCGCCCCGCGGTGCCGTGCCGGGCTCTCGTTCCCCCCCCCCCGCGCCGCCGCCGCCCCCCGCTCCCTCCGGCCCGGGGAGCTGCAGGAAAACGCAAAAGCATCGAGGAAGAGCGGGCACCGGAGCTGCCCGAGCCATCGGCTTGCCCGAAGGGCGGCGGCTGCCCGCAGCCGGGAGCAGCCACCAAGGATGGAGCTGCTGTTTGCCGGGAGGTGAGAGCTGGGGGCAGCCGGAGCCGGAGGCAGGCTTTCCCCGGGAGGTGAGAGCTGGGGGCAGCCGGAGCCGGAGGCAGGCTTTCCCCGGGAGGTGGGAGCTGGGGGCAGCCGGAGCCGGAGGCAGGCTTTCCCCGGCAGGAGGGGCCGGGAGGATTTCAGCTCGCAGCGGCTCTCGGTGGGTGCTGGATGGAGCCCGGGCTGAGCCAGGTGGCCGGTGCGGGTGCTGTTCCTGTCCCCAGGCGCCGATGAAATGGCAGCTCGGAGCAGCCTCGTGTGTCTGTGTGGAAGCAGCTCCGATGCTGGCAGCCAAATCAAATCAAATTGCTGTCAGATTTGTATTAAATGTGGTGTTTAAATCTGGAACTGCTCAGCTCCCTGGGTGGGAAAGTGCTTGGAGTAGCCAAGCTGAGCCGTTGTTGAGAATTCCAAGCATTGTGTCTTTACTCTCCTTAATACAGCGTTTAAATAATTGATACTTGATGGAGACAGTATCAGGGGGATTTGTTAGAGGGGCAGGGATGTTTTTTCACCTTGCAGTGTGTTGGGATAGTCAAGACTCCTTATGTCAAAATTAATTGATCTTCCTTCTTTTCCTTTTTTTTCCTTTCTAGGTTGTGGCTGAGTGGGAAGAATATTTCGGATAAAGAAATGAAATGCACGAGGGAAGCTTCGTGTTCCCGTGGAGATGCTTTAGGCGCGTGCAGCTTCTGAGCTGCACCGAAACTTGAGGCTCCCACAGAAGCTTCCTGGTAAGCCTGAGTGGGTTTACTGCATGGGGGTTCCAGTCACTGCTGGACATACTCTGAAGTCCTGGGAAAACATGGAACAATAGCTCTGAGTGGAAAAAATATATGCTCAGCATTCTCTAGGGAAAATTATAGTTGGCCTGTAAGTGTACCCCCACGTCTGCATTGGTTAAAAAGTCAGTCCCACACACTTTCCTGGCTGGTGTGAAGTTGTATAGTTCATCAGATCTGATCCAGTGTGTAAAGAAATGTTTACTGTGGACTTTCAGGAGATTATCAGCAGTCCTGGGGAGGCTGCTGAACTTGATCTCCCTGGATTGACAGAATGAATCCACATAGGATGCAGAGCAGGATGTGGTTTCTCAAACAGAATAGTGACATTCTCGAAGGAGGCTACAAGCAAAGGGAATCTTAATTTTAGTTATTGAACACAGAAACATTTATATCTGCTTATGCAACTCTTAGAAGGGAAGAAGAACATGGCCATTCTGTGCAGTCCTTTGTGGAAGTGTACTGGCTCAAATTGTCTTTCAAACAGCCAAGTGGCACCGGGTGTCACCTGGAAAAATTAAGTACTGGGGACACTTTACACTCATAAATGGCCTGACCTTGTGTACATGGAAATCAAGGGACTTCTGTAATGTTAGAATGGGTCTCAAATGATGGGTTTTTGCAGATTAGCAATCTATCCAAGGAATGATATCATAAAATTTTGTCTAGCAAAACCTGCTGCCAACATTTAAAAATATCTACCAAATGCTATTCCCGTTAAAACAGTCTTGTTAAAATTGTCTGTTCCAAACAGAACAAGATTTTACTGTTCTTGGTGATGTCGTTTTCCTCCTCAGATTTCTGTGAAAGCATGTGTTTCACAAGGCATATCAAAGTTGTCTCATGGGCAAAAACATGTAAACATCAAGCGTGTCATTTTCTTGAAATCCCCTGTAAAATGGCTCGCCACGCTGCCTTTAACCATTCAGAAGCATAAGAGGAAAAAAGGAATTTGCAGGCACTCCAAGGCTGGGTCTGTGGGAGATCTGAGATGAGCCTGTGGCTCTGCAGTCACCCATCAAGAAGTCACCCAAATGTGCTTTTTATCTTGCAGTTTCCACATTTGGGAGGCAACTACTGCGTAAAGGATCTGGGTTCTGCTAATGAAAAATATATCACAAGGTCCGTGTGTGGCTGGGTTGGTTCCATAGTTCCAGCCATACCTGCTGTTGTGATACATAATCCCAGTTCATACTCCTGGGAAGAGTTTCCTGCAGCAGTGCAGGTGGGAAGTTTCTCTCTTGCACTGGCTCCACATTGAGCTCTTTCTTCTTAATGCAGCCAGTGCACTGAAGGAGAACAAGCTCGCTTCTTCCTTGCCTGGTTGTTCAGGGTGAATCATTAACCAAGCACTTGAGTGACAAACCAAAATTGTTTGTTGAGTGCCTTCTGCAGTCTGCACGGACAGTTTGCCTTCTGCAGGAGGTACGGTTTTCTTCTCTCACGGAATGAAAGCACCACAGACCCCCTCTGCTCGCCGCTGTGCTTTAACCAGACCTGAAGTATGTACATAATAATACATAGATCTATATCTATCTACGTACATATATGTACTGAAGTATATAATCTATCTATCTATAGAACTTCTTTATATGTATAGAAGTTCTGTGTTGCTCCTGCTTTATGCATGAGGAAAGGGCATACATATAATGAAGACAGAAGTTAACTTTTCCTTGTACTCTTCCTTTGTAGCCTGTTGAGGCTTTTGGTGAGAGGAATTATAATCTTTTTCCTAGCAGCACTTCATGAACTGAAATCATTCTCCAGGATGATGATGACATGCCAGTTCTCGGTATATGGATATGAGTCCTGAGATCCCACACACGGATACACAGAAGGACTGCATAATGTGCTGAAGATGGGGAGAAGGTATGCTTGGGTGAAAGGTGGGACTGTTTCTTCTAATGGCTGCTTACATCCAACAGCAAATACTGATTTCTCCCTTTTTAATGCAAGAGCATTTATCTGCCAGTGTTCAAACTGCATTTCCATGACATAAGAAGAGTTGTCTGGATAATTAACTAATACAGTTAAAACACATCAGTTTGAGCAGATGTTCTTGTCTGTGCTTTTAACGTGAATGGCCTTGATTTTGCAGCAAAGTCCGAGAGATGGCACCTGAATGCAAGGGTTTGGGTTTGTGAAGCTTTGCAGAATGATGGCCTATATTTATATTTCTTTCAGAAACTCCCCATAAGCTGCACACAAACCTCGTTTAGAGAGTTTTACCGAGACAGCAGATTCAAGCCTTCGTTATTAGGGGATGTCTGCAATGCCGTTGTCTGCTTGACATTAATTCTTCCAGCTGTGCATCGATGTATTGTAATGGCCCTGGGTTTTTTGGTCGCAGTTTGTTTCCTGCAGTGCCCTCGTGCCTGCGCAGCACTCGTGATGCTGACGTTGACCCTGGGCTGTGTGGCAGATGGGGCTGTCCCGTATCCGAAAGTTACGGGAATGTATGTAGGCGTCAGATGGAATGCTGGTCTCTCCGCTCACCCTTGGCTCTGTAATTTCGTCATCCAGCCATGGAGGACCTGTGCAGCCGTAACTGGCCAAGGCAGTGGGTGAGCACAAGCTGCAGCTCTGCAGGAGATCAGGGACCTCTTGCCCACAGCAGAAACAGCAAGTAACTGCAGTTCTCAGAACTCGTTACCGTGCCCTTAACTGCAGTATTTCCCTGCTCTGTAATCTGGCCAAAGGTAGGTAGGTTTTGATAGGGATAGACACATTTCTACCACAAAGGTCACCTCTCTGCCAGATTTCAAAATTTCCCTTCCGAAGCTAGAGATCCTCATATAAAAGGTTGCCTGAATTTAGGTAGCGTGTGCCAAGCAGTATATTTTTCCTTTAATAATATTCCTGGAAATAGCGGAACTGTTTTGGCCAAAGCAGATGCTGAACTGTTCAGAATGAAATTCTCAGAGCTGAAATCTGGCGAAGCAGAGTAACGTGCCCTTTTGTTAACCCTGGGGAAGGCTGAGCACCGTGGCAGCAGGGAGGGGAGGTGGCACTGCTGGTCGGCAAACCAAGGAAACCAAGGAGCGCTGCTTTTAGCAAACTGCCAGCTTGAAGCCAGTGAGGAACATCCTTGGGCTCCTGCACTCTGTGTTTTTATGTTCACCTTAAATAATGAACAGAGAAACCCAGAGGCACCAGTGCTGCTTCCAGCTGCCTTGAACTGCTTAAATAGGTAGTTTTAATCACCCAGGCTCCGTTCTCCCCACCTGTATTGCTCCTGGGCTTAAGGCTGGATGTATCTATGGAATCTCTAGTTATGTATTGGAGTTTGGCCTGAAGTAATTTGTGTTGCCGACTTGGTACTCTTTCCCCACCCTGGAAGTCTATCTGCAGAACCCCTCTGTGCCAGGCAAGAGAGTCCCCCATAGATGTTTCACTATACAGTTACATCTTTTGGGTTAGAGCCTTACAGGGCTATCATGTGAATGAGGACAAAGCTCTGTTTTTCTTCTTTGCTTTCTGCCCTGTCTTCTTTCTCTGTATTTTAGGACCCAAGTAACAGGGACATATAGCTCCTGTTCTGCTTCCTGGTTGTGTCACTGAAACTGCAGGAAAAACAAAAAGCCTCCAACAACATTTTTAATGTTAGAGAGTCAAGGCACTACTTTCTTCTCTGGCCAGGATGTACCACAGAAATCATCTCATCCGCACATAGCCCGGGTGTGCGGAGAATCATTCCATGACACATGATCTTTACTAGAATTTTCAGATCTTTTTTGCAGTCAAAACTCATAGAAACGAATTGGGTCAGTGTTCATTGGTCTCAAGTTGTGTAGTTCCTAGTATCTGCTCTCCTATTAGATCCGGATTTCTTCGCTTCTGATGTTAATTAGATCTTCATTGCTTGAATTTCTTATCAGTCTTTGCTGGAGGCAGAGTCTGGGGTAGATGTTCCTAGATGGCCACTGAGGTTCTGTTGGTTCTGTTGATGTTCCATGATGGCTTTATCTTGTCGGGGCTACTCCCAGTCTGTTGAAATGCTAAGCCCATCAGGCCTCACCTAGAGAAACAATGCCCTGGAAAGAAGCTTCAGTTCCCTTCCCCTGGGGCAAAGATGAGCAAACCTGGCTAAAGTCATAGATAAAAGATTTTTAAACTGGTATGTTTTCCAACAGTTGTATATAATGCTTTATTACATAAACGGGCTGGGAAAAGCTCTGGTACCCCTGACCAAGCTGGTTTTGTCTCAGACAGTGCTGTTATTTTGGGGCTAGACATGAAGCTGCTGTCTCTGGACTTGAAAATGAATATAGGAATGACTGAACAAACAAACGTGGTACACTCTTAAAAAATTGTGTGCCCATTGACCAAGCTGGATTACCATGCTCTTTCCAAATTCTTGCCGTGCAAGTTCTTCCATGCCCTCACTTGCAACTCAAACTTTTTTTTGTTTTGTTTTGTTTTAAATGATACTGGTACCAGAGCACGGGCACAGCACTTCTATGAGCTGCAGAGCTATGAATATCTCTTTTTATGGATACAGTGTGTGCATGCTGTGGCTTTGGGCACAGGGTATGTCAGTGCTAGTGCGAGACTGATAATAGCCTCTAAAGATCATTTGAGAAGTTGCTTACCTTTCCCCAGGGAACAGGACACGTCTTTGTATTTCCACCTTCAGATACACAACCCACTTGTGGGCTTGACTGCATAGCAAATACAGTGTGAGAGTCATCCTTGCTTATGTGGATTTTTTTTTCCCCCCTCTCCTTTATGTTTTGCTTTGCCCTCTCGTTTGCTTTCTGCCTGTTTTCTCTGAGGCTAGTGATTTCTTGGCAAGTTATTGTTCATAATCAAAGAAAGGTAGTGGGCAAGCAGCAACTGCTGTCTCAGGTAGCCCAAGCTGACCCTGCCACTGCTTTGGCAGGAGAAAGAAGCTTCTTTGGGAGGAGCACAGCTGTCCTGGGCTTTGTGCACACAAGGGCTGCTCAGAGCAGCCCCTTGACCCCATGCTGGCTCTGTGAGCTCTGCCACTGACTGGTAACAGTGATGGCAGTTTGTGTTGAGGCTTTGTTCTCTGCTCTCCAGAGAGAAACATTCAACTGCAGAGTGACTAAGTGGCTTTTCAAAAGCTACATGATGAATCAGTGAATGAACAACAACCCCCAGCAGCTCCAGGCCCCCTTCTCTCTGCAGAACAATGCCTTTCTCCCTGTATGAAGATGCGCACGTAGGATAGGTTGCATACAGAGTTATGTATTTCAAAAGAAATTTGAATATTAATCTTTATATTGTAGTGATGCCACTGTCCTCTAGGCTCTGTAAATAGCAGCACCACAACAATGTGAATTATTCCTTTTATGCAAAACCCTGGCCAGTGAAATAGCTTGTCAATACAAAATAAAATTGCTGCACAAAGGTTTGACAGCTACCTTCATTATATATGTCAATCAAAGGATCCTAAAAGCTTTATTGTTCCTGTACAGAGTCTGAACAATATGCTAGCCCAATATGCCTCAAAGCTATTTTCTCTCTACTCCTTTCATTTAAAAAATAGCCACCAATAACTTTTGACAAACAGTCTGAGAAAACTGCATGAGCAGCAAGGAAATCTTAGATTTTCTTGGGGATCTGTGGGCTGGAGCCTTCCACTCACTGGGCTCTGTCACATGTCACAGTAGATGAGATCTGGTCAGAAACACGGAGCCCTAAAATTACTCTACAAAACCCAGGCTGGCTGGGGTCGTGGGGAGGGCATGGGGAATTAGGGAGGAAAACTTATGCTGAATATGAACTACTTAAATAATTTTGGGTTAAGGCTTTTTGTTGCTTTCCCAGGTATGGGACATTCAAGCTCCTCTGTCGCAGGTCTCCCCCAGGTTAGGCTGGGCCTGTCTTGATGAGCTCTTGCTCTCATCAGAGCCCACCCTACAGCTTGGGAGTGTGAGGCGTGCGTATTTCGGCTGGATTCCCTTTTTCCATGGCGCTCGGTCCTGCGAAGCCCAGCTGTCACTTAGGGCTCGAGGTGCTGTAAGCGGGGCCGGGGTCGGGCGGGAGCGGGGCTGTGTCCCGGGAGGCGGGTCCGGCGGCCGGTGCTCCCGCACGGGCGGTGGGGCCCAGGCCGGGCCCTGCCGGGAGCGAGGGCCCGGCAGCCGCAGCGCTGCGAGCCCAGCGCGGCCCCGCGGCCGCGAGAGGGAGCGGCCGGCGCGCCCCGCTCCTGCCCGGCCCTCACACAGGCCGCCGGAGCCTCCCCGGGAGGGACGGACCCCGCGCCTTCGCTCGGCCCTGCTGAGGCCGCATCTGGAGTGCTGTGTGCAGTTCTGGGCTCCTCAGGACAGGAGAGACATGGAGCCTCTGGAGAGGGTCCGGCTTAGAGTGACAAAGATGATTAAGGAGAATCTCATGTGTGAGGAAAGGCAGAGGGTGCTGGCCCTGGTCAGCCTCGAGAAGAGACGACAGAGAGGGAACCTCATCAAAGTCTATCAGTATCTGAAGGGAGAGTGCCAAGAGGATGGAGCCAGGCTCTGGTTGGGTTTTGCCCAACGATAGTACAAAAGGCAGCGGGCAGAAACTGATGTACACGAGCAAGAGCTTCACTGTGTGGATGCCCAAGCACTGGAACAGATTGCCTAGAGAAGTTGTGGAGTCTCCCTCTTTGGAGGTATTCAGAAGGTATCTGGACACAATCCTCAATAAGCTGCTTTGGGGGACCCTTGCATGTCTGGGAACTAGGTGACCTCCAGTGGTCCCTTTCCAATCTTTAACCATTCTGTGAAAGTGTGACATTGTAATCTTGTGCCATGACAGAGCAGACTAAATCTGGTTTATGAGGGTGTCATAACTTCTTTGTTCTGGGCTGTAGCTTAAATTCAGTTTCACAATTCAAAATATCCTGGAGGTTGGTTGTTTCCTCTAAGCCCTCAGCTTGGTTCTTAGCATGTGCTGGTGCGTGGCTTTGCTCTCAGACCTGGTCACGGGCAGTGCAGCAGCAGTACCTCAGGAGGTTACTTCCTGCATGCGTATCTGCCTGTGCCTTTCTGACAGCTGCTTTTGGGATGAGCTGCTGCTCTTGGCCTGTGCTAAAGGGCTGACCTAAAAGTGTAAAGAATAGCCTTGCTCTTGTGTTTGGGAGCGAACCATGGGGATGCTCTGTGAGGATGCATGCAGAGGAGATATTGCAACAGGACTGCTGATCACGACAACTAGTGCTGGTGAAGAAACTGGTAAAATGGAAACTTTTAAAGAATTGAGGTGTTAATTCATGTGCTGAGAAAGCTGTGCTGCCCACTTACCATCCCAAAAACTGTGTGACATTTCCCTGAGGTGCACTGCTTGCTGCTGCATCATGGCCGTGTCTTTGATCACAGGCAAAATTAAGCATGCTTTTGTAATCAGTAGACTCCACAAGTAGTTTCAAGATACATGGGAGTATATGGGAGTAAAAAGACATAGACTGACACTTCTCACAGTGTTGAAGTTTACATGGTGTGGTGTGTTCTCTCCCCATGCAGCATTGCCCTCCTGTACAGAGCCCTTTTATTCATGTTTTAAAGAATTACCACTGTTGTGGCAATGGCATAGAAGTTGTTTCGGTGCAATTTGTGGCGAGCACCAAATAATTGTGCAACAGAATGTCTGTTATCTGTGACAACAGCTGCCTTTCATAGCTACCTTTGATTTCAGGTGTGCAAGACTGGACTAAGCTGAACGTAGGTGGTGCTGACAGGATGCAAAAGGCTTTCTGTAAGCAGACTGGGCTGTGCTTTTCTCGCTTGTCCACCTCTGGCCAAGGACGTACTCTGTAGTGTGTGGGTGCAATGGTCAGGACACTGCAAACACTTTTGCTCCTGTGGTAAGGCTAGGAGCTTGGTGTTGTACATGGAAAAAAAGCCTACACAAGTCTGAAGCTTCTGCTGTGAGCACCACTGCTTCATCTTGTTATTCTGGCCCTAAAGGAAACCCTCCTGAAGGAATGCTGTACCCAGCCCCTCTGTTTCTGTGAACAGGAGGTAGCGGTGGCTTCCCAGGGGGAATAAACCAGGCTTTGGTGCTTGCCTGTCTTACTTCTCTGCCTTGTGGGAAAATGTTACGAATCCCTCTGTTTGGGTGATTGCTCACGCTTCTGCACCCTCAGACTTCATCTGTCAACTTTTAGCAGTTTATTATGCACTGATGCTGGGATGGCTCTTGCCAGCTAGGAACTGTTTTCCAGTGTCACTCCCTTGTAGTGGGCATGTGGAACTGCTGTGGCATTTTCTCGATGTTTAATGTGACCTAATTGTGTACTTCCACTGTCTGGGAGGATCAGCTCTCCTGGTGTGACAGTTGCCATAAAATCAGCGGTGCGTCTCTGGCATTTGCAGCTGGGTGCAAGGCACAAGTTCCTTGATTTTGCTGCATCAGCCCAGTGAAACATTGCGGGGCTGTGTGTGCAGCCAACTGCCTTTTGTTACGCCTGGTAACAGCTTGGCAATGTTAAAAAAAATGTAACCTCCAGCTGTTTAATTTGCTCTAGGGAAATAAAAAGGCTTCCTAATAATCTTCATATTTACTTGGCACGTTTGGTTTGAAAGCAGATGGGTTGATTTACGAGATAAATGACAAAGCAAGAGAAGAAGAAGTGTGTCAGTGGCTTTACCATTAGAGAGGAAGGCATTTCTGATATGTGGTTAATCACGATGAACCGTTCTAGGTTTTGGGGTTTTTTTGCAAGTCAGCTTCTTGGACCTTCTGCCCACCAGCTTGCTCAGCCAACTAATTCCCTCAGTGCCCATTGTCACCTCCCCCTATGACCTACAGGTAGGGGAAGGTGCAGAGCTGTAATGAAGGAGAGGGGCTGAGGTGGCCATTCCTTCTCAGTTGTGCCTTCTTTGCCCACTCCAAACTTGTGCAGGAGCCTCCCCGTTGCAGCACTCACCCCCTCCCTGTGGCCAGACCAGTAAGTGCCTATGTCCTTTTGGATGGGCTGGGAAAGGGTCCTTCCTGAGGCACTGCTGCTTGAGGCACTGAGCAGAGCTAGGTTCTCCAAGCAGGCTGGTGCTGAGGCTGTGCCCTCCCTGCCAGAGCCATGCACCCCTCTGCCCTGGCAGGCAGCTGGCAAGTTGTGAAATATGGTTCAGCACTTTTTTTTTTAATAATAAATTGTGCAGCTGTCTTGGAAAGGATTAGAAATCAGTTCTGGAAAAGACTACAGTAGATTTTAGTGAAGAATTCTGCTGTGTCCTTAATTATTGATAAGCATCAGGATGTAAGGACACCATGTTAACCCTTCAGCAGCGAGGACGATTACAAATAATCTAATAAATGACATTCGCAGATTTTCAGATGGAGTAGGTTTAGTTGCAAGTTCTGAGGCTTAGAAGTGAGGAAATATCAGAAATAAGGTTTCTGCTTATTGTTTTGTATGTCAGATAGCGTGTTTGGTGAGGCAACTGGATGTCACAGATTTGCTTACCACCCCTGCCCTGGTTGCTCTCACCACCTTTCACTACTGGGTTTTGCTCAGGGGATGAATCAGGGGCAGGTTCATGCCCACAAGGCTCCTGCTCTATGGCCCCAGGGCCAGGCAAGGCTGCAGGAGCACTGTGGAGGGGTTACTGGTTTTGGCAGCTGAATGGTGTCAGGAAAAGCAGCTTCCCTCCCTGCCACGTGTTTCCAGAGGGCTGCTGAATAAGTCAGGGAAGCCAAAGCAAGGCTCCTTTCTGGGCTCAGAAACCTCTGTGCTAGAAGAACCCGTCCCTGCCAGCTAGGGCCCCCCTTGTCCTGCCCATGGTGTGGGTAAGTCACAGGCTCCTCTTCTCTGTGCTGGGATGAACTGCCATGGGAATGCCATTGCCAGCAGCCTGGTGTGCTGGAAAAAGGGAGAAGGGAAGAGGGAATGTGGTGCCAGAGCTGCGTGCCATCGGGTTGTGTTTCCCTCTGAGGACAGAGAGTGTCTGGGCCGAGGTGAGATTGCTGGGAGTGCTTGGATGAGCTGTGCAGGAGACAGGGAGCTCGGGATTGCAGCTGCTGCTGGAACCATTGCCTTAGGTCTGCTTAGTCAGTGTCTGTGTGAAGTGGGATTTGCGCTGGAGAGGTGCTGTCGGGAACAAAGGACGGAGTAAATCCTCTCCGGGGATGCGCAGGGAGGGACTGAGTTTCAGGGAAGGAGAGTATTTCTAAGCCGTATCAATATTTCCCTGAACCTGGGGCTGGAGCAGTGAGGGGGGTGCTTGGGTTTGGCCTGGGCCTGTCAGGAAGAGCCATAAACGAGCCAGCCGAGGCCCTGAACCCTCCCTGGATGTTTGAAACACTTCCACAGAAAGCCAAGGCAGTCATGATTGCAGAGGACAAGTTGTAGGCGACTGCTGACGATCCGTGGGGAATTTCCTGTGGAATTACCAGTCAGAGAGTGCATGCAAGCAGAGCACATCTTTTGGCTTTTTCCGGTCTGTCACCTCCTGTCTGGCTCTAGAGAGTTTTGTGCGCTCCCGTTCAGGAGGCAGCGTGTTTCCAGCTGGAAATTTGGGGTGGTTTTGTTTCCTCAGGGTCTGGGGTCTTTCCTGAGAGAATCAGCCCTCCCATAAATCCCCCGGGTTGTTCTACACAGCTGCTTTGGCCGTGGCTCAGAGAGAGAGAAGGGAAATGACTTTTTAGGGTGTTGAAATTTCTCCAGGCAGGAGTGGGAGGTCGTCTTGCCCCTCCCCAGAGCCCTGCAGGCGCATGGGAGTAGCTCAGTGCCGGCGCAGCTCTCTGAGCAATAACAACGCTTGGGAGGTTCGGGTGTTGATAACAGCTCTCCTGTCTCCTGGGGCCCAAGGTTCGGTCTCACGGTGCCGGACCGGTGAGGGAGAGAAGGAACTTGTGCTATTCCTGGAAAAGCTTCTGTTATTCCTTGTGCAGCCTTTTAATTCTGTGTTCTGATGGACTGTCCGCTGTTTTTCTAACAGGACTTGTCAGAGATTCAGATTTAGGAATTGAATTTGGGTCCGTTCACTTCAGGATCTTGCCAAGCCTGAAGGCCTGGGGCGATGACTGCTCTCAGCGAGGGCTCTTTATGAATCCTCTGTCAGATTTCCCTCAGTGCTGGGCAGGAAAGGCGAGGGTTTGGATCAGGAATTCTGCAAGGGGGCCCTGTGTGACCATTGGCTTCTTGTGTGTGTGTGTGCATCAGTGAGCCAAAATCAAGAGCAAAGGCTGGTTTGGTTTTACGAACTTAGAGTAACTTTTAAAAAAAGTAATCAACTTTTTCTTCTTTTTTTAATTTAGGTGCTGGAATTGCCTGTCTGGACGTGTGCTGAGCTCTTGCTGCTGTGGACTGTGCAGCCTTAATTGCTGCAGGTTCCTGTTCTTCTCACCAGCTCAAAGTACATGTGGGGTTTTTTCCCCTTCTATATAGAGCTGTTGAGTTTGGTGATTTTCCTGAATTGAGGATATTGAAGGTCGAGAAGGAAGATTTGTGTCTTTTTGTGCTTTTCTGTTGTTATTTTTAGCACCTGCTCACCATCTGGACATGGTTGGAATACTGGAAACATAAAAGTTTTTAGGTTCAGTGCTTATTTATGCAAACCCAGGTTTTTGTTTTTGTTTTGTTTTTTTTTTGAAAGGTCTCCATTTGTCTGGGCACTGTTCCTGGTAGTTTGATGTAGAAAAGGTCACGTGAACAGCAGGGAGCAGTGAGCACTTGGAAGGGGGGGTGCAGGTATTTCATCCAGGGTGGGGCAGTGAATGTGGCCTAGGAACAGCTCTCTGGTCAAGTGAGCAGCAGAGGAACTGAAGGATGCTCTTCCCCAGCAGAGCTGCTGCTTTGTGCTCTGGGGCAGCGCTGCCGCTGCTGGGCTTCCTCGGGGAAAACAGCTCCTTTGGGATGTGCTTTGCTGCAAAGCTTTCCCTGAGCTGGGTGTCTGCAGGAGGCAGAGTCGGGATACCAGTGTCAGGAGTTTTCCATGGTTTCCAGGCTGTTGTCCACAGCACGTTCCGGGCAATTTGCGAGCGTGAGGCAGAGCAAAATGGGTGCAATTCGACTCTGCAAATGCAGTTCAGGCAGACGTTGATCTTTTAACTTTTCCATGGCAGGTGCGAATTCTTGGGCATTTGTGAGTCTGCCTTGACTTGCAGGGATTGAAGGGTTTAGGTGTGGAATTGTTTGGCCAGCTTGCTCCAAGGCATCGTGTACTTCTGGAAGTGCCACACACCTCGCAGGACCGAGGAGCTGCTGGCTGGGTGCTGGTTCTGCTCTGCCCTGGGAACTGGGAGCCCCTGGGAGGGCTGGGGGTGACACCTGGAGATGGGCTGGGGAAGCCTGGAATTGTATCTCAGCACTTTTCTATGCAGCTCTATGGACCGGTGTGTGCTGAACGAAGCGGCTCTTCAGCACAATAAATTCAGCAGTTTGGAAAAACCATGGAATATCTCCGAGTTAATGATGGGAGAGGGTTGGGGCTGCTCCCTGATAACGTGCAGGGCTCGGGGGTGCAAAACGAAGATGGGGAGAGGAGTGGGGGCTGCTCCTCGTTGTCGGGGCGCCGCGGGCGCTGCGCAGCCTTCCCCTTTTACTTCCCAATTCCTCATTTTGTGCCTCCTTTTCCCTTGGGGATGTGCCCGGGCCGCATTCCAGCGGCCGCCGTGGGACAGTGCCTGCGGGCGGCGGGGTTTCCCGCGTGATTGACGGGCCCAGCGGCCAATGGGAAGGCGGGGCGGGCCGAGGGCTGGCCAATGGGGAGGCGGCTCGGGGCTGCGCGTGGCCAGTTGGAATCGGCGGGAGCGGTTGGGGCGGGCGGGCACGGACGGGCCCGGGCGGTGAGCGAGGAGCGGGAGAGCGGGATGGGGGAACGGGATGGGGGAACGGGACGGGGAACGGGATGGGGGAGCGGGATGGGGGAGCGGGGGAACGGGATGGGGGAACGGGACGGGGAACGGGATGGGGGAGCGGGGGAACGGGATGGGGGAACGGGACGGGGAACGGGATGGGGGAGCGGGGGAACGGGATGGGGGAACGGGACGGGGAACGGGATGGGGGAGCGGGGGAACGGGATTGGGGAGTGCGGGAACAGGATGGGGAGCGGGGGAACGGGATGGGGAACGGGATGGGGAACGGGATGGGGGAGCGGGGGAACGGGATGGAGAGCGGGGGAACGGGATGGGGAACGGGGGAACGGGATGGGGAGCGGCATCATATTTATTTTTATTTTTGGGTTTAATATTATTTTTATGTCTAATTTTTCCCTTCCCTTCCCTTTCCTTTCCCTTTCTCTCTTCCACCTTTCTTTCCCTTTCCCTTTCCCTTCACACTCCCTTTCTCTTTCTCTTTTCCATCTCTTTCTTTCCCTGATTCCTGAATTTTTTTTGCCCCAGAATCCACAGCCCAAGCCACGTGCACACACTGCAGATGTGAAGTGTATTTTTACTGCCAGCAAGCACCTGGGAATAAAAAAACCTCAGCCCCAAAGCTTGATGTCTAAACAGCAACACAGAAGTTCTAAACCAGCTGTCTGGATTTGAAAAGACATATGTCTTTGGAAGTGAACATAGAGTTCAACCTGATGTAGTGATCGACTTAGGTTCAGCTTAAAAAAGGCCCTACCGACATTTTATTGTATCTAATCCCTGCTTTCCCCTGCGTTTTAGTTCTTGCCTCTCGGCCCACTCTGTTTCACGGGGCTGTACATGGTAAAACACTTCCCTGTGTGCTTTCTGGGTTTGAGCTGCCCTGCCCCGGCACGTAGGGTCACGGTTAAGTAGAAGAGTTATCAAACTTAGTGGTTCATCTCTTTTTCATGGGTTTTTGGGCAGAAGACTTATGGGCCCGGTGTGGGAATAACTCCCAGCCCTCGGCGTCTCGTTGACCGCCTCCCGTTGTCTCGCAGGTCCCCGAGGCGGCTCCGGATCTCCGCGGTCACCGACGCTGCCGATTTTCCCGGCGCGCGCCGTTCGACGTCGAGGAGCGGCATCCAGAAGCTGTGTCGGAGCATCTCCATGGCTGGGATGTTTGGAGTAAGGGCTGCAGTCAGGGTGTAAGCTGAAGGGTGTGTGACTGTGTCTGTCTGCCTGCGAGAAGAGTGCGGGTGTGGAATGGTCCTAACCTTGTGTGTGTGAGTTTTGCCTTTCAGGCTTTTCAGCTGCTTTTTAAACTCAGAGTAAAAACAACCCAGCTGCGCTGGCTGGGGATGTTTTCCCTCCCGGCTGGGTTTGTTTATCTGGGACCCGGCCGGTCTGTGAGGTGCCGTTCATCGCCAGGGTTTGGGTGCCGACCGTGCCGGGGATTTGTCAGGCGGGATGATTTTGGGGCTCCCGGGAACCGCGTTCCCATGGGGTGCTCTCGAGACGAGAGCGAGGGTGGGTTTGTGTGTCAGCTGAAGGAGGTGTGTGGTGGATGAGTGTTTTCTTCTCCCTGTGCTGCTGTTGTTTTGGGTTTCCTGAAACAATAAAATGTAATGAATTTTCCAGAAATAGAACAATTGTTCCATTGTACTGATAGGGGGTTGGCTTGTGTTGCTCTGTGTTGGTGTTTGCTGCTGCACTTGCACATATTGCTCTGTATGTCAATTGGACTTTGACCAGTGTGCATATGGATTGTATTTGTGCTTGTGTATGTTGTTATTTCCACTTGCTTTGCTGAAGTGTAAATAAAAAACCCTCGTTCAATCAAGTTGAATAAACCCTAATAAAGATACCCCCCCTCCCCCCTTTTGGTTGCTCTCTTCCTTTGGTGTGGTTTAGTAATTTTTTCGCCGTATTTCTTGCTTTGCTGCTCTGCTTTGCTTTACTTTTCAGTCTATTCCTCCCTTGACTTTTTCTAACTCTTTATCTTTTTCTCACTGTTTAACTGTTTCTGGATGTCTCTGTCACTCTATTTCTCAGTTTCTCTTTTTCTCTTCAACACTAATTCTCTTTTAAACTCGATTTCTTTTTCTCTCAAACCCTATTCTGTTTCTCTATTCCTTTTTCTCTCTATTTTTCTTTCTCTTTCTTTGTGACTCTGACTTTCTTTCTCTCTGACTTTCTTTCTTTTCTCTGACTTTCTCTCTCCGACTTTGACTTTCTCTCTCTGACTTTGACTTTCTTTCTCTCTCTCTCTCTGACTTTGACTTTCAAACGACCTTTCTCACCTTCCCTCCTTTGTTCATTTTTACCTTTCTACCTTTGTTTGTTTCTGTAGCAGCTTGGAAAAAAACAGAGACCACTCTTTCTTCAGGCATGATCTGCCCCAGTCTTTGGTTAACAGAGCACAGAGGTGTTCAGTGCCATCGTGAGTCTTTAGGGCTGTGGCTCCTGCAGAGGTCCTTGGTGCTCTGATGGACGTGCTCCAAGCGTCCATCCTGGACTCCTGTATCGGGGGCGAGAAGGAAAGCATGTTTTTCCATGTCACAATTCTGACTTCTGCTACTGTGCGCGTAGTAGCCTTTCTCTGTGCGCTACCCTCACCTGCCGGGTCGTTTGCACCGCGCTGACCTGCGTTGTTTCAAACGTTCGTCTTGCGCGTTGCTGCACTCCTCCCGAACCCAAGCACGGGCTGGGCTCTTCTCCTTCTCGCTAACACCGCAAGTAAGAACACCGCACCCGTGCATGTGAACTCAGCAGGGCCGTGCACGTGCAGTTAAAAAGCAGTAATAAAACTCCTCAAACCTAAAAAAACCCCAGCAAAAATACCTGCACATAAGCGGCAGAACTCAAAAAAGCAAAGGAATGAGCAACGACTTGGAGAGCGGCACACGCGCAGTAAATTGAGAAGCCGTGCCCGTGCAGTAACGCGGAAAACCGCACGGGTGCAATGAGAGAAAGCGACGTGCGCGCAGGGAAGCGGGAGAGCTGCGTGGTGCTGCTCGCTGCTTCCACCTGCTGGTGCACAGGAGGCACTGCAGCCACCCCGGGGAGCAGCTGCAGGCGCGCATTGGCCCAACGATGCCGGCTGAAGAAAGCTGCGCGTGTGCAGGGAGCGGCCGCAGCTACCCACGCGCAGCGCCGCGGGAAGGCCGTGCGGGCGCGGCGGCTTTTTACGCTCGGTGCTGCTGCTCAGGGGGTAACATCCCGTACCGCAGGCCACGACCTCACGATTTCCGTGGGTGCCGCCGCCTCATGCTTGTCCCGGCCGTGTGGGGCTTCAGTGGCCAGAGCGCAAATCGCGGAGCGGTGGCGCTGCTGCCGCCAGGCATTCGCGGTCCTGTTGCTCGGATGCTGGGCACGTTCTGTAGGGGATAAAACGAACGTTTTGGGGGTAAAATGTGAGTTAATTTGTATGGGAGAAAATGAACGTTTTGAGGTAAAATCGGGGCAATTAGTAGGTGACATTTTGGGATGAAAATTGAGGTTCTTATCGGTAGGGGACAGACAGAGACAATTTGAGGGAAAAGACCTGAGCTAATCTGTGAGGGACAGAATGAACGTTTTGAAGGTACATACGAGGAAAACTACAGGGGACAGAGTGAAAATTTTAGTTTTAATATAAGAAGGGCAGCGCGCCCGCGCATGCGCAGTAGCCCGCGCGCCCGCGCATGCGCAGTAGCCCGCGCGCCCGCGCATGCGCAGTAGCCCGCGCGCCCGCGCGGTAGCCCGCGCGCCCGCGCGGTAGCCCGCGCGCCCGCGCAGTAGCCCGCGCGCATGCGCAGTAGCCCGCGCGCATGCGCAGTAGCCCGCGCGCCCGCGCATGCGCAGTAGCCACCGCGCCCGCGCATGCGCAGTAGCCCGCGCGCCCGCGCATGCGCAGTAGCCCGCGCGCCCGCGCATGCGCAGTAGCCACCGCGCCCGCGCATGCGCAGTAGCCCGCGCGCCCGCGCATGCGCAGTAGCCCGCGCGCCCGCGCATGCGCAGTAGCCCGCGCGCCCGCGCATGCGCAGTAGCCACCGCGCCCGCGCATGCGCAGTAGCCACCGCGCCCGCGCATGCGCAGTAGCCCGCGCGCCCGCGCATGCACAGTAGCAACCGCGCCCGCGCATGCGCAGTAGCCCGCGCGCCCGCGCATGCGCACTAGCAACCGCGCCCGCGCATGCGCACTAGCAACCGCGCCCGCGCATGCGCACTAGCAACCGCGCCCGCGCATGCGCAGTAGCCCGCGCGCCCGCGCATGCGCAGTAGCAACCGGGCCCGCGCATGCGCAGTAGCCCGCGCGCCCGCGCATGCGCAGTAGCCCGCGCGCCCGCGCATGCGCAGTAGCCCGCGCGCCCGCGCATGCGCAGTAGCAACCGCGCCCGCGCATGCGCAGTAGCCCGCGCGCCCGCGCATGCGCAGTAGCAACCGCGCCCGCGCATGCGCAGTAGCCCGCGCGCCCGCGCATGCGCAGTAGCAACCGCGCCCGCGCATGCGCAGTAGCAACCGCGCCCGCGCATGCGCAGTAGCCCGCGCGCCCGCGCATGCGCAGTAGCAACCGCGCCCGCGCATGCGCAGTAGCAACCGCGCCCGCGCATGCGCAGTAGCAACCGCGCCCGCGCATGCGCAGTAGCAACCGCGCCCGCGCATGCGCAGTAGCAACCGCGCCCGCGCGGGGGCCGCGCGCAGTGGGGCAGCGCGCCCGCGCATGATGCGCAGAGGTTTCTTTCGGACCTGGGCTGCATTTCCATCCCCCGCTCTGGGAGTCACCAGGTGCGTTAGGAGCGAGCCGATCCCGCTCCCTGAGACACAAGGGCTTGCTCGAGGAGACCGTTCCTGTTCCTCTGTTCCAGCCACTCTGCTCTCCCCAAAACACCCATTTCCTCGGAGCTCCTCTGCAACTGCATTTCCATGGACCCAGGGCTCCAGAAGCTGCAGAGTCCTGCAATGGGGTTTCTTTGGGAAGGGACCTTAAGCTCTTGCAGTTCCACCTCTGTCATGAGAATTTCAGGGCTCTAAGACTCACAGAACCATTTGGGCTTGGAAGGACCTTAAAGCTCATCCAATGCCAGCACTGCCACGGGCAGGGACACCTCCCACTGTCCCGGGCTGCTCCCAGCCCCAGTGTCCAGCCTGGCCTGGAACATTCCAGGGCATCCAGGGGCAAATCCTCCTCTCTGGGCAGACAGAATGAGCTAAACCTGGCTATTCCTGAGGGAGTGATGGCAGCACAGCCGAGTCCTGCATCCCTGATTCCCACGGGGTTGTGGTTTGGGGATTTCTTTTCCATCCATTAAAGCTCCTTTCTAGTTCCGGGAGCTGGAAGTTTGGGAGGATGTGACACCTGGCATTAGAGCCCCCATTCCAGCAGCATCCATTGCACCTGAACGTTGTGCTCGAGTCCACTTTAGACTCAGCCCAGCTTTGATTAAGTCTACCAAGGCTTTTGAGGCCATGAGATGTTGCCTGGAAATCAGAAAATGCCAAAGGGGACTGGAGATCCATGTTGGAATCACGGGATCGCTGCTGCAGAGGGGAGGTGGAATTCAAAACCCCTCATGAAGAGATTATGTGCAGAGTTTTGACTGAAATATAACTGTTTAACGAGCTCCAAATTGTGTGCTTTATTATATAAACATTCCATTTGCAGGAGAATGTCTGGAAAAGACCTTTGGGATCGCCAAGTCCAACCCTCAACCCAGCCCCACCAGCACGCTCCCCAGCCACCCCTGTCCTCCAGCGCCACATCCACGGTTTTTGAAGCCTTGCAGGGATGGCGTCTCCACCCCTGGCCCGGCCTTGGTCATCCAGGGACAAGGATTCCTCTGCTTTTGCAGGAAGAGGGAAGGGGAAGCGTTTCCCTCGCAGATGGGACAGGAACGTGTTCCACAGGCTCCAGGCGTGGGTGAGTGACAGCTGAAGGCTGAGCCACGGTGAGCAGCAGAGCTAATTACCACCTTCCCCCAGTGCTCTAATTAGCACCTCCCTCAGCTCACCCTTCCACCCAGCCACTTCCTCAAGCCTGTTTTTCAGGGGTTTTGTCACCCGGCATTCGGCTGCCGCGCAGCTTTGTCCTCCAGGTGCTGCTCCTGCCCGGAATTGGACCCAAGGGGATGGAAAACGCCGTGGTTCCAGTGGGATTTGGGTCTCCGGCACATCCCGCCCGCTGTGCCCTCAGCCTGGTGCCCCCAGCCACAGGGAAAGGGAGCAGGGGGTGTAATCCCCCACCTAATCCTAAAGATTTCTCTCCAGGAATGCCGGGGCCTCCCAGCTCAGCAGAGCATTCCCTGGTGCCAGGCGCTTCCTCACACGCAGGGAAAAGGTGGAAACCCAACGCTTTTCCCAAAAGCCCAAAATATTCCCCAATGTGGCAGCCGGGAGCTGAGGGAACGGGCACCTTCCCCTTCTGTCTGGGTGCCTGCGGCAGCTCCGAGGTGTTGCTCGGGGATTTGCAGTGTTGGGATCCTGCAGGGCCAGGGAAGTGCTTTGGGCCCCTTCATCCGTGCAGGGAAAAGCAGATATTCCATTAACCCCTTAGAGACCATTGCAGGAGCTTCCTGGGAGAACTGGGAATGGGGATCCGTAGGGGGATTGACTCCCAATTAATGCTGTCAGAAACCCTTCAGCCACCCCAAACCACCCCAAACCTTCCACAAACAAACCTGGAGGAGAACCCAGGGCCTCCTTGTGCCCTGGCCGTGTCACACCCTGGCAGTGCCACTCTGTGCTTCCCCTTCTTTGGGCCAGAATTGTTCCCAGAATGATAAACCCGGAGGGAAGTGTTTCCACCTGGGAAAGTGAGGCTGTTCCCACACCACCCTCCTATTTATTTCATGAGGAATTTTGAAATTTTGGTTTTCTGCTCCAGCCAGGGACAGAAGAAAGTTTGGGCAGCAAAAAAAATCTGAAGTTGAATCAGATCTTAAGCCTGGATTTAAAATGGATCACATTAAAAGAACCCAAAAAATCCAGAAAAGAATGAAAGAATTCGTAATTCTCTTTCTGATCTCCCTCTGCTGCATCCCTGTCCTCCCATCCACTCTTCCCATCTCCAATTATAGATCCCTCCAGGCAGAGCCCTGCCAGTGTTTCTGTCAGGGAAGTGCCAAGCCCATCCACAATGCTTTACAAATAATCACAGGGAACACAGATTTTGTGAAATATTGAAGCTTTTGCTGTTAAAAAAAATGAAGTCTCTCTGCCATATCAGCCACGATGAAATGTCAGTGTGCCACCCTTCCCCAAGTAACATCCTTCCCTCTGTCACTCTCGCTCTGGCACATGGCAGGCCGGGATCATCTCCTCCTTCCCACAGGGAAGGAGTTGGGTTTAAATTCGAGACACAAACTTGGACAAAATTGAATGTCTGAGGTGTGTAAGAATAAGGGAAAATCGTCTCAGATCTTCTTCAGCTGCCTTTGTTTCCTGCCCTGTAACTCTTCACTCCCTGAAATGACTCAGAACTTCTGTCCCTGTTCCCTGGGAGCAGAGCCCGCCCCCCCCCCCCCCCCCCCCCCCCAGCTGCCCCCTCCTGTCAGGGAATTCCAGAGAGAGAAAAGGTCTCTCTGGAGCCTCCTTTTCTCCAGGCTGAGCCCCTGGGAGAGCAGGGATTGAGCAGGTGTGGGGGCTGAGGTGCTCCAGCTTTAAGGTCTCACTCTGAGAGCACTCTGAGTTTGTTTCCAGGCTGGAAATGGTGCCTGGAATTTTGGGTGGCCAACGGGGATCTCGAGGATTTGAGGTGGCAGCTGGGAGAGAAACCTGCTGCCCAAATGGTACTGGAGGTTATTTCCCTCTCTCTGGAATCTCTGTCAATTAAGAGCCCAGCCTTCTCCGGGGCTGCAGTTGCATTATTTGCTTTCACCTCCGATCTGCCCGAGGTGAACTCCTCTGGAGCTGGCAAACGCCAACAGATCCCATCTCCACAGGGTTAAGGGATGGAATTGTATTTCTCTTAACCTCTTTTGACCGGGAAGTTGGGATTTTCCCCCTCTGCCTGATCCCTGTTTCTCCTTTCTCGAGTCTTGAGTTGTTTTGGGGAGCAGAAGGTTCAGGGCTGTGCCCCTGAAGCAGCTCTGGCTGTGTGAACACAGCAACTTTCTGCAAGTTAAATCTGCTGCTATTTCTGTATTTGAAAAGGAGCTGAAATGCCAGTGGTGATGTAATGTTCATTTACATTTAGGGTCTGTTTCTATTTATTTTTGCTCCTATTAACTTCATCTTGATTCCAACAGTTTGGGGTTTGTTTTTTTTTTACCCGCTGAGGCTCTCTTTGCTGTGAACAGCTCGTTTTTTACTTCAAGCCTGCCAGATTTCCTGCCTTATCGAGTCCATGAATGAAGAAGAATGACAGGTAGAAGGGGAAATGGATGTCTCCTCCCCAAGGGAAGGCTCCTGAATTGGATAGGAGCCGTTTCTCTAGGAACTGCTGCCTCTGATTGCCGCTGGAATGGCTCTGGAAGGAGCTTGGAGGGGATCATTCACCTCGGCTTTGTCCCGGGTGTGCAGAGCTGGGGAGATGCTTTCGGGCTGAGAGATTTCCTGTGCCATCTTCCATGAACATGAAGAGAGGTGGATTAAAAGTGCCTGCAGAGCTCTGATGTGCAGCCTGTGGCTCCCTGCTCCCACTGCTGCTCCGCTCAAGGAGTTTCTCAGCCCCAGAGCAGGAGAAAAAGGCAGAAAATCATGGAATCCTGGGGTTGTTGAGGCTGGCAAAGGCCTTTAGCATCATCAAGTCCAAACATCAACCACCACCATGGTCACACCAACCCATGACCTCAAGTGCCATGTATTTATCCATACATATTTATCCCTACATATTTATCCCTATATTTATCCATATGTTTATCCATGTATTTACCCATGTATTTATTCCTATATTTACCTATGTATTTACCCAGGTATTTTATGAACACTCAAGTGCCATATCCATGTATTTTATGAGCACTTCCAGGGTTGGTGACTCCACCACTGCCCTGGGCAGCTGTTCCAGCGCTGGACAACCCTTCCCATGCTGGGCCAGGAGATGGATTCTGGAAATGCAGACTCTGAGGAGCTGGGGATTAAGGCAGCATTGGATTCCTTTATTCTCCCAGAAGGATAAAGGAGATTTATCCCCAGACGAACCAGAGGTGATCACACTGAGGTCATTAGTGGGATTTCTTCCTTACTCCCACAAATACCCACTGGGGTGACAGAGTTCCCTACAAGGGCGGTGTTGGAAGGAGCTGCTGGAATGTTTTGCTGTTTATTGGGATCCACAGGATGTTTGGTGTCTCTCAGAGCTGTTCCAGGCTTTCCACAGACCCAAACGCTCCTCACACTTCTCCTCAGAGTAGAGAGGTTTCCCAGAGTGCTGGTTTTTAATTTCAGATGCTGGGATAACGACACGGCTTCAGGAGGCAGGAGACTCATTGTGCTGTGCCTCAGTCCAGGCAGGGACAACCCCCAGCTAATAAAAACCTCTTTAAAGCACAAAAAGTCCCATTAAGCTGATATTATAAAGGCTGCAAATTGAAGCAGGCCTCAATCAGAAAGCAGCAGAATTTAATTCCTCCCCCTTGCCCATTTGCATGATGATCTCCTTCCTAATTGCCCATCTACGCTTTTCCCACAGAAGTGCTGTCCCGAGGTTGGAGATGGTTCCAGCTTTATGGAGCTTTGATCTTTATCTGCTTTTACTTTTTACAGGGCACAGAACCCGAGAGTGGCAGCTGCTTTCCTCTTGTTCCTCCTGTGGCAGTGAACTGCTCTTCCCGAGGACGGCTGCAGGAATTCTCAGGCAGCAGAACGTATGGAATGCCAGGCACGCTACAGAATTCCAGTGGGAGCAGCAGGAACTTCTGTTCTTTACTGGCAGGGCTGTGCCATGAAGGGGAGCTCGGAGATATTGGTCAGCTCAGGGAATGAGCCTGGCTCATGGTAAGGAAATTCACTGTGCAGTTACTTCGGGCCCTTCTCCTTCTCCTTCTCCTTCTCCTTCTCCTTCTCCTTCTCCTTCTCCTTCTCCTTCTCCTTCTCCTTCTCCTTCTCCTTCTCCTTCTCCTTCTCCTTCTCCTTCTCCTTCTCCTTCTCCTTCTCCTTCTCCTTCTCCTTCTCCTCCTCCTCCTCCTCCTCCTCCTCCTCCTCCTCCTCCTCCTTCTCCTTCTCCTTCTCCTTCTCCTTCTCCTTCTCCTTCTCCTTCTCCTTCTTCTTCTCCTCCTTCTCCTTCTCCTTCTCCCTCTCTTCCCAACACCAGTTCCAGACCTCAGTATAATCCATGTTCCCACAGCCTGACCTTGCAGTTTTCCCAGTTTAGCAGCCCCAGCCACACTTGCAGCCTCTCTGTCTGGACTTTGTCTTGCTGAAATCTCCCTTTGTTGATCCTTTGCTGCCTCACCTTTTATCCAGCAATAACGTGCAGTGGGTGGAAGCTTCTCAGAATTCCCTCCCTGTTCCACTGGAAACATTCCCAAGTGGAAGCAGCTGCACTGCCCATCAGCACTTGCCTGCTTTTAGGGGTGGTTGAGGCATGAAGGATGCAACAAATGGAGTTGGCTCCAAGGGGATGAAATGCTCCCCCTGAGGCTGCTCAGAGAGCTGGAGCTGAGGAATCCGGGTGGGAATCACTCCAAGAAAAAGGAAGGAAAAGAGAGCAGAGGAACAGGGATGCAATTCCAACCTCTCCAAGGACTGGGATGGGCACATTCACCAACACCATTTAATCTAGACACGATTTCTTCTTTGCCTCTGGCTGCCAGGAGCAGGATGAGCAGTTTAATGAGTTTAAATAGTGAATAGTTTAATTAGCTGGAAGAGACTGGATCAATAGCTGCTTAAACAAACAACTGGATCCCTGTTTCCAAGCTTGGATGTAGTTTTGGAAGGTTCCTGGCAGTTTGGCAGGGATTAGTGATGCTGAGAATGTGCTTTTTTGTGGGTTTGGGGCTTTTACTCCTGTTCACGTGGCTGCTCTTTTTCTTGTTGAGTGGAAAACAGGAGGGAAAGAGCAACGATGGAAGGAATTCCACTCTTGCTGCTTGAAGGGATGGATCAGGAAGGGAACAGGCTGCAGGGAATTTGGAGTGCAAACTGAGATCTCTCCGATATTTTCGGCTCAGTCAGTCCATCAGTGCTTGGTGGCTGTTTAGGCCACGTGCAAGGTGAATGATGGTGCACATGGCAGAGCTGCTGGTGGCTCCTTCCCCTGCCCGGCTGTCAGTCACCCTGCAGGGTGCTGGAGCAGCGTGCCAGAGGCCGTGGATCCTATGGATCCCGTGGATCCCAGGGGCGTGATCAGGAGCCTGGGCCTGCTGGCCACTCCTTGCTCTCTCTTACCCTGATTTTTCAGCTCTGCAGCGAATCCAGCTTGAGTTTTTCAACCCCCTAGAAACCCAGGGACCTTTCATGTCTGTTCTCAGATCTGGGATTTAAATCCAGCCCTTATCAAAGCACCCCGTGACCAGGCAGGCCCTGAATCCCAGCAGGGATCTGATAAAGAGGGACCTGACATCCTAAAGAAACCCTTTGAAATCCTGCTGGGATTGATTTGTATCCATAATGGAGCCCCGAGCTCTCTGCCAGGGAGAGATGAAGCTGCTCCTTTGCTTTATTATCCTCAGGCCCTTCCCAGCTTTGAGGGAAATTCAGTCCCTCTTCAAGCCCCAAAATCATGGAAAAGCTCCTTTGTATCCTCTCCACAGCCCCTACGTGGATTAATCAACTTTTTATTTGATATGGTGTCATTCTCCTTTTTTTTCCATGGCTAAAACTCCACGGTGAGCAATCAGAGCAGAAATAGGAAATGCAGGAGTCTTGGATTCCACAGTGGGATTAACTTCCCTTTTCTGCTCTCTTTCAGGACAGGAAAAACCACTGAACTCGCCCCATCTTTGGGACCAAGAGCTGTGGTGTTGGAGTAGGCAAAGCCAGCTAGGGCCCCCCTTGTCCTGCCCATGGTGTGGGTCAGGGACAGGCTCCTCTTCTCCTCTGTGCTGGGATGAACTGCCTAGGGAATGCTATTTCTGACAGCCCGGTCCTAGCCCCGGCTACTGGAAATGGGCAGAGGTGAAGAGGCAAGTGCCAGAGTTGCTTGGGGATGATGGAATTGTGGTGTTTGGCTGTGCCCAGAGGGGCAGGTTGGGCATTTCTGTGTGTCTGAGGACCGGTTTGGGTGCTGGGGAGCCCGGGGAGCCGAGCTCTCAGTGCATTCCCAGCTCACCCGGGGGTGGGAGCTGGTGCAGGGCTCTGGTCGGGCTCGGGGCAGGCCCTGGCCCCGGCACAGACACGCTGGGGTGGTTTGGGGATGCTTGGGGAGCCGTGGGAGGAAAATGAGGGATGGTGCTGGGCGGAACGGTCGGCCTGTGCTCGTGTCAGCGCAGCCGTGCAGGGCACTGGGATCTGGGTAAAACACCGGCTCTCCTGGTGTTCAGGGAAGCAAGGTCTGTATTTATCCATACATATTTATCCATACATATTTATCCCTATATTTATCCATGGATTATCCATATATGTTTATCCATATACATTTATCCATATTTTTATCCACGTATTTACCCATGAATTTATCCCTATATTTACGCATGTATTTCCCCAGGTATTTTATGAACACTCAAGTGCCATATCCATGTATTTTATGAGCACTTCCAGGGTTGGTGACTCCACCACTGCCCTGGGCAGCTGTTCCAGCGCTGGACAACCCTTCCCATGCTGGGCCAGGAGATGGATTCTGGAAATGCAGACTCTGAGGAGCTGGGGATTAAGGCAGCATTGGATTCCTTTATTCTCCCAGAAGGATAAAGGAGATTTATCCCCAGACGAACCAGAGGTGATCACACTGAGGTCATTAGTGGGATTTCTTCCTTACTCCCACAAATACCCACTGGGGTGACAGAGTTCCCTACAAGGGCGGTGTTGGAAGGAGCTGCTGGAATGTTTTGCTGTTTATTGGGATCCACAGGATGTTTGGTGTCTCTCAGAGCTGTTCCAGGCTTTCCACAGACCCAAACGCTCCTCACACTTCTCCTCAGAGTAGAGAGGTTTCCCAGAGTGCTGGTTTTTAATTTCAGATGCTGGGATAACGACACGGCTTCAGGAGGCAGGAGACTCATTGTGCTGTGCCTCAGTCCAGGCAGGGACAACCCCCAGCTAATAAAAACCTCTTTAAAGCACAAAAAGTCCCATTAAGCTGATATTATAAAGGCTGCAAATTGAAGCAGGCCTCAATCAGAAAGCAGCAGAATTTAATTCCTCCCCCTTGCCCATTTGCATGATGATCTCCTTCCTAATTGCCCATCTACGCTTTTCCCACAGAAGTGCTGTCCCGAGGTTGGAGATGGTTCCAGCTTTATGGAGCTTTGATCTTTATCTGCTTTTACTTTTTACAGGGCACAGAACCCGAGAGTGGCAGCTGCTTTCCTCTTGTTCCTCCTGTGGCAGTGAACTGCTCTTCCCGAGGACGGCTGCAGGAATTCTCAGGCAGCAGAACGTATGGAATGCCAGGCACGCTACAGAATTCCAGTGGGAGCAGCAGGAACTTCTGTTCTTTACTGGCAGGGCTGTGCCATGAAGGGGAGCTCGGAGATATTGGTCAGCTCAGGGAATGAGCCTGGCTCATGGTAAGGAAATTCACTGTGCAGTTACTTCGGGCCCTTCTCCTTCTCCTTCTCCTTCTCCTTCTCCTTCTCCTTCTCCTTCTCCTTCTCCTTCTCCTTCTCCTTCTCCTTCTCCTTCTCCTTCTCCTTCTCCTTCTCCTTCTCCTTCTCCTTCTTCTCCTTCTCCTTCTCCTTCTCCTTCTCCTTCTCCTTCTCCTTCTCCTTCTCCTTCTCCTCCTCCTCCTCCTCCTCCTCCTCCTCCTCCTCCTCCTCCTTCTCCTTCTCCTTCTCCTTCTCCTTCTCCTTCTCCTTCTCCTTCTCCTTCTTCTTCTCCTCCTTCTCCTTCTCCTTCTCCCTCTCTTCCCAACACCAGTTCCAGACCTCAGTATAATCCATGTTCCCACAGCCTGACCTTGCAGTTTTCCCAGTTTAGCAGCCCCAGCCACACTTGCAGCCTCTCTGTCTGGACTTTGTCTTGCTGAAATCTCCCTTTGTTGATCCTTTGCTGCCTCACCTTTTATCCAGCAATAACGTGCAGTGGGTGGAAGCTTCTCAGAATTCCCTCCCTGTTCCACTGGAAACATTCCCAAGTGGAAGCAGCTGCACTGCCCATCAGCACTTGCCTGCTTTTAGGGGTGGTTGAGGCATGAAGGATGCAACAAATGGAGTTGGCTCCAAGGGGATGAAATGCTCCCCCTGAGGCTGCTCAGAGAGCTGGAGCTGAGGAATCCGGGTGGGAATCACTCCAAGAAAAAGGAAGGAAAAGAGAGCAGAGGAACAGGGATGCAATTCCAACCTCTCCAAGGACTGGGATGGGCACATTCACCAACACCATTTAATCTAGACACGATTTCTTCTTTGCCTCTGGCTGCCAGGAGCAGGATGAGCAGTTTAATGAGTTTAAATAGTGAATAGTTTAATTAGCTGGAAGAGACTGGATCAATAGCTGCTTAAACAAACAACTGGATCCCTGTTTCCAAGCTTGGATGTAGTTTTGGAAGGTTCCTGGCAGTTTGGCAGGGATTAGTGATGCTGAGAATGTGCTTTTTTGTGGGTTTGGGGCTTTTACTCCTGTTCACGTGGCTGCTCTTTTTCTTGTTGAGTGGAAAACAGGAGGGAAAGAGCAACGATGGAAGGAATTCCACTCTTGCTGCTTGAAGGGATGGATCAGGAAGGGAACAGGCTGCAGGGAATTTGGAGTGCAAACTGAGATCTCTCCGATATTTTCGGCTCAGTCAGTCCATCAGTGCTTGGTGGCTGTTTAGGCCACGTGCAAGGTGAATGATGGTGCACATGGCAGAGCTGCTGGTGGCTCCTTCCCCTGCCCGGCTGTCAGTCACCCTGCAGGGTGCTGGAGCAGCGTGCCAGAGGCCGTGGATCCTATGGATCCCGTGGATCCCAGGGGCGTGATCAGGAGCCTGGGCCTGCTGGCCACTCCTTGCTCTCTCTTACCCTGATTTTTCAGCTCTGCAGCGAATCCAGCTTGAGTTTTTCAACCCCCTAGAAAACCCAGGGACCTTTCATGTCTGTTCTCAGATCTGGGATTTAAATCCAGCCCTTATCAAAGCACCCCGTGACCAGGCAGGCCCTGAATCCCAGCAGGGATCTGATAAAGAGGGACCTGACATCCTAAAGAAACCCTTTGAAATCCTGCTGGGATTGATTTGTATCCATAATGGAGCCCCGAGCTCTCTGCCAGGGAGAGATGAAGCTGCTCCTTTGCTTTATTATCCTCAGGCCCTTCCCAGCTTTGAGGGAAATTCAGTCCCTCTTCAAGCCCCAAAATCATGGAAAAGCTCCTTTGTATCCTCTCCACAGCCCCTACGTGGATTAATCAACTTTTTATTTGATATGGTGTCATTCTCCTTTTTTTTTCCATGGATAAAACTCCACGGTGAGCAATCAGAGCAGAAATAGGAAATGCAGGAGTCTTGGATTCCACAGTGGGATTAACTTCCCTTTTCTGCTCTCTTTCAGGACAGGAAAAACCACTGAACTCGCCCCATCTTTGGGACCAAGAGCTTTGGTGCTGGAGTAGGCAAAGCCAGCTAGGGCCCCCCTTGTCCTGCCCATGGTGTGGGTCAGGGACAGGCTCCTCTTCTCCTCTGTGCTGGGATGAACTGCCTAGGGAATGCTATTACTGACAGCCCGGTCCTAGCCCCGGCTACTGGAAATGGGCGGAGGTGAAGAGGCAAGTGCCAGAGTTGCTTGGGGATGATGGAATTGTGGTGTTTGGCTGTGCCCAGAGGGGCAGGTTGGGCATTTCTGTGTGTCTGAGGACCGGTTTGGGTGCTGGGGAGCCCGGGGAGCCGAGCTCTCAGTGCATTCCCAGCTCACCCGGGGGTGGGAGCTGGTGCAGGGCTGGGTGACAGCCTCTGGTCGGGCTCGGGGCAGGCCCTGGCCCCGGCACAGACACGCTGGGGTGGTTTGGGGACGCTTGGGGAGCCGTGGGAGGAAAATGAGGGATGGTGCTGGGCGGAGCGATCGGCCTGTGCTCGTGTCAGCGCAGCCGTGCAGGGCACTGGGATCTGGGTAAAACACCGGCTCTCCTGGTGTTCAGGGATGCAAGGTCTGAGGGACTGGATTTACTTGGGACTTTCCAGGACAGCAGGAACAAGAGGAGGTGTGGTGCCAGAGGTGCGTCCCATCAGGTTGCATTTCCCTCTTTCCCATTTCCATTTCCTCCTCAGTGCGGGTGTCCCCTGCAGCCCATGAGCACGGGGCCGGTGACAACTCCCTGTCTGTAGAGGGATTCCTTATGGAACAAGGGCAGATGACACTTGTGTGAGGCTTACGACTGTTAGATTTAGACCAGGATGGGTTTAAGGAAAACTAGAATCGTGTGTTAATCTTACTGGTCAATGAACAAATGGAATCCACACTTCTATAAGAAAAAATAGAGTGTATGGAGCATATAGAAGAAGCTGTTTTTGCCTGCTGCTGCTGCTTGGCTTTATCATGTAACCCCATTCGAACTCTGCCTTCAAGACAGCTGTGAGACCGTGAAATAAAGAACTTAGCAGAACAGCAGCCTCCTCTGCTCTTTCACCCTGGTCCGAGAAGGAGGGGTACCCTGTCAAAGGCTCAACACTTGCCTTTCTGACTTTGTTTCTAAATTTCTACCTTTCTAATTTTGTTTGTTTCTAATTTTTTTGTTTGTTTGTTTCTAACTTTGTTTGTTTTCAACTTTCTCCCTTTAGAAATTTGTTTGTTTCTTGTATTTTACCTCTTTGTTTGTTTCTAAATTTCTGCCGTTGTAACTTTGTTTCTAACTTTCTACTTTTAAAATTTCATTTGTTTTTAACTTTTTACCATTCCTCCCAGCGAGGGCTGTGTGCAGAATACTAAAACCTGTTAAGTTCTTCACTTTTACGTCTATAGGCAAATGCTACTGATTTAGATGTAAATTCATTTTGAAATGAGCCAGCCCTCTCTGTCTACTCTGTCGCATACAGGAATATAAGAAGCTGGGAATAGAGATCCGCAGGTTTTGAGAATAAGGAGCCGGCGTTTTTCTGTAGGAAGGAAAGCAGCAAGCGCCTGGCCGCAGGAGCCGAGACGCTCGGGCTGCAGGAGCTGCAGAGCGCCCGGAGCCGGCTTTTCCCTGTGCTCTGTGCCTGCCCCCGGGCTGAGCTGGGCGGCGCTGCTGCCGCCCGGTGCCGGCTGAGCCGAGAGGGCGGCGGCCTCGGTGGCTGCCGAGCGTGGCAAGGAGCGGGAGCGAGCGGGGCCGGGTCTGTCAGCGGAGGGGAGGGGCGAAGGGCGGTTCGCAGCGCCAAGGGACACGGCCGTGCGTGAGCGGGGCCACAGCTATGGAAAGGAACGGGCGCCGTGCGGGGCGGTGACCGCGGGGAATGACAGCGCGGGGGGCGGCCCGGCGGGGCCGGTTTTGCCGGGCAGCAGAGGCGCGGTCGCAGCGCGACCCGGGCGGGAGGCACCGGGCGGGCACGGTCGGAATCGAGCCGCCCGCGTGTCGCTCTCAAGGAGGCGGCTCGGAAAGGAAGGCGCAGTTCCGCGCTCTCGGGACGGCGTTAAGTGACGTTTTTATTAGAATATGACAGTATTTATTTTATTTTATTATTTTATTATCTGCCAGGACCTTGCAGAGGGTGGTTTACACTTCCGCCACACTCAAGATGGCGGACGCAGTAGGCCCCCTGCGAGAGGTGTCCCTGCCGATGCCTGCCGCCGGTCGCGGAGCCGTCGCCCGCCTCCGGCGCGGCTGACCCCGCCAGCCGTGTCCTCGCACCGGGAAGCACGGCGGAAAATCGCGCGGAAAGCGCGGGGCCGGCGTCGGAGTCCGGGCCGGATTCAGGCAGCCGACTAGACAGAAGCCCTTGTGAGGGGCGGCGGGGGCCCTAAGTGTACCACACTAAAGATGGCGGCTCGACCGGAAGTGGCTTCTGCCAGCACCCAAGATGGCGGCGAAGGGGCGGAAGTGTCGTCACTGCCACACTAAAGATGGCGGTCGTGTGCACTGTTTTCTGACCTTCTCAATATGGCGGCAGGGAAGGCCCCCCCCAAGCTGCGTCTATTCGGCTGCCTGAACGCGACGCCGACGCCGACGCCAGCCCAGCGCTTGCGCGCAATTTTCTGAGGCGTTTCCTGCTACGCGGACACCGACTGTGGGGTCAGCGGCGCCTGGGGCAGGCGGGAGCATTCAGGCAGTCGAATAGACGGAGCGGGGGGGGGGGGGGGGGGTCCTTCCGGCCGCCATCTTGAGAAGGTCGAATAGCCACATCGGTGCGGTACCGGTGACTTCCGCCCTTCTTCGCCAGGAGCGGCGATGGCGGGGAGCCCGGGGAGCAGCGCTGCCGGGCCGGGGGCACCGGGGCGGGTGCTCCGGGCTCGGAGGTGAGCGGGGAACGGGGACAGCCCCGAGCGGACGGTGGGGGCCGCGGGGGATCGGTATTCCGGCCCAGGGATGAGTGTTCCGGCACAGGGGTGGCTGTCCCGGCACAGGGATGCGTTCATGGACTGTCTAATAATGTTATTTAACGATCGTGCAAGGAGATCTGTATAAAAAAATCCTCCGTGGTCATCCTTCTCCCAGCCCCGCTGTGTTTTCAGGATCTTGGGGGAAGAGTTTGGGTCTGAGCAAGGCTCTCGGGCACAGGGTGGGATTCTTGGGGTGCAGGGCCAGGATTTGGACTCGATGCTCCCTGTGGGTCCCTTGCAGCCCAGGAAATGCTGCGATCCTGTGCCTCTGAGGGTGAAATAAAGGGGAGCGGTGGCGTTTGTGCCCGCTGTGTTCACGGCCCCGCCGGCTCAGGGCGGGTTAAAGGCGCAGCTGCCCCGAGACAGCGGGACCGGCCGGGGCTGCTCGCTCCCGGTGCTGCCGCCCCGTGGGGAGAGCCCGGCACTGCAGCCCGGAACGGCGCTGGACCACGGGATGGGCGTGGAACAGCAGCGCAGGGGATGCTGAGGCAGCCCAGGGAATGCTGCGGTCCCAGGGAAGGCTGAGGCGTCCCCTGCCCGGGGCACTCGGCAGCAAAGCCCTGATGTTGAGCAGAAAAAGGAAAGTTCTGGGTTAGTGGGAGGAGGTTTCTGGAATGGAGCTGGGACAGGTGCTGATCCACGCATGGAATCACGGGCTGGTTTGGCTTGGAAGGGACCACCAGGATCATTTACACTCTGTTTGTTGTCTGATTGCACAGCGAAGAACATCCAGAACTGCCACCTCACCCTCACGGACAGCAGGAATGTCTTCCATAGCTCTTGTTTTGGAATGGGAATGGCTGTTGGGAGCTCTGGCAGGACCAGGTAAGAAGAGAAATGGGATCATTGTGGCTGCTGCTGGAGGTGGTTTTCTGCTTTCCGGCTGTTCTTCTCATTGATCCTTTCACAGCAGTGTTCTAGGGCACATTTGAGGGTAATTCCAGGAATCTGAAACCAGATAAAAACTGGTGGGGAAAAAATGTGAACGTGATCCATTTCTGGTAGTTCCAAGCTTCTCCCACAACACCGTTCCAGGGGAAAGCTGATGAAAGGGTAAAGATGCAGGGGAACAAGTGCTGTAAAGCCCCCTGGCGCTCTGAGAGAGCAAACCTTCCAGTACTCCCAGCAGATCTCTTGGAGAAAGTGTGGGATCGCAAGGTTTTCCAGGAAAGCAAAACAAGGGTGGAGATGAGGGAATAGGCTTCCAGTTCTTCCTTGAGCTGAAAGCCTGGGGGAATTGAGAGGGGCCACAAGAACTGTTTGTGTAGGAAAATGGGAGTTTGGGGGCTGAATCTGAGTTTCCCTCTGGGGCATTTTTGAGGGAAAAGCTGAGGTGCTGTTTAAGGGAGAGAATGCAGATTTTTGGGGTGGAAAAGGTTGAATCAATATTGTAGAGGAAGTAAAACGCTGGGGGTAAAAGTGGATGCAATCTGGAGGGGACAGAAGGAATATTTTGGAGGCAAAATGGGGAACTGAGTAGTGGACAGATGGGGAACATTTTGGAGGCAACACTTGACAAACTCTCTGGGGTGGAGAACGACCACATTGAGGGAAAAATGAGGTGATGAGCAGTGGGCACGTAGGGAAGGTCGTGGGGGTAAATCTTGAGAAAAGCCCCGTGGTATTCAAGAAATCCTTGGAAGCAGGACTGAGGAATTCAGTGGTGGAAAAATAGGGGAATTTTGCGGGGGTAAAACTTTAAAAGATCTAAGAGTTGAGAGTGTGTGTTTTTAGGTAGAAAGGATGTCTTGTTGAAGTTGGGCGTCTGGATTGTGGCATTTATGGATCCAGAAAGTAGAAGATAAAGGAGACTCCCAAAGCCTCGGTAGCTGTGTTAAGAAATCCGTCCCAGGGAAGAAAGGTACCTAAACCTCCTAGAAGTAGGGACTAATTAGCATGGGAAGGGGAAAACCCACCCCCAGTGGGAGAGAGCACGCCGGGTAAGGGAAGAGAAGGATGCCCTTAAGAAGAAGTAGGGAAGGTGAATTTCTCGGCTTGCTGAAATGTATCCAAAAGTTTGGAACCTGGGTCTGTGTGGAGGCCGGGATTTTCTCGGCCATATGCAGAGCCCAGCACTAGGAATAGAGTAATTCCAGGCTTTACAACGCCAAAAATGCAGTACCAGAGAGTTCTGTTATCCCGAGGACTTGGGGGATATTTGGCAAAAATTTCCGGGGGCCCAGGCTGGACCGAGCTTTTAACGCTCCCCGGATTCACGGGATCGGGGATTCCAGCGTGCCCTGCACGGGTTTTTTCAGGGAAGTCCCAAATCCTTCGTGTGAGCACGAAGCAGAATCCCCTGGGAGCTGTGAAGGCAACAGGATATTTCTTGGGAATTTTGAAGGATTGGGTGAGTCCTCAGTGTTAGGTTGGAATGAACGCAAATTGTCCGGGAGTTGCTGGTTTGGGGATGGCCGGGTCTGGGTTTGGATTTGTGGGCACCGAGTGTTCCTTGTGTCAGCTTTAGGTCTTCTGGATTGGTGGGAGTAGTCAGAGAAAAGAGAAGGCAATTGAAATGCGGAGCTCCATTCCCGGAGAAATGGTCGGGATGGGAGAGGAAAGGCTGTGGAGCTGCTGGGAGCTCGTGGAGAACGAAAGGATCTGAGGCCTGGAGGCAAAAGCTGTGGAACAAAGCCTGAAAAGGGTGTGGGGTGGGGCGGGAGGGGGAGGAGGGCACCGTGGTGGGGGGAAAGAGGGAAAGGATCCCTGCTCCGGGAATCCAGCTGGGACCAGGAGAGGATCATTTTCCATCCACTGCTCTCAGTGGAATCCTAATAAGGACGGTGGAAGGGAAGTGATTCGTTTGTTCTTAGGTTTGGAATGAAAGGTGCTCTTGCAGAGGGGACTATTGACCTGTTAAAATTCTGTTGGATACAGGAAAAGAGGGAGGAAGCAAGCAGCTGGGGAATGAAGGGGTGGATTTTTTGGTGGATACAGGGAAAGACACGGGAAGGGGCTCTCAAGTAAAATACACCTCACGGGCAGCACCAGGAGAAGCCTCAAGTGCCCTTTTTTTCCAAGCTCTGGCATTCCAGAGGAGTAAGCAGTGGTCAGCCCATCACTTTCTGTATTCCTTGGATGCCCAGTGCTTTGTTGGGAAGAGATAATATTTGGAAATGAACGAATCCGGGGATGTAATTTCCTGATAGTAAAGCCCCAGAGAGCCTGGTTTTGATATCCTTCCAGCACCCAAACGCAGCAGAGGGAATCCTGGCGGAGCTGGAAAACGCTGTCGCTCCGTCGGTGGAATTCCTGGGAACTGGAAAGCAGCAGAAGCAGCAAGAACAGAGTTGGAAGCAGGCTCCAGCCGGGTAAGGCAGACACCAAATCCTTTGGAACTGGGCAGGGGTGGGAAGAACGAATTCTTACATTTGTAGCCCAGGGATTCCTGAGCAGGATCCCAGCAGGGAAGACTGCAGGGATCAGGCTGGGGCCTGATCGCAGCTGGGGGCAGCGAGCCTTGGAATTGGCTGAAGGGAAGAAAGAGGGATCCTTTGAGCACAAGGATCAGCTGTCAAATGCGGAGATGGCATCAGACAATTCCTCGGGAGGGTTTAGTTCCTGGGCCAAATCGATCTCCTGCCTTGTGAAGGAGCTCAGAGAGCTGGGAAGAGCCCAAGCAACGCAGGGAATGCACCGGCAGATAAAAGTGCCGGGGAACGGTGGGGAAAAGCATCCGAACAGGGGGCCTCGTTTTGTACAGGGACGGTACAAAAAATTGTCCGAAAGAATAGGAATGGAATGGGATTTTACGTATTCCTCGGAGGCCACAATCCAGTGGGAAGGCTGAGAGAAAGAAACAAGGCCTAAAAAGGCAGATGAGCCAAATCTGCCCAAAGCCTCCAATGGCCACATTCCCTGGCATTGCTGAGGACTTCAGCCAAGCTCCAAGCAAAAGGTGAGCCCCTGATTTTGGTGCCAAGGGAAACTCCAAGTTAAGAATGATCCAAATATGAAGCGCTTCTCACAAAACTCAGCTTTGCAAACCTTTCTTTGGGCTAAAAAAGAAAAGATGGGAATGCCCTTGGCAGAAAAGCAGCTGTGAGGCACAGCAGGCTTCAGATGCCTGTCAGCAGGAGCTCCAGGAGAAACGGCTGCTGGCTCCGGGCATCCTGGGCTTTCCAGGCAGGTTTTGTAGCGGATTGCAAGGCAGTTTTCCTGCCTCTGGGGGGTGGCACCTGCATCCCGCTGGAAAGGGAAAATGTGGAGAGAGGGGCAAGCGGGAAGACGGTTGCTGCTGTGTGTCCTTGGATCGCAGTTCCTCCCGGTGAGTCTGTGCTGCTGGAAGTTTGAAGGAGATCAGTCCTGGAGTACGTGTGGGTTCACCTGTGGGGTTTGGGAGCGACGCCGGACATGAAATTCCAGGGATGTTCCCTTTGCTGGAGTGAGAAGCAGTGGAAGCACTTTGCTGTCTGCTTCTTCATCGCCTTCGCCTCGGTCCCCTGGGGCTCCAGGTAATCCCCTCTCACCTTTGCTTTTCCAAGGGTCTCTAAATGAGGGCTTGAGCTTTGGTGTAGCTCCCTTTACAGGGAAGATCTGTTCCAGGAAAGGTCTCCTGGTCTGGACCGATGGCGTTGCAGGAAGAGCAGGAAACCCCGCAGCTCCTGTGGCTCCCTCATCCGATTTGCCTGCAGGCAGCAGCAAGGATCATTCCCAAGTGTCATCCCCTGGCTCCGTGACTCGGTGAGGTTGTGTTCCCCCAAAGGCCAGGGGCCGCTTTGTTTTGCGGCTCACGAAAGTCCAGCTCGGTGGTGCTGGGTTTGGTTTTTGTGTGTAATGAAGGCACTAAAAAATTCCCCTCCTTCCCTGGCACAGCCCTGGAGTGGGAGCAGATTCCCCTTATCCCGCAGTTATCCCGCTCCTGCCCTGGATCCCTGCGGTGCCGTGTGTTCTCCAAGCTCACAGCACTGCTGGCTCTAAACAAGAAAAACAATCCCTGTTCCTTCTCTTCTCCGTCCTTGATGTTCCCAGGCCCTGCATCTCCCTGGCTATTCCCTGTGGGAGTCTTCATCTCCATCCCACCTTATCCCGATCAGGTAAGGGTCTGAGACGTGTTTAGCAGCAAATGCATTCCTGTGAAGAAAGCCAAGAGCAAAGAGCATCCAGATGCAGAGAAGTCTTTAGAAAAGCGTTGCAGACGTGCAAATGAGGGATGTGTCTTCCTGCATCTCCTGTTGTTTTTCTCTGTCACGTTTTGGAAGGGTTTCTCTCAGTGATTTCCTGCAGTCCAGGTGCGTCCCTTCTTTTGTCCAAATCCAGTGCCAGAGGATCGAACAACTGACGAGTGGGGCCTGGGATGAAAACGGTTCTCCTAAAATGAGGGAAACAATGCTAGAAGAGAAATGAGCATCCTTTTAATGCCTGGAATAAAAATGCTGGAAAAGGGCACTTTTTATTTGATATGGTGTCATTCTCCTTTTTTTTTCCATAGCTAAAACTCCACGGTGAGCAATCAGAGCAGAAATAGGAAATGCAGGAGTCTTGGATTCCACAGTGGGATTAACTTCCCTTTTCTGCTCTCTTTCAGGACAGGAAAAACCACTGAACTCGCCCCATCTTTGGGACCAAGAGCTGTGGTGTTGGAGTAGGCAAAGCCAGCTAGGGCCCCCCTTGTCCTGCCCATGGTGTGGGTCAGGGACAGGCTCCTCTTCTCCTCTGCGCTGGGATGAACTGCCTAGGGAATGCTATTTCTGACAGCCCGGTCCTAGCCCCGGCTACTGGAAATGGGCAGAGGTGAAGAGGCAAGTGCCAGAGTTGCTTGGGGATGATGGAATTGTGGTGTTTGGCTGTGCCCAGAGGGGCAGGTTGGGCATTTCTGTGTGTCTGAGGACCGGTTTGGGTGCTGGGGAGCCCGGGGAGCCGAGCTCTCAGTGCATTCCCAGCTCACCCGGGGGTGGGAGCTGGTGCAGGGCTGGGTGACAGCCTCTGGTCGGGCTCGGGGCAGGCCCTGGCCCTGGCACAGACACGCTGGGGTGGTTTGGGGCCTCTTGGGGAGCCGTGGGAGGAAAATGAGGGATGGTGCTGGGCGGAGCGATCGGCCTGTGCTCGTGTCAGCGCAGCCGTGCAGGGCACTGGGATCTGGGTAAAGCACCGGCTCTCCTGGTGTTCAGGGAAGCAAGGTCTGTATTTATCCATACATATTTATCCCTACATATTTATCCCTATATTTATCCATGGATTATCCATATATGTTTATCCATATACATTTATCCATATTTTTATCCACGTATTTACCCATGAATTTATCCCTATATTTACGCATGTATTTCCCCAGGTATTTTATGAACACTCAAGTGCCATATCCATGTATTTTATGAGCACTTCCAGGGTTGGTGACTCCACCACTGCCCTGGGCAGCTGTTCCAGCGCTGGACAACCCTTCCCATGCTGGGCCAGGAGATGGATTCTGGAAATGCAGACTCTGAGGAGCTGGGGATTAAGGCAGCATTGGATTCCTTTATTCTCCCAGAAGGATAAAGGAGATTTATCCCCAGACGAACCAGAGGTGATCACACTGAGGTCATCAGTGGGATTTCTTCCTTACTCCCACAAATACCCACTGGGGTGACAGAGTTCCCTACAAGGGCGGTGTTGGAAGGAGCTGCTGGAATGTTTTGCTGTTTATTGGGATCCACAGGATGTTTGGTGTCTCTCAGAGCTGTTCCAGGCTTTCCACAGACCCAAACGCTCCTCACACTTCTCCTCAGAGTAGAGAGGTTTCCCAGAGTGCTGGTTTTTAATTTCAGATGCTGGGATAACGACACGGCTTCAGGAGGCAGGAGACTCATTGTGCTGTGCCTCAGTCCAGGCAGGGACAACCCCCAGCTAATAAAAACCTCTTTAAAGCACAAAAAGTCCCATTAAACTGATATTATAAAGGCTGCAAATTGAAGCAGGCCTCAATCAGAAAGCAGCAGAATTTAATTCCCCCCCCTTGCCCATTTGCATGATGATCTCCTTCCTAATTGCCCATCTACGCTTTTCCCACAGAAGTGCTGTCCCGAGGTTGGAGATGGTTCCAGCTTTATGGAGCTTTGATCTTTATCTGCTTTTACTTTTTACAGAGCACAGAACCCGAGAGTGGCAGCTGCTTTCCTCTTGTTCCTCCTGTGGCAGTGAACTGCTCTTCCCGAGGACGGCTGCAGGAATTCTCAGGCAGCAGAACGTATGGAATGCCAGGCACGCTACAGAATTCCAGTGGGAGCAGCAGGAACTTCTGTTCTTTACTGGCAGGGCTGTGCCATGAAGGGGAGCTCGGAGATATTGGTCAGCTCAGGGAATGAGCCTGGCTCATGGTAAGGAAATTCACTGTGCAGTTACTTCGGGCCCTTCTCCTTCTTCTCCTCCTTCTCCTCCTTCTCCTCCTTCTCCTCCTTCTCCTCCTTCTCCTCCTCCTCCTCCTCCTCCTCCTCCTCCTCCTCCTCCTTCTCCTCCTTCTCCTCCTTCTCCTCCTTCTCCTCCTTCTCCTCCTTCTCCTCCTTCTCCTCCTTCTCCTCCTTCTCCTCCTTCTCCTCCTTCTCCTCCTTCTCCTCCTTCTCCTCCTTCTCCTTCTCCCTCTCTTCCCAACACCAGTTCCAGACCTCAGTATAATCCATGTTCCCACAGCCTGACCTTGCAGTTTTCCCAGTTTAGCAGCCCCAGCCACACTTGCAGCCTCTCTGTCTGGACTTTGTCTTGCTGAAATCTCCCTTTGTTGATCCTTTGCTGCCTCACCTTTTATCCAGCAATAACGTGCAGTGGGTGGAAGCTTCTCAGAATTCCCTCCCTGTTCCACTGGAAACATTCCCAAGTGGAAGCAGCTGCACTGCCCATCAGCACTTGCCTGCTTTTAGGGGTGGTTGAGGCATGAAGGATGCAACAAATGGAGTTGGCTCCAAGGGGATGAAATGCTCCCCCTGAGGCTGCTCAGAGAGCTGGAGCTGAGGAATCCGGGTGGGAATCACTGCAGGAAAAAGGAAGGAAAAGAGAGCAGAGGAACAGGGATGCAATTCCAACCTCTCCAAGGACTGGGATGGGCACATTCACCAACACCATTTAATCTAGACACGATTTCTTCTTTGCCTCTGGCTGCCAGGAGCAGGATGAGCAGTTTAATGAGTTTAAATAGTGAATAGTTTAATTAGCTGGAAGAGACTGGATCAATAGCTGCTTAAACAAACAACTGGATCCCTGTTTCCAAGCTTGGATGTAGTTTTGGAAGGTTCCTGGCAGTTTGGCAGGGATTAGTGATGCTGAGAATGTGCTTTTTTGTGGGTTTGGGGCTTTTACTCCTGTTCACGTGGCTGCTCTTTTTCTTGTTGAGTGGAAAACAGGAGGGAAAGAGCAACGATGGAAGGAATTCCACTCTTGCTGCTTGAAGGGATGGATCAGGAAGGGAACAGGCTGCAGGGAATTTGGAGTGCAAACTGAGATCTCTCCGATATTTTCGGCTCAGTCAGTCCATCAGTGCTTGGTGGCTGTTTAGGCCACGTGCAAGGTGAATGATGGTGCACATGGCAGAGCTGCTGGTGGCTCCTTCCCCTGCCCGGCTGTCAGTCACCCTGCAGGGTGCTGGAGCAGCGTGCCAGAGGCCGTGGATCCTATGGATCCCATGGATCCCAGGGGCGTGATCAGGAGCCTGGGCCTGCTGGCCACTCCTTGCTCTCTCTTACCCTGATTTTTCAGCTCTGCAGCGAATCCAGCTTGAGTTTTTCAACCCCCTAGAAAACCCAGGGACCTTTCATGTCTGTTCTCAGATCTGGGATTTAAATCCAGCCCTTATCAAAGCACCCCGTGACCAGGCAGGCCCTGAATCCCAGCAGGGATCTGATAAAGAGGGACCTGACATCCTAAAGAAACCCTTTGAAATCCTGCTGGGATTGATTTGTATCCATAATGGAGCCCCGAGCTCTCTGCCAGGGAGAGATGAAGCTGCTCCTTTGCTTTATTATCCTCAGGCCCTTCCCAGCTTTGAGGGAAATTCAGTCCCTCTTCAAGCCCCAAAATCATGGAAAAGCTCCTTTGTATCCTCTCCACAGCCCCTACGTGGATTAATCAACTTTTTATTTGATATGGTGTCATTCTCCTTTTTTTTCCATGGCTAAAACTCCACGGTGAGCAATCAGAGCAGAAATAGGAAATGCAGGAGTCTTGGATTCCACAGTGGGATTAACTTCCCTTTTCTGCTCTCTTTCAGGACAGGAAAAACCACTGAACTCGCCCCATCTTTGGGACCAAGAGCTTTGGTGCTGGAGTAGGCAAAGCCAGCTAGGGCCCCCCTTGTCCTGCCCATGGTGTGGGTCAGGGACAGGCTCCTCTTCTCCTCTGTGCTGGGATGAACTGCCTAGGGAATGCTATTACTGACAGCCCGGTCCTAGCCCCGGCTACTGGAAATGGGCAGAGGTGAAGAGGCAAGTGCCAGAGTTGCTTGGGGATGATGGAATTGTGGTGTTTGGCTGTGCCCAGAGGGGCAGGTTGGGCATTTCTGTGTGTCTGAGGACCGGTTTGGGTGCTGGGGAGCCCGGGGAGCCGAGCTCTCAGTGCATTCCCAGCTCTCCCGGGGGTGGGAGCTGGTGCAGGGCTCTGGTCGGGCTCGGGGCAGGCCCTGGCCCCGGCACAGACACGCTGGGGTGGTTTGGGGACGCTTGGGGAGCAATGGGAAGAAAATGAGGGATGGTGCTGGGCGGAGCGATCGGCCTGTGCTCGTGTCAGCGCAGCCGTGCAGGGCACTGGGATCTGGGTAAAGCACCGGCTCTCCTGGTGTTCAGGGATGCAAGGTCTGAGGGACCGGATTTACTTGGGGTTTTCCAGGACAGCAGGAAGAAGAGGAAATATGGTGCCAGAGGTGCGTCCCATCAGGTTGCAGTTCCCTCTTTCCCATTTCCATTTCCTCCTCAGTGCGGGTGTCCCCTGCAGCCCATGAGCACGGGGCCGGTGACAACTCCCTGTCTGTAGAGGGATTCCTTATGGAACAAGGGCAGATGACACTTGTGTGAGGCTTACGACTGTTAGAATTAGACCGGGATGGGTTTAAGGAAAACTAGAATCGTGTGTTAATCTTACTGGTCAATGAACAAATGGAATCCACACTTCTGTAAGAAAAAATAGAGTGTATGGAGCATATAGAAGAAGCTGTTTTTGCCTGCTGCTGCTGCTTGGCTTTATCATGTAACCCCATTCGAACTCTGCCTTCAAGACAGCTGTGAGACCGTGAAATAAAGAACTTAGCAGAACAGCAGCCTCCTCTGCTCTTTCACCCTGGTCCGAGAAGGAGGGGTACCCTGTCAAAGGCTCAACACTTGCCTTTCTGACTTTGTTTCTAAATTTCTACCTTTCTAATTTTGTTTGTTTCTAATTTTTTTGTTTGTTTGTTTCTAACTTTGTTTGTTTTCAACTTTCTCCCTTTAGAAATTTGTTTGTTTCTTGTATTTTACCTCTTTGTTTGTTTCTAAATTTCTGCCGTTGTAACTTTGTTTCTAACTTTCTACTTTTAAAATTTCATTTGTTTTTAACTTTTTACCATTCCTCCCAGCGAGGGCTGTGTGCAGAATACTAAAACCTGTTAAGTTCTTCACTTTTACGTCTATAGGCAAATGCTACTGATTTAGATGTAAATTCATTTTGAAATGAGCCAGCCCTCTCTGTCTACTCTGTCGCATACAGGAATATAAGAAGCTGGGAATAGAGATCCGCAGGTTTTGAGAATAAGGAGCCGGCGTTTTTCTGTAGGAAGGAAAGCAGCAAGCGCCTGGCCGCAGGAGCCGAGACGCTCGGGCTGCAGGAGCTGCAGAGCGCCCGGAGCCGGCTTTTCCCTGTGCTCTGTGCCTGCCCCCGGGCTGAGCTGGGCGGCGCTGCTGCCGCCCGGTGCCGGCTGAGCCGAGAGGGCGGCGGCCTCGGTGGCTGCCGAGCGTGGCAAGGAGCGGGAGCGAGCGGGGCCGGGTCTGTCAGCGGAGGGGAGGGGCGAAGGGCGGTTCGCAGCGCCAAGGGACACGGCCGTGCACGAGCGGGGCCACAGCTATGGAAAGGAGCGGGCGCCGTGCGGGGCGGCGACCGCGGGGAATGACAGCGCGGGGGGCGGCCCGGCGGGGCCGGTTTTGCCGGGCAGCAGAGGCGCGGTCGCAGCGCGACCCGGGCGGGAGGCACCGGGCGGGCACGGTCGGAATCGAGCCGCCCGCGTGTCGCTCTCAAGGAGGCGGCTCGGAAAGGAAGGCGCAGTTCCGCGCTCTCGGGACGGCGTTAAGTGACGTTTTTATTAGAATATGACAGTCTTTATTTTATTTTATTATTTTATTATCTGCCAGGACCTTGCAGAGGGTGGTTTACACTTCGGCCACACTCAAGATGGCGGACGCAGTAGGCCCCCTGCGAGAGGTGTCCCTGCCGATGCCTGCCGCCGGTCGCGGAGCCGTCGCCCGCCTCCGGCGCGGCTGACCCCGCCAGCCGTGTCCTCGCACCGGGAAGCACGGCGGAAAATCGCGCGGAAAGCGCGGGGCCGGCGTCGGAGTCCGGGCCGGATTCAGGCAGCCGACTAGACAGAAGCCCTTGTGAGGGGCGGCGGGGGCCCTAAGTGTACCACACTAAAGATGGCGGCTCGACCGGAAGTGGCTTCTGCCAGCACCCAAGATGGCGGCAAAGGGGCGGAAGTGTCGTCACTGCCACACTAAAGATGGCGGTCGTGTGCACTGTTTTCTGACCTTCTCAATATGGCGGCAGGGAAGGCCCCCCCCCCCCCAAGCTGCGTCTATTCGGCTGCCTGAACGCGACGCCGACGCCGACGCCAGCCCAGCGCTTGCACGCAATTTTCTGAGGCGTTTCCGCTACGCGGACACCGACTGTGGGGTCAGCGGCGCCTGGGGCAGGCGGGAGCATTCAGGCAGTCGAATAGACGGAGCGGTGGGGTCCTTCCGGCCGCCATCTTGGGAAGGTCGAATAGCCACATCGGTGCGGTACCGGTGACTTCCGCCCTTCTTCGCCAGGAGCGGCGATGGCGGGGAGCCCGGGGAGCAGCGCTGCCGGGCCGGGGGCACCGGGGCGAGTGCTCCGGGCTCGGAGGTGAGCGGGGAACGGGGACAGCCCCGAGCGGACGGTGGGGGCCGCGGGGGATCGGTATTCCGGCCCAGGGATGAGTGTTCCGGCACAGGGGTGGCTGTCCCGGCACAGGGATGCGTTCATGGACTGTCTAATAATGTTATTTAACGATCGTGCAAGGAGATCTGTATAAAAAAATCCTCCGTGGTCATCCTTCTCCCAGCCCCGCTGTGTTTTCAGGATCTTGGGGGAAGAGTTTGGGTCTGGACAAGGCTCTCGGGCACAGGGTGGGATTCTTGGGGTGCAGGGCCAGGATTTGGACTCGATGCTCCCTGTGGGTCCCTTGCAGCCCAGGAAATGCTGCGATCCTGTGCCTCTGAGGGTGAAATAAAGGGGAGCGGTGGGGTTTGTGCCCGCTGTGTTCACGGCCCCGCCGGCTCAGGGCGGGTTAAAGGCGCAGCTGCCCCGAGACAGCGGGACCGGCCGGGGCTGCTCGCTCCCGGTGCTGCCGCCCCGTGGGGAGAGCCCGGCACTGCAGCCCGGAACGGCGCTGGACCACGGGATGGGCGTGGAACAGCAGCGCAGGGGATGCTGAGGCAGCCCAGGGAATGCTGCGGTCCCAGGGAAGGCTGAGGCGTCCCCTGCCCGGGGCACTCGGCAGCAAACCCCTGATGTTGAGCAGAAAAAGGAAAGTTCTGGGTTAGTGGGAGGAGGTTTCTGGAATGGAGCTGGGACAGGTGCTGATCCACGCATGGAATCACGGGCTGGTTTGGCTTGGAAGGGACCACCAGGATCATTTACACTCTGTTTGTTGTCTGATTGCACAGCGAAGAACATCCAGAACTGCCGCCTCACCCTCACGGACAGCAGGAATGTCTTCCATAGCTCTTGTTTTGGAATGGGAATGGCTGTTGGGAGCTCTGGCAGGACCAGGTAAGAAGAGAAATGGGATCATTGTGGCTGCTGCTGGAGGTGGTTTTCTGCTTTCCGGCTGTTCTTCTCATTGATCCTTTCACAGCAGTGTTCTAGGGCACATTTGAGGGTAATTCCAGGAATCTGAAACCAGATAAAAACTGGTGGGGAAAAAATGTGAACGCGATCCATTTCTGGTAGTTCCAAGCTTCTCCCACAACACCGTTCCAGGGGAAAGCTGATAAAAGGGTAAAGATGCAGAGGAACAAGTGCTGTAAAGCCCCCTGGCGTTCTGAGAGAGCAAACCTTCCAGTACTCCCAGCAGATCTCTTGGAGAAAGTGTGGGATCGCAAGGTTTTCCAGGAAAGCAAAACAAGGGTGGAGATGAGGGAATGGGCTTCCAGTTCTTCCTTGAGCTGAAAGCCTGGGGGAATTGAGAGGGGCCACAAGAACTGTTTGTGTAGGAAAATGGGAGTTTGGGGGCTGAATCTGAGTTTCCCTCTGGGGCATTTTTGAGGGAAAAGCTGAGGTGCTGTTTAAGGGAGAGAATGCAGATTTTTGGGGTGGAAAAGGTTGAATCAATATTGTAGAGGAAGTAAAACGCTGGGGGTAAAAGTGGATGCAATGTGGAGGGGACAGATTGAATATTTTGGAGGCAAAATGGGGAACTGAGTAGTGGAGAGATGGGGAACATTTTGGAGGCAACACTTGACAAAGTCTCTGGGGTGGAGAACGACCACATTGAGGGCAAAATGAGGTGATGAGCAGTGGGCACGTAGGGAAGGTCGTGGGGGTAAATCTTGAGAAAAGCCCCGTGGTATTCAAGAAATGCTTGAAAGCAGGACTGAGGAATTCAGTGGTGGAAAAATAGGGGAATTTTGCGGGGGTAAAACTTTAAAAGATCTAAGAGTTGAGAGTGTGTGTTTTTAGGTAGAAAGGATGTCTTGTTGAAGTTGGGCGTCTGGATTGTGGCATTTATGGATCCAGAAAGTAGAAGATAAAGGAGACTCCCAAAGCCTCGGTAGCTGTGTTAAGAAATCCGTCCCAGGGAAGAAAGGTACCTAAACCTCCTAGAAGTAGGGACTAATTAGCATGGGAAGGGGAAAACCCACCCCCAGTGGGAGAGAGCACGCCGGGTAAGGGAAGAGAAGGATGCCCTTAAGAAGAAGCAGGGAAGGTGAATTTCTCGGCTTGCTGAAATGTATCCAAAAGTTTGGAACCTGGGTCTGTGTGGAGGCCGGGATTTTCTCGGCCATATGCAGAGCCCAGCACTAGGAATAGAGTAATTCCAGGCTTTACAACGCCAAAAATGCAGTACCAGAGAGTTCTGTTATCCCGAGGACTTGGGGGATATTTGGCAAAAATTTCCGGGGGCCCAGGCTGGACCGAGCTTTTAACGCTCCCCGGATTCACGGGATCGGGGATTCCAGCGTGCCCTGCACGGGTTTTTTCAGGGAAGTCCCAAATCCTTCGTGTGAGCACGAAGCAGAATCCCCTGGGAGCTGTGAAGGCAACAGGATATTTCTTGGGAATTTTGAAGGGTTGGGTGAGTCCTCAGTGTTAGGTTGGAATGAACGCAAATTGTCCGGGAGTTGCTGGTTTGGGGATGGCTGGGTCTGGGTTTGGATTTGTGGGCACCGAGTGTTCCTTGTGTCAGCTTTAGGTCTTCTGGATTGGTGGGAATTGTCAGAGAAAAGAGAAGGCAATTGAAATGCGGAGCTCCATTCCCGGAGAAATGGTCGGGATGGGAGAGGAAAGGCTGTGGAGCTGCTGGGAGCTCGTGGAGAACGAAAGGATCTGAGGCCTGGAGGCAAAAGCTGTGGAACAAAGCCTGAAAAGGGTGTGGGGTGGGGCGGGAGGGGGAGGAGGGCACCGTGGTGGGGGGAAAGAGGGAAAGGATCCCTGCTCCGGGAATCCAGCAGGGACCAGGAGAGGATCATTTTCCATCCACTGCTCTCAGTGGAATCCTAATAAGGACGGTGGAAGGGAAGTGATTCGTTTGTTCTTAGGTTTGGAATGAAAGGTGCTCTTGCAGAGGGGACTATTGACCTGTTAAAATTCCGTTGGATACAGGAAAAGAGGGAGGAAGCAAGCAGCTGGGGAATGAAGGGGTGGATTTTTTGGTGGATACAGGGAAAGACACGGGAAGGGGCTCTCAAGTAAAATACACCTCATGGGCAGCACCAGGAGAAGCCTCAAGTGCCCTTTTTTTCCAAGCTCTGACATTCCAGAGGAGTAAGCAGTGGTCAGCCCATCACTTTCTGTATTCCTTGGATGCCCAGTGCTTTGTTGGGAAGAGATAATATTTGGAAATGAACAAATCCGGGGATGTAATTTCCTGATAGTAAAGCCCCAGAGAGCCTGGTTTTGATATCCTTCCAGCACCCAAACGCAGCAGAGGGAATCCTGGCGGAGCTGGAAAACGCTGTCGCTCCGTCGGTGGAATTCCTGGGAACTGGAAAGCAGCAGAAGCAGCAAGAACAGAGTTGGAAGCAGGCTCCAGCCGGGTAAGGCAGACACCAAATCCTTTGGAACTGGGCAGGGGTGGGAAGAACGAATTCTTACATTTGTAGCCCAGGGATTCCTGAGCAGGATCCCGGCAGGGAAGACTGCAGGGATCAGGCTGGGGCCTGATCGCAGCTGGGGGCAGCGAGCCTTGGAATTGGCTGAAGGGAAGAAAGAGGGATCCTTTGAGCACAAGGATCAGGTGTCAAATGCGGAGATGGCATCAGACAATTCCTCGGGAGGGTTTAGTTCCTGGGCCAAATCGATCTCCTGCCTTGTGAAGGAGCTCAGAGAGCTGGGAAGAGCCCAAGCAACGCAGGGAATGCACCGGCAGATAAAAGTGCCGGGGAACGGTGGGGAAAAGCATCCGAACAGGGGGCCTCGTTTTGTACAGGGACGGTGCAAAAAATTGTCCGAAAGAATAGGAATGGAATGGGATTTTACGTATTCCTCGGAGGCCACAATCCAGTGGGAAGGCTGAGAGAAAGAAACAAGGCCTAAAAAGGCAGATGAGCCAAATCTGCCCAAAGCCTCCAATGGCCACATTCCCTGGCATTGCTGAGGACTTCAGCCAAGCTCCAAGCAAAAGGTGAGCCCCTGATTTTGGTGCCAAGGGAAACTCCAAGTTAAGAATGATCCAAATATGAAGCGCTTCTCACAAAACTCAGCTTTGCAAACCTTTCTTTGGGCTAAAAAAGAAAAGATGGGAATGCCCTTGGCAGAAAAGCAGCTGTGAGGCACAGCAGGCTTCAAATGCCTGTCAGCAGGAGCTCCAGGAGAAACGGCTGCTGGCTCCGGGCATCCTGGGCTTTCCAGGCAGGTTTTGTAGCGGATTGCAAGGCAGTTTTCCTGCCTCTGGGGGGTGGCACCTGCATCCCGCTGGAAAGGGAAAATGTGGAGAGAGGGGCAAGCGGGAAGACGGTTGCTGATGTGTGTCCTTGGATTGCAGTTCCTCCCGGTGAGTCTGTGCTGCTGGAAGTTTGAAGGAGATCAGTCCTGGAGTACGTGTGGGTTCACCTGTGGGGTTTGGGAGCGACGCCGGACATGAAATTCCAGGGATGTTCCCTTTGCTGGAGTGAGAAGCAGTGGAAGCACTTTGCTGTCTGCTTCTTCATCGCCTTCGCCTCGGTCCCCTGGGGCTCCAGGTAATCCCCTCTCACCTTTGCTTTTCCAAGGGTCTCTAAATGAGGGCTTGAGCTTTGGTGTAGCTCCCTTTACAGGGAAGATCTGTTCCAGGAAAGGTCTCCTGGTCTGGACCGATGGCGTTGCAGGAAGAGCAGGAAACCCCGCAGCTCCTGTGGCTCCCTCATCCGATTTGCCTGCAGGCAGCAGCAAGGATCATTCCCAAGTGTCATCCCCTGGCTCCGTGACTCGGTGAGGTTGTGTTCCCCCAAAGGCCAGGGGCCGCTTTGTTTTGCGGCTCACGAAAGTCCAGCTCGGTGGTGCTGGGTTTGGTTTTTGTGTGTAATGAAGGCACTAAAAAATTCCCCTCCTTCACTGGCACAGCCCTGGAGTGGGAGCAGATTCCCCTTATCCCGCAGTTATCCCGCTCCTGCCCTGGATCCCTGCGGTGCCGTGTGTTCTCCAAGCTCACAGCACTGCTGGCTCTAAACAAGAAAAACAGTCCCTGTTCCTTCTCTTCTCCGTCCTTGATGTTCCCAGGCCCTGCATCTCCCTGGCTATTCCCTGTGGGAGTCTTCATCTCCATCCCACCTTATCCCGATCAGGTAAGGGTCTGAGACGTGTTTAGCAGCAAATGCATTCCTGTGAAGAAAGCCAAGAGCAAAGAGCATCCAGATGCAGAGAAGTCTTTAGAAAAGCGTTCCAGACGTGCAAATGAGGGATGTGTCTTCCTGCATCTCCTGTTGTTTTTCTCTGTCGCGTTTTGGAAGGGTTTCTCTCAGTGATTTCCTGCAGTCCAGGTGCGTCCCTTCTTTTGTCCAAATCCAGTGCCAGAGGATCGAACAACTGACGAGTGGGGCCTGGGATGAAAACGGTTCTCCTAAAATGAGGGAAACAATGCTAGAAGAGAAATGAGCATCCTTTTAATGCCTGGAATAAAAATGCTGGAAAAGGGCACTTTTTATTTGATATGGTGTCATTCTCCTTTTTTTTTCCATAGCTAAAACTCCATGGTGAGCAATCAGAGCAGAAATAGGAAATGCAGGAGTCTTGGATTCCACAGTGGGATTAACTTCCCTTTTCTGCTCTCTTTCAGGACAGGAAAAACCACTGAACTCGCCCCATCTTTGGGACCAAGAGCTTTGGTGCTGGAGTAGGCAAAGCCAGCTAGGGCCCCCCTTGTCCTGCCCATGGTGTGGGTCAGGGACAGGCTCCTCTTCTCCTCTGCGCTGGGATGAACTGCCTAGGGAATGCTATTTCTGACAGCCCGGTCCTAGCCCCGGCTACTGGAAATGGGCGGAGGTGAAGAGGCAAGTGCCAGAGTTGCTTGGGGATGATGGAATTGTGGTGTTTGGCTGTGCCCAGAGGGGCAGGTTGGGCATTTCTGTGTGTCTGAGGACCGGTTTGGGTGCTGGGGAGCCCGGGGAGCCGAGCTCTCAGTGCATTCCCAGCTCACCCGGGGGTGGGAGCTGGTGCAGGGCTCTGGTCGGGCTCGGGGCAGGCCCTGGCCCCGGCACAGACACGCTGGGGTGGTTTGGGGACGCTTGGGGAGCCGTGGGAGGAAAATGAGGGATGGTGCTGGGCAGAGCGATCGGCCTGCGCTCGTGTCAGCGCAGCCGTGCAGGGCACTGGGATCTGGGTAAAACACCGGCTCTCCTGGTGTTCAGGGAAGCAAGGTCTGTATTTATCCATACATATTTATCCCTACATATTTATCCCTATATTTATCCATGGATTATCCATATATGTTTATCCATATACATTTATCCATATTTTTATCCACGTATTTACCCATGAATTTATCCCTATATTTACGCATGTATTTCCCCAGGTATTTTATGAACACTCAAGTGCCATATCCATGTATTTTATGAGCACTTCCAGGGTTGGTGACTCCACCACTGCCCTGGGCAGCTGTTCCAGCGCTGGACAACCCTTCCCATGCTGGGCCAGGAGATGGATTCTGGAAATGCAGACTCCGAGGAGCTGGGGATTAAGGCAGCATTGGATTCCTTTATTCTCCCAGAAGGATAAAGGAGATTTATCCCCAGACGAACCAGAGGTGATCACACTGAGGTCATTAGTGGGATTTCTTCCTTACTCCCACAAATACCCACTGGGGTGACAGAGTTCCCTACAAGGGCGGTGTTGGAAGGAGCTGCTGGAATGTTTTGCTGTTTATTGGGATCCACAGGATGTTTGGTGTCTCTCAGAGCTGTTCCAGGCTTTCCACAGACCCAAACGCTCCTCACACTTCTCCTCAGAGTAGAGAGGTTTCCCAGAGTGCTGGTTTTTAATTTCAGATGCTGGGATAACGACACGGCTTCAGGAGGCAGGAGACTCATTGTGCTGTGCCTCAGTCCAGGCAGGGACAACCCCCAGCTAATAAAAACCTCTTTAAAGCACAAAAAGTCCCATTAAACTGATATTATAAAGGCTGCAAATTGAAGCAGGCCTCAATCAGAAAGCAGCAGAATTTAATTCCCCCCCCTTGTCCATTTGCATGATGATCTCCTTCCTAATTGCCCATCTACGCTTTTCCCACAGAAGTGCTGTCCCGAGGTTGGAGATGGTTCCAGCTTTATGGAGCTTTGATCTTTATCTGCTTTTACTTTTTACAGAGCACAGAACCCGAGAGTGGCAGCTGCTTTCCTCTTGTTCCTCCTGTGGCAGTGAACTGCTCTTCCCGAGGATGGCTGCAGGAATTCTCAGGCAGCAGAACGTATGGAATGCCAGGCACGCTACAGAATTCCAGTGGGAGCAGCAGGAACTTCTGTTCTTTACTGGCAGGGCTGTGCCATGAAGGGGAGCTCGGAGATATTGGTCAGCTCAGGGAATGAGCCTGGCTCATGGTAAGGAAATTCACTGTGCAGTTACTTTGGGCCCTTCTCCTCCTTCTCCTCCTTCTCCTCCTTCTCCTCCTTCTCCTCCTTCTCCTCCTTCTCCTCCTTCTCCTCCTTCTCCTCCTTCTCCTCCTTCTCCTCCTTCTCCTCCTTCTCCTCCTTCTCCTTCTCCTTCTCCTTCTCCTTCTCCTTCTCCTTCTCCTTCTCCTTCTCCTTCTCCTTCTCCTTCTCCTTCTCCTTCTCCTTCTCCTTCTCCTTCTCCCTTTCTTCCCAACACCAGTTCCAGACCTCAGTATAATCCATGTTCCCACAGCCTGACCTTGCAGTTTTCCCAGTTTAGCAGCCCCAGCCACACTTGCAGCCTCTCTGTCTGGACTTTGTCTTGCTGAAATCTCCCTTTGTTGATCCTTTGCTGCCTCACCTTTTATCCAGCAATAACGTGCAGTGGGTGGAAGCTTCTCAGAATTCCCTCCCTGTTCCACTGGAAACATTCCCAAGTGGAAGCAGCTGCACTGCCCATCAGCACTTGCCTGCTTTTAGGGGTGGTTGAGGCATGAAGGATGCAACAAATGGAGTTGGCTCCAAGGGGATGAAATGCTCCCCCTGAGGCTGCTCAGAGAGCTGGAGCTGAGGAATCCGGGTGGGAATCACTCCAAGAAAAAGGAAGGAAAAGAGAGCAGAGGAACAGGGATGCAATTCCAACCTCTCCAAGGACTGGGATGGGCACATTCACCAACACCATTTAATCTAGACACGATTTCTTCTTTGCCTCTGGCTGCCAGGAGCAGGATGAGCAGTTTAATGAGTTTAAATAGTGAATAGTTTAATTAGCTGGAAGAGACTGGATCAATAGCTGCTTAAACAAACAACTGGATCCCTGTTTCCAAGCTTGGATGTAGTTTTGGAAGGTTCCTGGCAGTTTGGCAGGGATTAGTGATGCTGAGAATGTGCTTTTTTGTGGGTTTGGGGCTTTTACTCCTGTTCACGTGGCTGCTCTTTTTCTTGTTGAGTGGAAAACAGGAGGGAAAGAGCAACGATGGAAGGAATTCCACTCTTGCTGCTTGAAGGGATGGATCAGGAAGGGAACAGGCTGCAGGGAATTTGGAGTGCAAACTGAGATCTCTCCGATATTTTCGGCTCAGTCAGTCCATCAGTGCTTGGTGGCTGTTTAGGCCACGTGCAAGGTGAATGATGGTGCACATGGCAGAGCTGCTGGTGGCTCCTTCCCCTGCCCGGCTGTCAGTCACCCTGCAGGGTGCTGGAGCAGCGTGCCAGAGGCCGTGGATCCTATGGATCCCATGGATCCCAGGGGCGTGATCAGGAGCCTGGGCCTGCTGGCCACTCCTTGCTCTCTCTTACCCTGATTTTTCAGCTCTGCAGCGAATCCAGCTTGATTTTTTCAACCCCCTAGAAAACCCAGGGACCTTTCATGTCTGTTCTCAGATCTGGGATTTAAATCCAGCCCTTATCAAAGCACCCCGTGACCAGGCAGGCCCTGAATCCCAGCAGGGATCTGATAAAGAGGGACCTGACATCCTAAAGAAACCCTTTGAAATCCTGCTGGGATTGATTTGTATCCATAATGGAGCCCCGAGCTCTCTGCCAGGGAGAGATGAAGCTGCTCCTTTGCTTTATTATCCTCAGGCCCTTCCCAGCTTTGAGGGAAATTCAGTCCCTCTTCAAGCCCCAAAATCATGGAAAAGCTCCTTTGTATCCTCTCCACAGCCCCTACGTGGATTAATCAACTTTTTATTTGATATGGTGTCATTCTCCTTTTTTTTCCCATGGATAAAACTCCACGGTGAGCAATCAGAGCAGAAATAGGAAATGCAGGAGTCTTGGATTCCACAGTGGGATTAACTTCCCTTTTCTGCTCTCTTTCAGGACAGGAAAAACCACTGAACTCGCCCCATCTTTGGGACCAAGAGCTGTGGTGTTGGAGTAGGCAAAGCCAGCTAGGGCCCCCCTTGTCCTGCCCATGGTGTGGGTCAGGGACAGGCTCCTCTTCTCCTCTGTGCTGGGATGAACTGCCTAGGGAATGCTATTACTGACAGCCCGGTCCTAGCCCCGGCTACTGGAAATGGGCGGAGGTGAAGAGGCAAGTGCCAGAGTTGCTTGGGGATGATGGAATTGTGGTGTTTGGCTGTGCCCAGAGGGGCAGGTTGGGCATTTCTGTGTGTCTGAGGACCGGTTTGGGTGCTGGGGAGCCCGGGGAGCCGAGCTCTCAGTGCATTCCCAGCTCACCCGGGGGTGGGAGCTGGTGCAGGGCTGGGTGACAGCCTCTGGTCGGGCTCGGGGCAGGCCCTGGCCCCGGCACAGACACGCTGGGGTGGTTTGGGGATGCTTGGGGAGCCGTGGGAGGAAAATGAGGGATGGTGCTGGGCGGAGCGATCGGCCTGTGCTCGTGTCAGCGCAGCCGTGCAGGGCACTGGGATCTGGGTAAAACACCGGCTCTCCTGGCGTTCAGGGATGCAAGGTCTGAGGCACTGGATTTACTTGGGGCTTTCCAGGACAGCAGGAACAAGAGGAGGTGTGGTGCCAGAGGTGCGTCCCCTCTGGTTGCAGTTCCCTCTTTCCCATTTCCATTTCCTCCTCAGTGCGGGTGTCCCCTGCAGCCCATGAGCACGGGGCCGGTGACAACTCCCTGTCTGTAGAGGGATTCCTTATGGAACAAGGGCAGATGACACTTGTGTGAGGCTTACGACTGTTAGATTTAGACCAGGATGGGTTTAAGGAAAACTAGAATCGTGTGTTAATCTTACTGGTCAATGAACAAATGGAATCCACACTTCTGTAAGAAAAAATAGAGTGTATGGAGCATATAGAAGAAGCTGTTTTTGCCTGCTGCTGCTGCTTGGCTTTATCATGTAACCCCATTCGAACTCTGCCTTCAAGACAGCTGTGAGACCGTGAAATAAAGAACTTAGCAGAACAGCAGCCTCCTCTGCTCTTTCACCCTGGTCCGAGAAGGAGGGGTACCCTGTCAAAGGCTCAACACTTGCCTTTGTGACTTTGTTTCTAAATTTCTACCTTTCTAATTTTGTTTGTTTCTAATTTTTTTGTTTGTTTGTTTCTAACTTTGTTTGTTTTCAACTTTCTCCCTTTAGAAATTTGTTTGTTTCTTGTATTTTACCTCTTTGTTTGTTTCTAAATTTCTGCCGTTGTAACTTTGTTTCTAACTTTCTACTTTTAAAATTTCATTTGTTTTTAACTTTTTACCATTCCTCCCAGCGAGGGCTGTGTGCAGAATACTAAAACCTGTTAAGTTCTTCACTTTTACGTCTATAGGCAAATGCTACTGATTTAGATGTAAATTCATTTGGAAATAAGCCAGCCTTCTCTGTCTACTCTGTCGCATACAGCAATATAAGAAGCTGGGAATAGAGATCCGCAGGTTTTGAGAATAAGGAGCCGGCGTTTTTCTGTAGGAAGGAAAGCAGCAAGCGCCTGGCCCCAGGAGCCGAGACGCTCGGGCTGCAGGAGCTGCAGAGCGCCCGGAGCCGGCTTTTCCCTGTGCTCTGTGCCTGCCCCCGGGCTGAGCTGGGCGGCGCTGCTGCCGCCTGGTGGCGAGAGCGCGGCACTGCCGCCCCCGACACGGCGCCCCGGCGCTGCTGCCGCCCGGTGCCGGCTGAGCCGAGAGGGCGGCGGCCTCGGTGGCTGCCGAGCGTGGCAAGGAGCGGGAGCGAGCGGGGCCGGGTCTGTCAGCGGAGGGGAGGGGCGAAGGGCGGTTCGCAGCGCCAAGGGACACGGCCGTGCGTGAGCGGGGCCACAGCTATGGAAAGGAACGGGCGCCGTGCGGGGCGGTGACCGCGGGGAATGACAGCGCGGGGGGCGGCCCGGCGGGGCCGGTTTTGCCGGGCAGCAGAGGCGCGGTCGCAGCGCGACCCGGGCGGGAGGCACCGGGCGGGCACGGTCGGAATCGAGCCGCCCGCGTGTCGCTCTCAAGGAGGCGGCTCGGAAAGGAAGGCGCAGTTCCGCGCTCTCGGGACGGCGTTAAGTGACGTTTTTATTAGAATATGACAGTATTTATTTTATTTTATTATTTTATTATCTGCCAGGACCTTGCAGAGGGTGGTTTACACTTCCGCCACACTCAAGATGGCGGACGCAGTAGGCCCCCTGCGAGAGGTGTCCCTGCCGATGCCTGCCGGCGGTCGCGGAGCCGTCGCCCGCCTCCGGCGCGGCTGACCCCGCCAGCCGTGTCCTCGCACCGGGAAGCACGGCGGAAAATCGCGCGGAAAGCGCGGGGCCGGCGTCGGAGTTGGGGCCGGATTCAGGCAGCCGACTAGACAGAAGCCCTTGTGAGGGGCGGCGGGGGCCCTAAGTGTACCACACTAAAGATGGCGGCTCGACCGGAAGTGGCTTCTGCCAGCACCCAAGATGGCGGCGAAGGGCGGAAGTGTCGTCACTGCCACACTGAAGATGGCGGTCGTGTGCACTGTTTTCTGACCTTCTCAATATGGCGGCAGGGAAGGCCCCCCCCCCCCCTCCCCCGCCCCAAGCTGCGTCTATTCGGCTGCCTGAACGCGACGCCGACGCCGACGCCAGCCCAGCGCTTGCACGCAATTTTCTGAGGCGTTTCCCGCTACGCGGACAGCGACTGTGGGGTCAGCGGCGCCTGGGGCAGGCGGGAGCATTCAGGCAGTCGAATAGACGGAGCGGGGGGGGGGGGGGGGTCCTTCCGGCCGCCATCTTGGGAAGGTCGAATAGCCACATCGGTGCGGTACCGGTGACTTCCGCCCTTCTTCGCCAGGAGCGGCGATGGCGGGGAGCCCGGGGAGCAGCGCGGCCGGGCTGGGGGCACCGGGGCGGGTGCTCCGGGCTCGGAGGTGAGCGGGGAACGGGGACAGCCCCGAGCGGACGGTGGGGGCCGCGGGGGATCGGTATTCCGGCCCAGGGATGAGTGTTCCGGCACAGGGGTGGCTGTCCCGGCACAGGGATGCGTTCATGGACTGTCTAATAATGTTATTTAACGATCGTGCAAGGAGATCTGTATAAAAAAATCCTCCGTGGTCATCCTTCTCCCAGCCCCGCTGTGTTTTCAGGATCTTGGGGGAAGAGTTTGGGTCTGGACAAGGCTCTCGGGCACAGGGTGGGATTCTTGGGGTGCAGGGCCAGGATTTGGACTCGATGCTCCCTGTGGGTCCCTTGCAGCCCAGGAAATGCTGCGATCCTGTGCCTCTGAGGGTGAAATAAAGGGGAGCGGTGGCGTTTGTGCCCGCTGTGTTCACGGCCCCGCCGGCTCAGGGCGGGTTAAAGGCGCAGCTGCCCCGAGACAGCGGGACCGGCCGGGGCTGCTCGCTCCCGGTGCTGCCGCCCCGTGGGGAGAGCCCGGCACTGCAGCCCGGAACGGCGCTGGACCACGGGATGGGCGTGGAACAGCAGCGCAGGGGATGCTGAGGCAGCCCAGGGAATGCTGCGGTCCCAGGGAAGGCTGAGGCGTCCCCTGCCCGGGGCACTCGGCAGCAAACCCCTGATGTTGAGCAGAAAAAGGAAAGTTCTGGGTTAGTGGGAGGAGGTTTCTGGAATGGAGCTGGGACAGGTGCTGATCCACGCATGGAATCACGGGCTGGTTTGGCTTGGAAGGGACCACCAGGATCATTTACACTCTGTTTGTTGTCTGATTGCACAGCGAAGAACATCCAGAACTGCCGCCTCACCCTCACGGACAGCAGGAATGTCTTCCATAGCTCTTGTTTTGGAATGGGAATGGCTGTTGGGAGCTCTGGCAGGACCAGGTAAGAAGAGAAATGGGATCATTGTGGCTGCTGCTGGAGGTGGTTTTCTGCTTTCCGGCTGTTCTTCTCATTGATCCTTTCACAGCAGTGTTCCTGGGCACATTTGAGGGTAATTCCAGGAATCTGAAACCAGATAAAAACTGGTGGGGAAAAAATGTGAACGCGATCCATTTCTGGTAGTTCCAAGCTTCTCCCACAACACCGTTCCAGGGGAAAGCTGATAAAAGGGTAAAGATGCAGAGGAACAAGTGCTGTAAAGCCCCCTGGCGCTCTGAGAGAGCAAACTTTCCAGTACTCCCAGCAGATCTCTTGGAGAAAGTGTGGGATCGCAAGGTTTTCCAGGAAAGCAAAACAAGGGTGGAGATGAGGGAATAGGCTTCCAGTTCTTCCTTGAGCTGAAAGCCTGGGGGAATTGAGAGGGGCCACAAGAACTGTTTGTGTAGGCAAATGGGAGTTTGGGGGCTGAATCTGAGTTTCCCTCTGGGGCATTTTTGAGGGAAAAGCTGAGGTGCTGTTTAAGGGAGAGAATGCAGATTTTTGGGGTGGAAAAGGCTGAATCAATATTGTAGAGGAAGTAAAACGCTGGGGGTAAAAGTGGATGCAGTCTGGAGGGGACAGATTGAATATTTTGGAGGCAAAATGGGGAACTGAGTAGTGGAGAGATGGGGAACATTTTGGAGGCAACACTTGACAAACTCTCTGGGGTGGAGAACGACCACATTGAGGGAAAAATGAGGTGATGAGCAGTGGGCACGTAGGGAAGGTCGTGGGGGTAAATCTTGAGAAAAGCCCCGTGGTATTCAAGAAATCCTTGGAAGCAGGACTGAGGAATTCAGTGGTGGAAAAATAGGGGAATTTTGCGGGGGTAAAACTTTAAAAGATCTAAGAGTTGAGAGTGTGTGTTTTTAGGTAGAAAGGATGTCTTGTTGAAGTTGGGCGTCTGGATTGTGGCATTTATGGATCCAGAAAGTAGAAGATAAAGGAGACTCCCAAAGCCTCGGTAGCTGTGTTAAGAAATCCGTCCCAGGGAAGAAAGGTACCTAAACCTCCTAGAAGTAGGGACTAATTGGCATGGGAAGGGGAAAACCCACCCCCAGTGGGAGAGAGCGCGCCGGGTAAGGGAAGAGAAGGATGCCCTTAAGAAGAAGTAGGGAAGGTGAATTTCTCGGCTTGCTGAAATGTATCCAAAAGTTTGGAATCTGGGTCTGTGTGGAGGCCGGGATTTTCTCGGCCATATGCAGAGCCCAGCACTAGGAATAAAGGAATTCCAGGCTTTACAACGCCAAAAATGCAGTACCAGAGAGTTCTGTTATCCCGAGGACTTGGGGGATACTTGGCAAAAATTTCCGGGGGCCCAGGCTGGACCGAGCTTTTAACGCTCCCCGGATTCACGGGATCGGGGATTCCAGCGTGCCCTGCACGGGTTTTTTCAGGGAAGTCCCAAATCCTTCGTGTGAGCACGAAGCAGAATCCCCTGGGAGCTGTGAAGGCAACAGGATATTTCTTGGGAATTTTGAAGGGTTGGGTGAGTCCTCAGTGTTAGGTTGGAATGAACGCAAATTGTCCGGGAGTTGCTGGTTTGGGGATGGCCGGGTCTGGGTTTGGATTTGTGGGCACCGAGTGTTCCTTGTGTCAGCTTTAGGTCTTCTGGATTGGTGGGAATTGTCAGAGAAAAGAGAAGGCAATTGAAATGCGGAGCTCCATTCCCGGAGAAATGGTCGGGATGGGAGCGGGAAGGCTGTGGAGCTGCTGGGAGCTCGTGGAGAACGAAAGGATCTGAGGCCTGGAGGCAAAAGCTGTGGAACAAAGCCTGAAAAGGGTGTGGGGTGGGGCGGGAGGGGGAGGAGGGCACCGTGGTGGGGGGAAAGAGGGAAAGGATCCCTGCTCCGGGAATCCAGCAGGGACCAGGAGAGGATCATTTTCCATCCACTGCTCTCAGTGGAATCCTAATAAGGACGGTGGAAGGGAAGTGATTCGTTTGTTCTTAGGTTTGGAATGAAAGGTGCTCTTGCAGAGGGGACTATTGACCTGTTAAAATTCTGTTGGATACAGGAAAAGAGGGAGGAAGCAAGCAGCTGGGGAATGAAGGGGTGGATTTTTTGGTGGATACAGGGAAAGACACGGGAAGGGGCTCTCAAGTAAAATACACCTCACGGGCAGCACCAGGAGAAGCCTCAAGTGCCCTTTTTTTCCAAGCTCTGACATTCCAGAGGAGTAAGCAGTGGTCAGCCCATCACTTTCTGTATTCCTTGGATGCCCAGTGCTTTGTTGGGAAGAGATAATATTTGGAAATGAACAAATCCGGGGATGTAATTTCCTGATAGTAAAGCCCCAGAGAGCCTGGTTTTGATATCCTTCCAGCACCCAAACGCAGCAGAGGGAATCCTGGCGGAGCTGGAAAACGCTGTCGCTCCGTCGGTGGAATTCCTGGGAACTGGAAAGCAGCAGAAGCAGCAAGAACAGAGTTGGAAGCAGGCTCCAGCCGGGTAAGGCAGACACCAAATCCTTTGGAACTGGGCAGGGGTGGGAAGAACGAATTCTTACATTTGTAGCCCAGGGATTCCTGAGCAGGATCCCGGCAGGGAAGAGTGCAGGGATCAGGCTGGGGCCTGATCGCAGCTGGGGGCAGCGAGCCTTGGAATTGGCTGAAGGGAAGAAAGAGGGATCCTTTGAGCACAAGGATCAGGTGTCAAATGCGGAGATGGCATCAGACAATTCCTCGGGAGGGTTTAGTTCCTGGGCCAAATCGATCTCCTGCCTTGTGAAGGAGCTCAGAGAGCTGGGAAGAGCCCAAGCAACGCAGGGAATGCACCGGCAGATAAAAGTGCCGGGGAACGGTGGGGAAAAGCATCCGAACAGGGGGCCTCGTTTTGTACAGGGACGGTACAAAAAATTGTCCGAAAGAATAGGAATGGAATGGGATTTTACGTATTCCTCGGAGGCCACAATCCAGTGGGAAGGCTGAGAGAAAGAAACAAGGCCTAAAAAGGCAGATGAGCCAAATCTGCCCAAAGCCTCCAATGGCCACATTCCCTGGCATTGCTGAGGACTTCAGCCAAGCTCCAAGCAAAAGGTGAGCCCCTGATTTTGGTGCCAAGGGAAACTCCAAGTTAAGAATGATCCAAATATGAAGCGCTTCTCACAAAACTCAGCTTTGCAAACCTTTCTTTGGGCTAAAAAAGAAAAGATGGGAATGCCCTTGGCAGAAAAGCAGCTGTGAGGCACAGCAGGCTTCAAATGCCTGTCAGCAGGAGCTCCAGGAGAAACGGCTGCTGGCTCCGGGCATCCTGGGCTTTCCAGGCAGGTTTTGTAGCGGATTGCAAGGCAGTTTTCCTGCCTCTGGGGGGTGGCACCTGCATCCCGCTGGAAAGGGAAAATGTGGAGAGAGGGGCAAGCGGGAAGACGGTTGCTGATGTGTGTCCTTGGATTGCAGTTCCTCCCGGTGAGTCTGTGCTGCTGGAAGTTTGAAGGAGATCAGTCCTGGAGTACGTGTGGGTTCACCTGTGGGGTTTGGGAGCGACGCCGGCCATGAAATTCCAGGGATGTTCCCTTTGCTGGAGTGAGAAGCAGTGGAAGCACTTTGCTGTCTGCTTCTTCATCGCCTTCGCCTCGGTCCCCTGGGGCTCCAGGTAATCCCCTCTCACCTTTGCTTTTCCAAGGGTCTCTAAATGAGGGCTTGAGCTTTGGTGTAGCTCCCTTTACAGGGAAGATCTGTTCCAGGAAAGGTCTCCTGGTCTGGCCGGATGGCGTTGCAGGAAGAGCAGGAAACCCCACAGCTCCTGTGGCTCCCTCATCCGATTTGCCTGCAGGCAGCAGCAAGGATCATTCCCAAGTGTCATGCCCTGGCTCCGTGACTCGGTGAGGTTGTGTTCCCCCAAAGGCCAGGGGCCGCTTTGTTTTGCAGCTCACGAAAGCCCAGCTCGGTGGTGCTGGGTTTGGTTTTTGTGTGTAATGAAGGCACTAAAAAATTCCCCTCCTTCACTGGCACAGCCCTGGAGTGGGAGCAGATTCCCCTTATCCCGCAGTTATCCCGCTCCTGCCCTGGATCCCTGCGGTGCCGTGTGTTCTCCAAGCTCACAGCACTGCTGGCTCTAAACAAGAAAAACAATCCCTGTTCCTTCTCTTCTCCGTCCTTGATGTTCCCAGGCCCTGCATCTCCCTGGCTATTCCCTGTGGGAGTCTTCATCTCCATCCCACCTTATCCCGATCAGGTAAGGGTCTGAGACGTGTTTAGCAGCAAATGCATTCCTGTGAAGAAAGCCAAGAGCAAAGAGCATCCAGATGCAGAGAAGTCTTTAGAAAAGCGTTCCAGACGTGCAAATGAGGGATGTGTCTTCCTGCATCTCCTGTTGTTTTTCTCTGTCACGTTTTGGAAGGGTTTCTCTCAGTGATTTCCTGCAGTCCAGGTGCGTCCCTTCTTTTGTCCAAATCCAGTGCCAGAGGATCGAACAACTGACGAGTGGGGCCTGGGATGAAAACGGTTCTCCTAAAATGAGGGAAACAATGCTAGAAGAGAAATGAGCATCCTTTTAATGCCTGGAATAAAAATGCTGGAAAAGGGCACTTTTTATTTGATATGGTGTCATTCTCCTTTTTTTTCCATAGCTAAAACTCCACGGTGAGCAATCAGAGCAGAAATAGGAAATGCAGGAGTCTTGGATTCCACAGTGGGATTAACTTCCCTTTTCTGCTCTCTTTCAGGACAGGAAAAACCACTGAACTCGCCCCATCTTTGGGACCAAGAGCTTTGGTGCTGGAGTAGGCAAAGCCAGCTAGGGCCCCCCTTGTCCTGCCCATGGTGTGGGTCAGGGACAGGCTCCTCTTCTCCTCTGCGCTGGGATGAACTGCCTAGGGAATGCTATTACTGACAGCCCGGTCCTAGCCCCGGCTACTGGAAATGGGCGGAGGTGAAGAGGCAAGTGCCAGAGTTGCTTGGGGATGATGGAATTGTGGTGTTTGGCTGTGCCCAGAGGGGCAGGTTGGGCATTTCTGTGTGTCTGAGGACCGGTTTGGGTGCTGGGGAGCCCGGGGAGCCGAGCTCTCAGTGCATTCCCAGCTCTCCCGGGGGTGGGAGCTGGTGCAGGGCTGGGTGACAGCCTCTGGTCGGGCTCGGGGCAGGCCCTGGCCCCGGCACAGACACGCTGGGGTGGTTTGGGGCCGCTTGGGGAGCCGTGGGAGGAAAATGAGGGATGGTGCTGGGCGGAGCGATCGGCCTGTGCTCGTGTCAGCGCAGCCGTGCAGGGCACTGGGATCTGGGTAAAACACCGGCTCTCCTGGTCTTCAGGGAAGCAAGGTCTGTATTTATCCATACATATTTATCCCTACATATTTATCCCTATATTTATCCATGGATTATCCATATATGTTTATCCATATACATTTATCCATATTTTTATCCACGTATTTACCCATGAATTTATCCCTATATTTACGCATGTATTTCCCCAGGTATTTTATGAACACTCAAGTGCCATATCCATGTATTTTATGAGCACTTCCAGGGTTGGTGACTCCACCACTGCCCTGGGCAGCTGTTCCAGCGCTGGACAACCCTTCCCATGCTGGGCCAGGAGATGGATTCTGGAAATGCAGACTCTGAGGAGCTGGGGATTAAGGCAGCATTGGATTCCTTTATTCTCCCAGAAGGATAAAGGAGATTTATCCCCAGACGAACCAGAGGTGATCACACTGAGGTCATTAGTGGGATTTCTTCCTTACTCCCACAAATACCCACTGGGGTGACAGAGTTCCCTACAAGGGCGGTGTTGGAAGGAGCTGCTGGAATGTTTTGCTGTTTATTGGGATCCACAGGATGTTTGGTGTCTCTCAGAGCTGTTCCAGGCTTTCCACAGACCCAAACGCTCCTCACACTTCTCCTCAGAGTAGAGAGGTTTCCCAGAGTGCTGGTTTTTAATTTCAGATGCTGGGATAACGACACGGCTTCAGGAGGCAGGAGACTCATTGTGCTGTGCCTCAGTCCAGGCAGGGACAACCCCCAGCTAATAAAAACCTCTTTAAAGCACAAAAAGTCCCATTAAGCTGATATTATAAAGGCTGCAAATTGAAGCAGGCCTCAATCAGAAAGCAGCAGAATTTAATTCCCCCCCCTTGCCCATTTGCATGATGATCTCCTTCCTAATTGCCCATCTACGCTTTTCCCACAGAAGTGCTGTCCCGAGGTTGGAGATGGTTCCAGCTTTATGGAGCTTTGATCTTTATCTGGTTTTACTTTTTACAGGGCACAGAACCCGAGAGTGGCAGCTGCTTTCCTCTTGTTCCTCCTGTGGCAGTGAACTGCTCTTCCCAAGGACGGCTGCAGGAATTCTCAGGCAGCAGAACGTATGGAATGCCAGGCACGCTACAGAATTCCAGTGGGAGCAGCAGGAACTTCTGTTCTTTACTGGCAGGGCTGTGCCATGAAGGGGAGCTCGGAGATATTGGTCAGCTCAGGGAATGAGCCTGGCTCATGGTAAGGAAATTCACTGTGCAGTTACTTCGGGCCCTTCTCCTTCTCCTCCTCCTTCTCCTCCTCCTTCTCCTCCTCCTTCTCCTTCTCCTTCTCCTTCTCCTTCTCCTTCTCCTTCTCCTTCTCCTTCTCCTTCTCCTTCTCCTTCTCCTTCTCCTTCTCCTTCTCCTTCTCCTTCTCCTTCTTCTCCTTCTCCTTCTCCTTCTCCTTCTCCTTCTCCTTCTCCTTCTCCTTCTCCTTCTCCTTCTCCTTCTCCTTCTCCTTCTCCTTCTCCTTCTCCTTCTCCCTCTCTTCCCAACACCAGTTCCAGACCTCAGTATAATCCATGTTCCCACAGCCTGACCTTGCAGTTTTCCCAGTTTAGCAGCCCCAGCCACACTTGCAGCCTCTCTGTCTGGACTTTGTCTTGCTGAAATCTCCCTTTGTTGATCCTTTGCTGCCTCACCTTTTATCCAGCAATAACGTGCAGTGGGTGGAAGCTTCTCAGAATTCCCTCCCTGTTCCACTGGAAACATTCCCAAGTGGAAGCAGCTGCACTGCCCATCAGCACTTGCCTGCTTTTAGGGGTGGTTGAGGCATGAAGGATGCAACAAATGGAGTTGGCTCTAAGGGGATGAAATGCTCCCCCTGAGGCTGCTCAGAGAGCTGGAGCTGAGGAATCCGGGTGGGAATCACTCCAAGAAAAAGGAAGGAAAAGAGAGCAGAGGAACAGGGATGCAATTCCAACCTCTCCAAGGACTGGGATGGGCACATTCACCATCACCATTTAATCTAGACGATTTTTTCTTTGCCTCTGGCTGCCAGGAGCAGGATGAGCAGTTTAATGAGTTTAAATAGTGAATAGTTTAATTAGCTGGAAGAGACTGGATCAATAGCTGCTTAAACAAACAACTGGATCCCTGTTTCCAAGCTTGGATGTAGTTTTGGAAGGTTCCTGGCAGTTTGGCAGGGATTAGTGATGCTGAGAATGTGCTTTTTTGTGGGTTTGGGGCTTTTACTCCTGTTCACGTGGCTGCTCTTTTTCTTGTTGAGTGGAAAACAGGAGGGAAAGAGCAACGATGGAAGGAATTCCACTCTTGCTGCTTGAAGGGATGGATCAGGAAGGGAACAGGCTGCAGGGAATTTGGAGTGCAAACTGAGATCTCTCCGATATTTTCGGCTCAGTCAGTCCATCAGTGCTTGGTGGCTGTTTAGGCCACATGCAAGGTGAATGATGGTGCACATGGCAGAGCTGCTGGTGGCTCCTTCCCCTGCCCGGCTGTCAGTCACCCTGCAGGGTGCTGGAGCAGCGTGCCAGAGGCCGTGGATCCTATGGATCCCATGGATCCCAGGGGCGTGATCAGGAGCCTGGGCCTGCTGGCCACTCCTTGCTCTCTCTTACCCTGATTTTTCAGCTCTGCAGCGAATCCAGCTTGATTTTTTCAACCCCCTAGAAAACCCAGGGACCTTTCATGTCTGTTCTCAGATCTGGGATTTAAATCCAGCCCGTGACCAGGCAGGCCCTGAATCCCAGCAGGGATCTGATAAAGAGGGACCTGACATCCTAAAGAAACCCTTTGAAATCCTGCTGGGATTGATTTGTATCCATAATGGAGCCCCGAGCTCTCTGCCAGGGAGAGATGAAGCTGCTCCTTTGCTTTATTATCCTCAGGCCCTTCCCAGCTTTGAGGGAAATTCAGTCCCTCTTCAAGCCCCAAAATCATGGAAAAGCTCCTTTGTATCCTCTCCACAGCCCCTACGTGGATTAATCAACTTTTTATTTGATATGGTGTCATTCTCCTTTTTTTTCCATGGCTAAAACTCCACGGTGAGCAATCAGAGCAGAAATAGGAAATGCAGGAGTCTTGGATTCCACAGTGGGATTAACTTCCCTTTTCTGCTCTCTTTCAGGACAGGAAAAACCACTGAACTCGCCCCATCTTTGGGACCAAGAGCTTTGGTGCTGGAGTAGACAAAGCCAGCTAGGGCCCCCCTTGTCCTGCCCATGGTGTGGGTCAGGGACAGGCTCCTCTTCTCCTCTGCGCTGGGATGAACTGCCTAGGGAATGCTATTACTGACAGCCCGGTCCTAGCCCCGGCTACTGGAAATGGGCGGAGGTGAAGAGGCAAGTGCCAGAGTTGCTTGGGGATGATGGAATTGTGGTGTCTGGCTGTGCCCAGAGGGGCAGGTTGGGCATTTCTGTGTGTCTGAGGACCGGTTTGGGTGCTGGGGAGCCCGGGGAGCCGAGCTCTCAGTGCATTCCCAGCTCACCCGGGGGTGGGAGCTGGTGCAGGGCTCTGGTCGGGCTCGGGGCAGGCCCTGGCCCCGGCACAGACACGCTGGGGTGGTTTGGGGACACTTGGGGAGCAATGGGAAGAAAATGAGGGATGGTGCTGGGCGGAGCGATCGGCCTGTGCTCGTGTCAGCGCAGCCGTGCAGGGCACTGGGATCTGGGTAAAGCACCGGCTCTCCTGGTGTTCAGGGATGCAAGGTCTGAGGGACTGGATTTACTTGGGGTTTTCCAGGACAGCAGGAAGAAGAGGAAATGTGGTGCCAGAGGTGCGTCCCATCAGGTTGCATTTCCCTCTTTCCCATTTCCATTTCCTCAGTGCGGGTGTCCCCTGCAGCCCATGAGCACGGGGCCGGTGACAACTCCCTGTCTGTAGAGGGATTCCTTATGGAACAAGGGCAGATGACACTTGTGTGAGGCTTACGACTGTTAGATTTAGACCGGGATGGGTTTAAGGAAAACTAGAATCGTGTGTTAATCTTACTGGTCAATGAACAAATGGAATCCACACTTCTATAAGAAAAATTATAGTGTATGGAGCATATAGAAGAAGCTGTTTTTGCCTGCTGCTGCTGCTTGGCTTTATCATGTAACCCCATTCGAACTCTGCCTTCAAGACAGCTGTGAGACCGTGAAATAAAGAACTTAGCAGAACAGCAGCCTCCTCTGCTCTTTCACCCTGGTCCGAGAAGGAGGGGTACCCTGTCAAAGGCTCAACACTTGCCTTTGTGACTTTGTTTCTAAATTTCTACCTTTCTAATTTTGTTTGTTTCTAATTTTTTTTTTGTTTCTAACTTTGTTTGTTTTCAACTTTCTCCCTTTAGAAATTTGTTTGTTTCTTGTATTTTACCTCTTTGTTTGTTTCTAAATTTCTGCCGTTGTAACTTTGTTTCTAACTTTCTACTTTTAAAGTTTCATTTGTTTTTAACTTTTTACCATTCCTCCCAGCGAGGGATGTGTGCAGAATACTAAAACGTGTTCAGTTCTTCATTTTTACATCTATAGGCAAATGCTACTGATGTAGATGTAAATTCATTTTGAAATGAGCCAGCCCTCTCTCTCTACTCTGTCGCATACAGGAATATAAGAAGCTGGGAATAGAGATCCGCAGGTTTTGAGAATAACGAGCCGGCGTTTTTCTGTAGGAAGGAAAGCAGCAAGCGCCTGGCCCCAGGAGCCGAGACGCTCGGGCTGCAGGAGCTGCAGAGCGCCCGGAGCCGGCTTTTCCCTGTGCTCTGTGCCTGCCCCCGGGCTGAGCTGGGCGGCGCTGCTGCCGCCCGGTGCCGGCTGAGCCGAGAGGGCGGCGGCCTCGGTGGCTGCCGAGCGTGGCAAGGAGCGGGAGCGAGCGGGGCCGGGTCTGTCAGCGGAGGGGAGGGTCCCGAGAGCGGCCCCGGTGCGGCCCCGGTGCGCGGGGCGGGCCCGGCCCGGGAGAGAGGGGCGGGGCCCCGAGCGATGGAGCCGCCCCCGTGCCGGGCAGGGCGGGCCCCGGGGCCGGGCGGGGCCGGGGCTCTGGGGCGGGGCCGAGCGGGGCCGGGGGCGGCTTCAGGGGCGGGGCCGGGCCCGGCTCAGGTGCGCGGGGCGGGGTCCGCACAGGTGCGCGGGGTCCCAGGGCGGCTGCGCAGGGCGGGGCCGAGGTGATTTAAGCCCCCGAAATCGCCCCTGCCGCCATTTGCTCCCTCAGAGCTCGGGGAGGCTGCGGCCGGGCTGGGCTCCCCCGGCGTGGCCCGGGAGAGGCCCCCGCTCCCCCTCTTTCTTCCCCGTCTTTCTTCCCCCTGTTTCTCCTGCCCTTATCCTCCTCCTTCTTCCCCCGCTTATCACCTCTTTCCTACCCCCCCCAGTTTCTTTCTCTCTCCCCCACACCCTCCCTGTCTCTCCCAGCCCCCTGCCTGCCCTCTCCCCAGCGCCCCCCCACCCTCTCTCCCTGCTCCCCTGTGCATCCCCGACCCCCCCCGCCTCCTTTCTCCCCCACCCCTCCTTTCTCCCCTCTCCGTACCCCGCTCCCCAACCCGACTCCCCTCTCTTCCTCCTCCTCTGACCATCATCCCTCCCCCTCACCCGACCTTTCCCTTCCCCCCTCGTTCTCCCCAACCCACCCCGACTCCTCTCCCTACCCCATCTCATCCCTCCCCGTTCCCTCTTTCCCCCGCAGCCGCGGGGCTCGGGGCGCCGGAGAATAAAGCCCAGAGGGCCGGAGCCCGGCGCCCCTGCCCTCGCTGGAGCCCCACACGGGCCGGGCCCGCTCGGCGGGTCCCCCGTGCAGTACAAAAACAGCGCCGGGGCTCCGGCTTTCCACACATCACACTGGGGATCCCCTCCTCAGGAGGGGTTCCCGGGGGGGGTGGTGGGTTTTGGGGAGGGTGGTGGGTTGGGGTGGGCCCCCTCCTCAGGAGGGGTTCCCGGGGGGGTGGTGGGTTTCGGGGAGGGGGGTGGGTTGGGGTTGGGGTGGGCCCCCTCCTTAGGAGGGGGTCCCGGGGGAGTGGGTGGGATGGGCCCCCTCCGGAGGAGGGGGTCCCGGGAGGGGGTCTGGGTGGGCCCCCTCCGGAGGAGGGGGTCCGGGGGAGGGGGGTGGGGCGGAGGGGGGACTTTCCCCCCCTCCAGTCCCCGCCCCCTCTCCCGGACCCCCTCCTCCGGACGGGGCTCACCCCGGCCCCCTCCCGGGACCCCCTCCTGCGGACCGGGGCCCCGGGGGGAGGGTGGGGGGGTCCGGGCGGGAGGGGCTGTTGGTTTGGCCTGTGGTCTCTATGTCTGTTCATGCCACAGAGTGACGTGACCCCCCTCTGCTTCCCCCCCCCCCACCCCGAGGCCCCGGTCCGGAGGAGGGGGTCCCGGGGAGGGGGCTGGGGTGAGCCCCGTCCGGAGGAGGGGGTCCGGGAGAGGGGGCGGGGACTGGAGGGGGGGAAAGTCCCCCCTCCGCCCCACCCCCCTCCCCCGGGACCCCCTCCTCCGGAGGGGGCCCATCCCACCCACCCCCCCGGGACCCCCTCCTAAGGAGGGGGCCCACCCCAACCCACCACCCTCCCTGAAACCCACCCACCCCCCCGGGACCCCCTCCTGAGGAGGGGGCCCACCCCAACCCACCACCCTCCCCGAAACCCACCACCCCCCCGGGAACCCCTCCTGAGGAGGGGATCCCCAGTGTGATGTGTGGAAAGCCGGAGCCCCGGCGCTGTTGTTGTACTGCACGGGGGACCCGCCGAGCGGGCCCGGCCCGTGTGGGGCTCCAGCGAGGGCAGGGGCGCCGGGCTCCGGCCCTCTGGGCTTTATTCTCCGGCGCCCCGTGCCCCGCGGCTGCGGGGGAAAGACGGGACAGAGGATGGGAATAAGGGAGCAGAGGGGGTCAAAGAAGGAGCGCAGGTGGGGGGTTCGGGGTGTGCAGGGAGAGGTGGGATGGGGGGACAGGAAAGGAGGCGGGGGGAAGACGAGGACGGAGCACAAGTGGGGGGTCAAGGTGCAGAGGGGAAACGAGGGAAGAGGAACAGGGGGAGGTGGAGGGGGAAGGAAAGGTGGGAGACGGAGGGGGAGGATTGCGGGCAGGTGGGGGGAACTGGGAGGGGAAGGGGAGCAGGGTGAGGGGGCAGGGGGGACCCGGGATGGGGGCGAAGGAACGGTGGAGAAGGGGAGAGAGGGTGGAGGGGTAGGGCAGGGTTGGGGTGTGTAGGGGGACAGGGAGGGGGGATGGGGGGGACCGGGCCGGGGGGGGAGGGAGGGGAGGGCTAGGGGGGAGAGGGGGGGGGGTGGGGGGGGGGGTGTAGGGGGTGGGGGAGGGGAGGCAGAGGGGGGAGAACGGAGAAGGGTTAGAAGAAGACAAACAAACACAAATATAAAGGAAAAGAACTACAGAGACATAGAAATATGGAAATACAGAGATCTAGAGCCCGGTCCGGCCACAACCGTTCCCACCGAGCGCCGAGGGAGCAAATGGCGGCGGCGCCGATTCCCGAGGCTTAAATCCCCTCGGCCCCGCCCCGCGCAGCCGCTCTGGGGCCCCGCGCACCTGTGCGGACCCCGCCCTTCACACCTGTGCCGGGCCCGCCCCGCCCCGCCCGCGCCCGTAAATGCCGGCGGATCCGCGCCCGCTCCGCTTTGTGCGGTGGATGCTCATCCTGCTCCTCCCGGGCTGTGGCGGGACCGTCGTTCGGAGCGCTGTGCGGAGCCCGGCACCGGGGGCTGCTCCCGGCGCTGCGCCGAGCCCGAGGCGCTGAGGTGGGAACGGGACCCGGGCCCTGGGATTCGGGGCTGGGTCCTGTCGGTGTCTGCTGGGGGTCCCGGGCCGAGCCGCTTGTCTCTCGGCGGGCGGGGTGCGGCTGCCGGGCTCGGAGAACTGAGGTGGGATGGGGGATGGCATTAGGCATCGGGATCGCCGCGGCTGGCAAGTGCCGCTCCGGGATTGGCGCTGGCGCCGAGCCCGGCGCTGCCGCTCCGGCTGCGGCCAGCGCGGGGCTGGGCTCCCGCCGGAGCTCCGGCTACGCTCCCGCTGCGGCCGTGGGGAGCCGGGGCCGTGCCGGTGCCGGGCCCGCCGGGAGGGCGGCGCTTCCCCGCAGCAGGCGCTGGATCGCGCCTGGAAGCGGCCGGGCCGCGGGGACCGCCCGTGCCCGCCCCGGCCCCCCCCGAGGCCGCCGCTCCCTCAGCGCCGCCCGCCCTGTGGGGCGCCCCCTGGCGCAACCGGAGCGCCGGCGCTCCCGGCCCGGCCCCGCCCGCAGCCCCCGCGGGGACGCGGAGCTCCCCCAGCCCCGGCACTGCCGAGGCCGCCGCTCCCCCTGCGCACGGCAGCGCCCGCCTCCCCCTGCCCCGGGCCGCTCCCCCGGGGGCCTCCCGCCCGCCGCGCCCCCGCCCAACCAGCGCGCCTGCAGCGGGACGAGCCGCTCCCCCGGCCCGGCCGCTGGCGCCGAGGCCGCTGCTGCCGCTCCTGCTCTGACTGCGCCCGCTGCGGGACCGGGGCCTCGCCGGGGCTCGCTGCTGCTTGAGCCGCTCATCCCACAACTGCCGCTTGACACCTGATGCTCTCCTTCCTCCCCCCCGCTTTCTCTGCGGCTTGCACGCTCCACTGCAAAAACCTCTGGCTTTAAAAGGCCAGGGAAAAATGTTTCTTCTTTATTTCCAGAGCACAGGAGATCCTGAGTGGCAATGGCTACACAAGGACCACCAAGTCGAACCCTTATGTGAATGGCTCCTCTGGCCACTGAACCCACACCTGGGCACTCTCAGCACCCTGCTCCAGCCAAGCCAATCTCAGCTCCTGGCAATGTCCTGCCTGGGATAGGAATGCCAAGTGCCAGCAAGATCATTCCTATGCAAATACAACTCCTTCTTTTATGCTAATGCTGCTTGCCACACCAGCCCCTGTAATTGCCATAGGGCAGAGCTCCATGGCCAGCACCTGATCATGCAACAACACAGGTGAGCAGTTGTGTGACAGCATTGAACTCTTCCCATAACCCTGATTTCCTGCCCTTTCCAGGATTTACCCAACAGCTGTAAAGGTGCTTGTTCCATGGCCCTTTCCAGGGAGAAATGAGCAAGGCAAGTCCTGAGGGTTCACTTGCTCCACGGCCAAAGCTCTTCTGGAGAGGGTCAGGGCTGCTCCTGCCTGCAGAGGGGCCTTTCCCACAGGTGAGTGTTCACAGCCCAAAATCCCAGGGGCTGCTGAGGCCGGGCCAGCTTTTGTGGCCCAGAGCTGCACAGAGCTCTCAGCAACTCCGGCTCACTGCCAGGAGTGTTCCTTGGTGCTCCTTCCGTGTGTCCCAGCTGGCAGGGAATGGGGGGAAGGAGAAGGCCAGGAGGCCCAGGAAGGGAAGCAGCAGCTCTTGTGCTTTGGATTTGCAGAGAGGAGCTGTGCCTGCAGTGTCCTGCCCGTGGCACGCAGTGTGCCAAACACACATCCCCGGAACGGGCACTGGGCTGCCCGGGCAGCGCTGGGATGGACATGGATAAAGGGCTGCCCGCGGCCCCTCGGCCAGGGGCTGCTCTGAACAGGCACCCAGAGATGCTTCAGTCCTGACAGACCCCACTGACACCCCAAAAATGCCCCAAGGAACAGCTGGCACTGGGCAATGTCAGAATGGGCTGTTTGCAGAGGGGCTCAGACAGCAATTCCCAGTGCTGACCTCCCACACTCCTGCCAGCTATGTCCCAGCCACCCAAAATGCCTTCCCTTCCAGCCTGAGGCCATCATCCCTCAGCAGTGTTAAAGCCAAGGCAAGCTTCGCCCACAGCAATGAAATGCCAAGCAATGCCCTCAGAGATGCCTTCAAATGAAAGGTCAGAGTCAGAGAAATCTCTTTGGATTGAGTTGGGAGTTTTTGGGGAGCCAGCTGGAACTGCACAACTGATGGAAAGCTTTCCCAGGTGGCTCCCACTGCAGGTGCCCTGAAGGCAGGGATGTGCATCCCTTTCCTGAGGGAAAAGAACTTGCAGAGGCCACTCCTGAGGCTCTGGAATGAAATCAGCTCCTGCAGGGAGAGAAGTCCTCCCGTGGGCACAGGGGCTGCCTCAGCACGGGCTGGGAGCGTGTCCAGCCAGTGCCTGTTCCTGCTTTCAAATATCACCTGGAGCCCCAGCTCGGGGGGTGCAGGCAGCTGAATTCCAGGGAACTCTGTCAGGTGCCCCCAGGGACATTGGGGGGGGGGCTGGGGGATGAGGGTTACAAACAGCAAATTCTATGGAACATGAAGCTGTCCTTGCCCTGACCCTGCTGAGCTTCCCTGGAAGCTCTGCTGGTTCCTGCCACAGCTGGTGTTAAATAGGCAGCTCTGCATGGGAATATCCATGCTCCAGGAGGCGCTGGGAGGCTATGCCAGTGGCAATTCAGCAGGGAATTCAGGGCTTTGGGTAGAATTCATCTGAACTAGCAAAGCCAACCCCCAAATCTGCGCACCACCCAGGGAACAATCTTTGTGCTGCCCTGGCAGCCAAAGCCCCTGGGCTGGGAAATGTCAGCAGGCAAATGGATGGAATGATCTAAATGCCAGCATCCCCCAAAGGGACAATGCCATCACCTCCCTTTGCTCCCAAAGTGTCCACTGTGTTCCCCACAGGTGCCCTGGGGATGCCAGGGAGGTGCCTTTGCCCACAGTGCCTTTCTCCTGCCCCTCTCCAGCCTGAGGCCTCTTCTCCCTTCCCTGCCAGCTGCTGCCAAGGAAGGAAGACACAGTGAGTGCTGAGTTGACCTCCAAATAGTCCTTCCCTCACCTTGAGATGACCTGAGATTTTACCCCCAAAATGTCCCCTTCTGCCTCCTTCTGAGTTCCTCATTTTTTACAAGGAAGCATTCTTTCTCTGCTCTGGAGATTACCACAAGATTTGCCCCCAAAACTTTCCCCACCTGTCCACTACCTCTTTCCTCATTCCCACCTCAATCTTTTCATTCTTTGCCCTACAGATGCTTTCAATTTTTACCCCTCTGAACTTCCCTACCTGTCCATAAGTGATTACCTCAGTTTACCCCATCAAGTGCATGCTCTCTGCTACAGATCACCTCAGATTTTACCTCCAACATTTTCTGTACATCTCCAGCACTGAGTACTTTATTTTTACCTCCAAATACTCATTTTCTACCATGGAGATTCCCTCAAGTGTTACCTGCCAGATTTACCCACCTGTCCACAGCAATTCCCTCAGTTTACCTCAGGATGCTCCTGCTCTCTCCTAGAGATGACCTCACATTTTACCCCCTCAGTTTTCTCTACCTGCCCAGTTCTGATCACCTCCTTTTTACCTCAAAACATGAGTTCTTTCTTCTACAGATGAACTCGGATTTTATCACCAAAATGTCTATTTTGTCCCCTGTGCACTGACTAGATTTTAAAACCCAAACCACGCAGGTTATGTCTGTCTTACCCCCAAAATGTTCATTCTGTCCCCTACAAATTAGGTCAGATTTTTTCTCAAAACCACTTATGGTTCCTACATAATTACCTCAGGGTTTGCCCCCCACATTCTACCTCATCTTGACTACTGATCACCTCATTGCTTCCTCAATATGTTCATTCTTTGCCCTACAGATCTTCCCAAGTTTTACACCCCAAATTTCCTTGCCTAGCCCCAGTGATTGCCTCAGTTCATGTCAGTGGTCACACTCTCCCTAGAGATTACCTCAAGTTTAACCCCCAAAATTTTCCTTAACTGTCCACAACTTATTACCTCATTTTTACCAAAAAAGATTCATTCTCAACCTTTAGATCATTTCAAGTTTGACCCCCCAAAATTCCCCTACCTGTCCACTACTGATTCCCTCATTCTTCCTTCAATATTTATTTCCTTTCTACCATGTAGCTTCTATCAAGATTTACCCCCAAAGTTTTCCATCTGTCTACTACTGCTTACCTCATTTTTACCTCAAAATGTTCTTTCTACAGCTTATTTAATATTATTTTTACACAAGTTTCCCTATCTGCCCACAACTGATTCCCTCATGTTACCTCAGTGTGTTCATGCTCTCCCCTAGAGATTAGCTCAGATTTAGCCCCCAAATTTTCCCCACATGCTCAGTATTCATCACCTCCTTTTTCCCTCCAAGTGTTCATTCTCTGCTCTTGAGACTTTGTCAAGTTTGGCCTCCAAAATTTTCCTTCTTTGTCTATTACTGAGTACCTCATTTTTGCTCCAAAATATTCATTCTGTCCCCTACAGATTACATCAAGTTTTACCCCCCAGTTTTTCCTTCCTGTACAATATTAACTCTTTTCTGCCCCAAAAATGTGCATTCTTTCCCCTAAACATCACCTCAGCTTTTCCCTCAAAAATGCCACCTTGCTCTGCTTGACATCACCTCCCATTTTCCTACACAAACAATTCTTGTGTCCCCTCTCAGTCACCCCAGGTTTTCAGCTGAAAATGTCTCCTCTGTCCCCTCAAAGTCATCCCAGGTTTTCCCAGTGAGGAGCTGCAAGGAATTCAGGCAGGGCCAATGACACCAGGGAACAGCTGTAAATTCAGAGGCAGAGAGAGAAGATCTACCAGGAAAGGGGAAAGGTTCAGAAAACATTTCTGCAATTAATTAATAATTATTTCCAGTTCCCCACTGAGAAGAACACAACCTCACAGCTGTTAAGGCCTGACAGTTCCCTGCAGGGAGAGCTCAGCCCATGTGCCCAGAGGCAATCCCAGCATCTGCAAGAAAGAAAGAAGCAGCAAAAGGTGATTGCTTCTCTTTCAAAGTTATTTCAAGTGCTCACACCCAAACCCACCTTTGCTCTTGATTCTGGCCAGGTGCATGGTGAGCAGTGGGCACAGGTCATGTCATCCATGCTGGTGTGAGTGATGCTTTCTGGGGGAAAGCAGCTGATCTCCAAAGTTCCCTTCCTGCCCTGTGCCTGATCTGCACAGGAGAAAACCTCTTCCAGGAAGGGATTGTGCTCCCTCTAATGCCATTTGCCCAGTCTGTTCCATGGGGATACTGCCAGCCTGGGGCAGCAGAGGCACATGCAGCTCTCAGCACTCCCTGCTCCAAGCACAGCTCTGGGCTCCTTTGCACACTGCCTCTGCCGTGGGGTTTTCTCCAGGAGAAGCCAAGGAATTGCTCCTGGAAGGGTGCAGATTAAGTTATCCCAAAGGGAAGCAAAGAGTAAGTACTCCAGGAAGAGCCCTTGGGATCTGCTGGGCTGAGGTGGGAAGGGGACATTCATTCCCTGCAGGGCCAATACACAACAACCTCCAAGCCAAAGCACAGACTGGCAGGTGGGGTCTGACAGCAGCACTCTGACAAACCTCCTTGTCATTCTTCCCTGCAGTGACTTTTGCAAGCAAACTCTGAAGCTGACAAGCCCAGAAGCTCCATCCAGCCACTCTGGAAGGAAAGGATACTCCCAGGGATGAGGCACATTCCCAGCAAACTCTCCCAACACAGCCTGGAGGCAGCGCTGGAGCTCGGGTGTGGGGCTGGGAAGGGCTGCCAGGAGCACGCAGCCCCCAGGTGGGGTGGCAGCGGCAGCAGCAAATTCCCACAGGCTGATGGCACAGCAGAGAGACAAAGGCCAGCAGTGCCCACGGGAGGTGCAGGGTTAATTCTGCTCCCTGCCCTGCCCCATCCCTGCAGGAAATCTCCAAGGGGGAGAGAAACTCTCAGGGTGCCCAAAATGCAGCATCTGTCACCCTGATCCAGCTTCAACTCAGCATGGGGGGCCAAACTCCCCCCACAGGTAAACACTGAGCTGAGCTGGTCAGTCTCAAACACAGCCCCAGTTCTCACCTCCAGCCTGCTCCTGGGGCTGCTGCCACATTCCTGACAAGGAGCCCCTTTGGACAGGGCTCTCTCTGTGTCTCAGGTGCTGGGCACTGCAGGGACCAGGGCAGCCCCCTCTGGGGACAATTGGGGATTCATCCCACACCATGGGCAGGACCAGGGGCCCTCCAGTACAGGCTGGTGGGGCCAGAGCCCCTTGGGTTTGGCTGCTCAAACACCAAAGCTTTTGGCAAAGATGGGACAAGTTAAGTGGGTTTTCCTGGCCTGAGAGAGAGAAGAAATTGTTGAAATTAAGCATGGCAATTAAGTCCACTGTGGAAGTCAAAGGCTCCTGGCTTTCCCACTCCTGTTCTGATTGCTCACTAGAGGGTTTTATCCATAAAAAAATGAGAGGTGGCACCAAATAAAAGAGCTCTTTTTCAACATTTTTCCCCTACTTACTTTCATACCTAAAAAGGATGTCCATTTTTTCTTAGTGCATTCTTTGCCTAATTTTAACAGAACTGTTTTCCTTCCAGGCCCCACTTGTGGGTTCTTCACTCCTTTGCCATTGGACTTTGGACAAAGGAAGAGAAGCATCTGCTCCAAACGGGTGTCATCCTATGGGGAACACCCCCTGTACCAGCCCCAGCCTGGGCCAAGCATGCTGCCTCACTCTCCCCATTCTGGATGCTGGCTCCAATCCAGTCTGAGTTTTCCCCTGTTTTCCATGTCTAAGGACAGGAACTTGTCCTGGTCAGGGTGTAAGGCCTTAAACTGCACCTTGATCTGGGGGGCTGGGACTGGGATTCCAGCAGGGAATTCATTGTTTTACAAATAAAAGTTATTCCAGGGAGCTGCTGCTTCACCACACAGTGTCAGCAAAAGAGAGAGAACACCAAAGGTGTATCCAAAAACAAGGATGGAATGATTCCTCCTGCTTTGAGTGGGATCAGGGCTTATGCTGCCCTGGAATGACAAAGAACTTCTCCCTCAGCCCCCTAGAGAGCCCTCAAAAAGCCAAAGTGCAGCAGGGAAGGAAGGAAAGGCACCTGCTGGGGACAGCACAGCTCCAGCTGCTCATGGGGACTGGGACTGAGTCTGGAGCCAAAAGCCCCTTCCCAGGCTGGAGGGGCTTGCCTAAAGCACCACCTCTGGGAAGCAAAGGGCTATGGAAGAAATGGAGTGGGAATTTACAATAATAATCATAATGGATCGGGAAAGAGCAACAACAGAAGCAACAATCATTCCAAGAGAGCAGGAGGGATGCTGAGCTTTAAACAAGGTTTGAGTGAGGCAGCAGCTCCTGGCAGTTCTAACCCACAGCTCCAGCTCTGCGATTCCAGGAGCACTGCAAGCTCCTCCTGCCCAGTCCCTGGCTTTGCCTCCTGCCAGTACTCGGCACCTCGGGCACGGGTGGCTGCGAGTGCTCCAGTGCTGCTGCCCCGAGGGAGCGGGAAAATGGCCACTAAACCCCTTCCCACTGGGCTGGCTCCGAGCTCTGCCTGGGGAAAACATTTGGCACCCCTGGCATTTCAATGCAATCAGTTTCCATCACTTTGAAGATGCACTGAATAAACCCAGGGCACATAAGTAAACCTCTCCCCATAAGGAGAGCCCCAGGGAATACACAATTCTTCCTATGCCTGGCCAAAGAAACCAGGAGCCAGGTTTTGGGGAAGAGACTCCAGACTCTTATCTCCTTCCCTGGCTGTAAACCACTTGCAGAGGCTTTGGAGTTCATACAAGCTTGTCAGGATTTGGCTACTTCATTTAAATTCTATTCAGATACTGGAATGGAAGTGTCCTAAAGGCACCTCACTCAGACTTTAAGCCCTCTACCACCAAAGGATTTAGATGCTCTTTTCTTAGGAACACGCCACCTCTGCTTCTTTAGGTGTCTCCATGTGGGACATCAATTAAATGCGGACAAATTTTAGAATGCAGCTTCCAAGTCAAGTTACCTGCTAGGAAATGACTCCAGCTCTCTGGCACCTTGGGCTGTTTTAAACACAGCCTGGCCCTTCATGGCTGAGGCTCTGAGCTACACAACTTGTGAGCTGGCAAGTAACAGCAGCTGAGGTCTCATCCCAGCTGTACACAAAAACAGGGAGTGGGGGCTGCACTTGGATACATGCAGGCAGGGTTGGGCCCCTTCTGAAAGCTTCAATCCCTGTTTTTCAGAGACTCAATCAGGGATAATGACATTTTCACAAAGCTCTCTTAAGGCACGTGAAAACCCGAGCAAGAAAATGGAATCAAAGCCTTTGTTCCGCTGGCCTCACGCCCCAAATTCCAACGGGACAGACAAGTCCCTCTCCTCGCAAGGCAACGTCTCCTACCTGGATCTGTGCCTTCCCCAGCCTTTGGTGGCCGCTGTCTCCATCCTCCCACACCTCCTCATCTTCCTCCTCAGCAGGCCTGGCTTCCTCATCCTGCAGAGCAAGCACAGGGACACTCACCAGCCTGCTCATCCCAAACCTGGGCAGCAGGGATGGACTGCTGGGACCCCCTGGACACTCACCCCTCTGCTGGGCACCATCCCTGCTCTGCAGTCCATTCCCGTTCCTGGCCTGGCATCTCCTTTGAACGGGATGTTAAACCACAACCACTTGCTCTGCTGGGTTTTGGGACATCAGAGACTCCTCCAAGGCAGTGGACAAAGCTCCTGTTCCCACAGCCTCTGCCTCCCAAAGCCCTGCTAGGGCCAGGCAGAGCAAGGGAAATTTCCTGCTGGAAATTTCCTCTTGTGCCCGTAAACCCAGGGAAATCGTGGCTGCCCCATCCCTGGAAGTGTTCAAGGCCAGGCTGGCCGCAGCTTGGAGCACCCTGTGGATGGAATGAGGTGATCCTTAAGGTCCCTTCCCACCCAAATTATTCCGCCATTCCAGGATGATTCTGTGATCTCTCCCTGCATTTATTTTGCATCATTTCCTCTCTAATCTGAATTCCCAAATCGAAATGATTTTTAAAAGAAATCATTTAAAATTATCCCAGGAATAAAAAGGGGTGCATCAAACATACAAGAATCATTCCTACCTCCATCAAATCATTGTTAATTGGAAGCCTATTTCCTCATCTCTGTCCTTAGTTTTCCTTTCCTAGGAAACCTTATGATCCCACAGTTTCTCCAAGAGATTTACTGGGATTGCAGAAAGGTTTGCTTTGTCAGGGAGGCAAGGGGGTTTACAACACTTGTTCCTCTGCATCTTTATCCTTTCACCAGCTTTCCCCTGGAACGGTGCTGCAAGAGAAGTTCAGAATTACTAGAAATGGATCAGGTTCACCTTTTTTCCTCATTCTTTTCCAACGACTTCCAAATTCTTGGAATTATCCTCAAATGAGGCCTAGCAAGCTACTGTGAAAACATCAATCAGAGGAACATCTTGACAAGAGAAAACCACATCCAGCAGCAGCCAAAACAATGCCACTGCTATTCTTACCTGGTCTCCAGGTGCTCCAGCCAGAGCTCCCAACACCCACTGCCATTCCATGAGGGTGAGGAGGCCGTTTTGGACGTGTTCTTTGCCACGGGATGGGATAACAGAGCCCAGAGGGTCTTTGTGTCCCTTCCAAGCCACCCCATGATTCCATGATACCATCAGCACCTATACCAATTCCATTCTGGAAAGCCCAATTCCATTCCTCCCATCAACTCAGAATTTCTCCCTTCCTCTCTCTGCTCCACATCAGGCATGTGTTGCCACAGGCATGGGATGCCTCAGCATTGCCTGGGAATGCCACTCAAGGCTGCCCTGGTGGCCTCAGTGCTCCAAAATGCCCAGCTGGCTCCCGTTCCAGTCAGGAATGTCCCAAACAGCAGCGTGGGGTGTGCCCTCTGCCATCCCACCATTGGGGCAGCTCCCATAGAATGTGACCAACTTACTGGGTTTGGAATTCCTGGCTTAAAAGTCAGGTGGTGGAATATCCTCTCCTGGGAATATCCAGAAGACCAGAAGGCTCCCTGGAAGCCACAGGTCAGGGACAGAGTCAGATGAACGATCCTGAACTGGTTTTCAGGGGATGCATCCCCAGCCTGTGGCTGCAAAAACTCCAGAGCTGTTCCTTCCCCTTGGGACAGCCAGGGAAAACATCCCCAGCATGGATTTCTGACAGGAAAAACCTCACTGCTCCAGGCTACTTGGCTCCTCCCAAATCCAGGCCAGCACTCCAACAGGCTCTAAGGACAAAACAACAGCAAAGACCATCTCAGGGCACACGCCACGAGCTGGGCGTCACATTCCTCACTGGAACTGGGCTGTTCCCACATCCCTGGGACAGTCGGGAGCATCCCCCGTTCCTCACTCTTCCATTCAGGACAAAGAGACAACAGAGCTGTCAAACAGCCAGTGTGTAACCCCAACAATCCAGGGAAAACCACCTTGCTCTGGGGAGAAACATCATGCCCAGTTATGGAAAAAGCCAAAGAGCAGTACTGGAAACACTCCCGGGCATGGAGGCTCCCAGCTCCGGAAATGCAGCTCACAGGCTTCTTCCCATGGGAACCCCAATCTTGCCCGGGACTGGGCTCAGGGAGAAAGTCCTGCCCATTCCACCACTCTGGCACAGACACCCCAGGAAGGTGTCCCTGACCATGGCAAGGGGCTGAACAGGATGGTCTGTAAGGTTCTTGCCAGCACAGACCATTCCAGGAGTTTAAGGTGGATTTGAGCAGCTCCTGGGGACATGAACACCACCCACACCTCCCACCTGGCTCAGCCCAGAGTCCATCCAGCACTCACAGAGAGCTGCTGGGAGCTGAAATTCTCCCTGCTCCCCCTGCCTGGGAAACCCTGCCTCCAGCTCCTGGGAAAGGGGAGCTGCATCCTGCTGGGTGCCCCTGGCTCTGGGCAGCTGCCGCCTTCAGGCGGGGGGATGGCTCGGGCAGCTCTGGTGACTGTTCCACCTCAATGATTTTGTGTTTTCCTGCATTTCCCTGGGCTGGAGGGGAGCAGGGGGTGCGGTGGGAGTGCGGGAAGGCAGCGGCGGGGAGGGCAAGGAGTGGGGCCGGGCACCGCACGGCGCAGGGGGGCTTCTGCTGGCACTGGAGGGGCGCGACCGTACGGAGGCGTCCCCGCCGCTGCCGGCCACTGCCCACGGGGCTCCTGCCCGCCCCCGGCGCCACTGACCCCACACCCCGTGTCCCCACACTGGGAACCACCACGGAAAATCATGCTGGAACCTCTAATCCTGAGCCCGAGCCTTGACCTTTTATCCCCTGACCTTTGACCCCTTGACCCATTCCTTGACAACCCGAGCTTTGATCCCTTACCTTTGACCATCCAGCAAGTGGCCAAGATGCCCGCGGGTGGCTACGCCAGCGAGTAGGTGAAATGGAGACCGTGGCGATCGTGCCAGACCCGAAGGCGAGCTCCTCGGGCAAAAAGATCCACGATGATGTCGAGACTCAAAGGCCGATGACAAAGATGGGTGGGAACTGCCCTGCCCAGCAAAGGCTCGGGCGATGCTGAGGAGAAACCCTCTCCCTTTACTTCCAAGGGGCCCTCCCACAACAGCCCTCTCCTCTAAGCTAACTTCCAATTGCCTCCTGGAACTCCAAAGGTCTTTCCCTTCTCCCAACCACCGCTCCCAACACTTAGCTTTCTGAAGACAAACGGACAAAATCCATCCTTGGCAGAAAAAATGCATCAGCACCTCAGATGTCAACACGTTCCCCACGGTCCGCTTTGGCAGCTGCGAAAGATGGAGAACAAGGAGAAAATTCAGCCTCTGACAACACACGCCAAAAGAGACCCCTTCCGCAAGGCCCCCTCCCTCGAAACTGCCGAGGCTCAGCGCTTACCTGCTCTCTCCAAACTTCAGCTCCACACCTGCTCACGGTACCTAAGACAACAAAACAGAAAACGTCACTGTTGCCCTCCAGAAGAGCATCCCCGGGCTACTCCACACCACTGCCCCGGCTCACCTCAAATCCTGATCTGACTCTGGAGGTGGCCAGGACAAACCTGCACAATGAAAAGGGACACGCTCAGCACGCTGCCATAGACCGCTGGCCTATCAGCCACCCCACCTAAATGCCAACTCACCTGCTCGCCTCTGGCCCTTGGCACGCCCAGGGCAGCAGCAGCACCTGCAGAGAAGCAAAGCAAAAACACACAAAACATGCTGAGAGACTGTGAAACCACAGCCTCCCTGCTCCGACTGAAGTACACCACACCTATACCTTAGGCTTGCACGCTCCAGCATCCAGGGCCAGGACATCCTGCAAGTGGACCACCTAAAACACACAAACAACAACGGATGCTTAGAGCTGCTCCAAAAATTGAGACCGAGGCCGTAACAACTCATTCTGTCCACCGGTCACTGCTCACCTCGCTCCATCGCCCCTGACTGCCAATATCCGGCATTACTTCCAAAAAAAAAAAAAAGACATGGAACAATGCTGTAACATAGTAGCATGACATAGCCCAGCAGGACTGCAGAGAGGGGCAGAGAGGGAAAGCCGGCCAGGATCTCGTTCCCAGCCCTGAGCAGGGGCTTTACTGGCCTGACTGTCCTGTACTACCTGAGCTCTGGGGACAATGAACCAGGCTCAGTCCCTGCCTCACCACTGGCACCCTGAAATTCTGGCACTGCAAGAGTCAGGGGAGGTTTCAGCAGTGATTTCAGCAAGGTCAGAGCTGCTCCCAGCAAAAGCTGTTCTTAGACTACTCCTGGCAGAAGAACCCAGAGTACCTGCCACTGCAGGATGCTTGTGACTTCCAGGTGGAGGAGAAGGGTGGAAACAATCCAAGATGAAGACAGAATGATGAACACAGCAAAGAGGATTTCTGTATGCTCTGCACTGTTTTGTCACGTTCAGCCCTTCCTGGGCTGTTCTCTGCTTGTTGTTCTCAAGATCAACATCTCCGACTAAGGGCGGGTGATGTGAATTCCAAGGAAGTACAATTCAATTCTCCCCTAGATCTTTCCCTAAAGTACAAGATACTGATTCACCTCCCTTCCCACCAGAGTCAATCAAAGACTATCCAAAAACGTAAATGATGATAATGCGGAATCTGGTCTCCATTAGAAAAATTAATGTAGTATTTTTTATCAGAGCTTTGGTTAAATGTAACAACGCAGGAAGTGCCTGTGCTCAGGTTATTGGAGAGTGCGAGGTTTTCTCATCGCATCAGCCCTGTCAGCTGACAAATGTGGCTGTGCACTAAGGCACAAAGCACCGACGTTTGCACACTACAGCTGGAATCTGCTATCTCCGTGTGCAGACACAACCACTGCTCATCACAGATAAACCCACAAGGGCTGCTCCAGCACTGACTTACCTGGGGAAAAACCAGCACTAAGAGGAGCAAAATAAAAAGCATGGGAGTAGTAGTTTCACCCTGAGCAGCTCCGTGAGATGGGCAGGAATCAGAGAATCCCCTGAGTAACTCTGAACTTGCTTTTCCTGATCACCTTTCACAGAATCCATAGCAGCAACCCATGAACATCCCGTGTGTAGGTTTATTCCAAAACCCACTTGCAGAAACATCAGGATATTGCACCTAAAGCTGCCTCTGCCAGAGGGAAGCAAGAGCTGGGGCTGGGAGAGGAAACAGGCAGGAACTTGCTCTCAGGAGAGGCAGCACGTGGGCTGCTGGCACTGCCAGCAGGAGGACGCAGGTGGGAGCAGGTAAAATTCCAATACAAAATGCAACTGGGGAATGTGACGGTGCAGAGGCTGTAGGTTGGCAGTCTAAGACTTTGGGGTTTATCACAGCTCTGCAAAAGCACCGAATTTCGCCAGCAGGTACCACTCATCCTCCTCAGGACAAGCTTCCAAGAGTTCATCTCTCAATTTGTGCCCCAGTGTGGGCCAAGTGCTGGTGGAGCCTGGGCTGGCACCCCGAGCTCTCACCCCAGCTGGCACCCCCAGGCCTTTCCAATGTGCCACTGCCACCCAAGCCACAATGGTGGGGCCTGAGGAAAGGAAGGAATGAGGAGGGACTTAGGACACAATCCTGCCCTTCAGACAGGCAGATTTACCTGTGCTCCAGTCTCAAGGGGGCTCTCAGTGGATAACTCAAGCATCCCGCGTGGGACACTGGGGCCAAGGAGCAGCTGGAGCAGCTCTGTCACCTGGGCTACCTGTGTGTAGCCATATTTAGCAATAACTGAATTGATTGAAATAAAGGGTAAAAGCTTGACTCAGCCTGTAACTTTCACCTTTCTTTCAAGTGCAAAAAGAAGCAGAAAAATCCATTCATATTGATGCTTTCCAGCTATGTCTCTTTCAGATTCCCAGGTATTCATCCCCTCACAGAGTTTTAGCGGTGACACAGAAGAAAGTTCTTTGCGTGCTGCCAGAAAAACGAGATTTCTCCCATTTTTTATTTTCACACCTAAAGTATGAAAACATTATCATCACACAGAAGAGTTCTGCACACTCTCCTCTGGGCAAGGGGAAGATTCCCTGATAGGCAGATTCCAACCCCTCCTGTCCATATTTACATCCCTAAGGCCTCAGACCCTCTGGAGGTAACCACGGGGTTCCCAGGTGAGAGGAGTCACTGTGAGAACAGAATTAAACCCCAAAGCACCTCTGAGGAGACAGCGCCTGACTCTGGGAGTGCCTCCCTCTCGCGTGGAAGGTGTGGCTTACTCAGGAGTTACTCCAGGAGTTCCTACTCTGCCCAGGCCAGGCCTGCTCCAGACACTCCCCATGCCCTCAGAGCCACAAACCCAGCTCAGGGCTGGGCTCAGAGCTCCAACACCACCAGGAATGAGCACTCCCTGAGCCCCCTGCCCTCCCAGCCCTGCTCTAGGCTGGGCAGGCACTGAGGGGCTCACTGACACCTCCAGGGTGGCTCTTTAAAGGTGGTGGCACAGGTGCTCCACAGCAGACCTGTGCCAGACCCAACTTCTCCACGGGCAAGGAAGAACCTCCCAAAGCAGGTGACACAAAAAGCTCTGGTGTGGCCCAGGGACTGCTCAAGGTCACAACCAAAATTAGTTCTGAGCTCAGGGTGGTGTCACTTCAGTTCCCTGCCACTGCTGCCACTTCCTGCCACCTTCAGCTTTTGCTCCAGGCACCAAAATATGATTTTTTCAAGGCCAGCCCATCTAAACTATCTGAAATTGCAGCCTGGCCGATCTCGGGAGCTCCCACACTCACTCATGAGGATGAAGTGACAGACCAGCAGTGAGCACTTCTCCCTCTTCCAGCCAAGCTGTGAATTGCTCCTCCCTCAGCTTCGGCAACCACTTTTCGTGCCAGTTCCTGAAGAGAATCTCGTGCTGAACATCCATCACTTTTTCAGTGCAGAGCATTTGGCTTCATCCTCAAGCCCTAGAAACACTCAGCTAAACCAGCACTAAAACCTGATTAAACTTGCATCCTGCACAGCACAAAGAACTTGGACTTGGGCAGGAATCAGAATATCTGGGAATGAAGAGAACCCAAGAGCTCGGAGAGGTTTGCTTTGCCCTTGTCCTGCCTTGGGCTCCTGGCTCTGCCACAGCAGTTACAAGAAGCAGAGCAGCGACCTCCCCTCCCCTCCTCATCAACACAAACCCCCAAAAGCAGAGTTTGTCTCTCTCAGACCCACCTTGAGCTGTGTCCGCAGCAACAACGAGGCTGTTGAAAGCAGCAACCCCACAGCTCGGCGTCTGCAGGGCTGCACCCTCTCCATCCTACAGCCTCTCCATCTCCCCACAGCTTGGAGTGATCTGTTCTCCCAGTTTAGAGAAGGCGACACCAACCTCACTTTGGTTTGGGTACAAACTCTGAGGCAGACACTGAAGGCAAAGGAAGACGAGGCCTTGGTGGGAAGGGACCTTAAAGCCCATCCAGTGCCACCCCTGCCAAGGGCAGGGACACCTTCCACTGTCCCAGGCTGCTCCAAGCCCCAGTGTCCAGCCTGGCCTTGGACACTGCCAGGGATCCAGGGGCAGCCACAGCTGCTCTGGGCACCCTGTGCCAGGGCCTGCCCACCCTCACACGGAAAGATTTCTTCTGCGTATCTACTCTGAACTGAAGTTTAAGTATCTAAGCTCAAGTTTAGTTATTGCTGAGCCTCTGCTGAAGATAACTGAGACACCATAGTAGGAGAGAAAGGAAACAGGCCTGTAGAACAAACCACAGGCGAGTAACAAACCAAAATGATGTGGCCAAGAACAATTATTGCCACAGAAAAGAAACCTCAGTCACCAAAAACTCCAGTCTATTCCTACATCCTCACCCAGGGGGACTCCAAACACGACACTGCAACTCATGCTCCTCCCAGCTCCACACACACATTGCTGGGACCTCTTGCAAGCTGCTCAAGCTCTCTCCACGTGCCAAATCTGCCCATGGCAGAGGTGCTGCTTTCCTGGCTCAGCTCCCAAGACTCAACTCTCAGTATTTCCGCCCTCAATACTGTAAATTTCTGGTGATCTGGAGCAAAGATTTCTGGCTTGCTGTGTGGCTTCTCACACAGAACCTGACCCCAGGGGCTCAGTCTCACTCTCTCCGTGTTTGACACAAGTCATAAAGCAAGAACTGCAAAGACATTTCGAGGCAGTATCAGGGGCCTGAGACAGCTTTTGAGATCAAAGTTGAAACCTACTGTTTTCTTTCATTGCTGTTAAACTGTACTGGAGTCCTGGGGGCACTTTTGGGCGCCACAGTATACAAAAGATACAAAGCTGACAGCATCCAAAGAAGGGACATGGGGATGGGGAAGGGTGTGGAAGGACCATGAAAGAGCTGCTGAGGGCACTGGGTTTGTTCTGGTAGAGAAGTGTGAGGTCAGAACACATCGGGGGCTACAGCTCTGATCTCCGCTCCCTGGGACACAGACAGGACCCAGGGAGCAGCTGGAGCTGGGCCAGGGCAGGCTCAGGCTGAGATCAGGGAAAGGCTCTTCCCCCAGAGGCTGCTGGGCACTGCCCAGGCTCCCCAGGGAATGGGCACGGCCCCGAGGCTGCCAGAGCTCCAGGAGCGTTTGGACAGCGCTGCCAGGGATGCCCAGGCTGGGGCTGTTGGGGGGTCTGGGCAGGGACGGGGGTGGGACTGGGTGATCCCTGTGGGTCCCTTCCAGCTCAGGATATTCCAGGATTGTCTCACTCCCCAACAGGGGAGAGTCTGCTCTCACACAGAGCTGCAAACACACTGTGCAGGAGGCAGCAAATGACAACAATTGACATTGATACATTAATAAAGCCAAGATATTAAGCAAGCCAAAAGATAAATTTTCCCTTTTGTTCCTGACCAACAAGACCTGTCGCAGTCCCAGTCCAGCCACTAAGCAACTCCAGTGTGACACAGGGACTGTCTCACACCTCGAGGCCGACACACAACAGCAGCACAGCACCGGGAGTTTAATCACGTTTCCCTCATTAGAGGAGACAATTAATGACCGCTCAGGTGCACAACCACTCCTGCAGAGCGCTTCACTAGACCCCGTTTTGCAAGAACTCCCCCAGGCTGCAAAGCCCCATTTGCCAGGGACCTGAGAGAAGAATTCGGTAGTTTTAAAGGAATGTCAGGAACTAGGAATACACCTGAGTGTAGGAACCGAGAGTGCCGAGAATATTTCTCGGTTTCCATCTCGCCCGATCCATCTGTTACGGCGCAAGGCAGAGGCAGGTCCCTACCTCCCGAGCCTGGGGTCCTCCCATCAGATGAGCCATGCGCGCGGCCAGGGGCGGTCCCGGAGCTTCCATCGGGCCCTCCCGCTATCCCCACGCGGCCCGGGTTCGCGGCCGCTTCCGCGTTTGAACGGCGGCGCCTGCTGCTGACGTCATCACTCCCGCCGCTTCCATCCCGGCCTTACTTCCGCCTTCGGGAGCCCTCGCTTCCACGCCTGCGCGGCGCGGCATCGGCCGCCCCTCCTCAGTGCCGGTTACCCCGGCAACGCCGCTCGCGGCTCGAGCCGCTCCTGGCCCGGCCCCGGCCCTGCCCGGGACGTCAGCCCGGCCCCGCTGCCAGCCCAGCCCCGGCCCCGCTGCCAGCCCAGCCCCGGCCCCGCTGCCAGCCCAGCCCCGGCCCCGCTTCCAGCCCAGCCCCGGCCCCGCTGCCAGCCCCGCCCCCGCTTCCAGCCCAGCCCCGGCCCCGCTTCCAGCCCAGCCCCGGCCCCGCTTCCAGCCCAGCCCCGGCCCCGCTGCCAGCCCCGCTCCCGCTTCCAGCCCCGCCTCCGCTTCCAGCCCAGCCCCGCTCCCGCTTCCAGCCCAGCCCCGGCCCCGCTGCCAGCCCAGCCCCGCTCCCGCGTCCAGCCCAGCCCCGGCCCCGCTTCCAGCCCAGCCACGGCCCCGCTGCCCGGCACCAGCGCTTCCCAGGCCAGCCCGGTCCCGCCCACGGTCCCGGCCGCCCGCCCGGCACCTCCAGCCACACACGGACGCTTCAGCTGCCACGCCGATACGACCGATAAGCACAGCACCTCCAGCCAGCAGTGCAATTCGTTCGGCTACTGCAGTTCCATCCTAGGAGCTTTCGGCAGCTACACCTCCTACCAGCTCTGTGTCCACACAGCCCCCGTCTGCACCGCAGCCACAGCCGTGGACACACAGCAGAGACATTTCAACAGCTGCCGTGTCACCACGGCATGTACCCCCTATCATCACTCTGATAACACCACTCAGAGGATTATCACAACAATCACACGATGCTGAACCATGTTTCCCGTGCCATTTCAGCGAAACAAATACGATTTTATCTCCAGAACAGAAAGAGGACTTTCTCAACTATACGTGGACACCTCTTCCATCACAACAGGACCAAGCACGCGTTATTAATAGTGACGTCTCGCATCGAGACATTCCATTTCATGCACATTCTTCTCGAACTTCTCAGGGACATTCAGCTGATTTTATGGGACTTTTTCATCCTCAAATGCCTGCTCAACACTTCAGTGAGAAGGATATAGTGACCAGCACAGCTTCAGAAAGCATTCCTCTATCTTCCCAAGCTTCATCTCCTTTTTTTACAACAACCAATACAACTCCAACTTCTCATATGCCTTCTTCACAGCTTCGAAATCCACAACAGGCATCTGATCCCTCATTTTTCCACCGTCGCTTTCAGCGTTCGGATGACTTTGTTCGTCACCTTTATTTCCGACTCAGAGAACGTGCAGATTATCTGCCTCCAGAGGTTGCAGCACTGGGTCCCCACCCCTCACCCATCCCGCATGCTGGCAGTACCCTACCCAGATCCACTGCACCCTCTCCTCCAGTGGCCAGATCACAGCCACCTGCGATGGCAGGTTCAGCCACTCCTCGTTTATTTCCTTACAGTGCACAGCCGCAAATACCGACCCCTATTCCTCATCCAGGAGGGGGAGAAGAACATGGAATAATAATAAAATAAAAATTTAAAGTTGTTTATTTTATATTAATTTTTTTTAATTTCATAAGAGAACTACATACCCCATGACATTTGAGTTTCAATTATTAATTCAGTTAAGGTTCTCTTTAAAGTTTGTTTCATCCTCTCTACCCGTCCTGAACTCTGTGGGTGCCATGGGATATGTAGTTCTCTCATAAAATAAAATAAAAAAAAAAATAAATAAAATCAACAACTTTAAAATTCTTATCCCTTAGACCCTATGTTTCCCACCCAGCATGAAGCATACTTGCTTTCTTCTGTGTTAATGAGTTCTTTTGAATTTATAAATACTTGTATTAGCGGTGATGGCGCCCGCCCGCGGAGTGATCCGCCGGAGGGACTATTTGTGATGCGCTCCTGCCCGCGGAGGGATCAGCGCTGATGCCGCCCCGCCCGCCCAGCTGCTCTCGCTGCCTTTTCCCGCTCTCCCCTCTGCTCCCAGCGCTTCTCCTGCAAAGGGCGCGGCTTTTCCTGGGCTCTTTTCCTGCCGGGCTGCAGCGAGCGCTCCCCTCAAGGAGCAGGGGCAGCTTTGCTCGCGGCGGCAGCGATTCAACAGAGCAGGCCCGGAACAATTCCTGCTTAGCCGGGCTTTGAGCACATTCCTGAGCCAGCACCAGCAGCAGCGAGTGAGGCAGCGGCACATGAAGGAGGCTGCAGCTCTGGCCAGGCTGGGGAGGGGCTCCTCTGTAATAGAAGAACAGGGAGAGACAAACCAGAAAGGGCAGGAAAAAAAGAAAAAGCCAAGACAAACTAAACTTTTTTTAAAAATAATCTGGATCCAGAGGGACTTCTGGCTGGAGAACTTCCTGGGGAGCAATCCTGCCCCTCTGGGAGGCAATGCCAGGGCAACTCCAGCTGAAACCTGCACACAAACACCACAAAGATTTCAGATATTTGCAGGAAGCATCCACTTAGCAACTGCTGCTTAATAATTTATTCCCTTTCCCATTAAATGGTACATTCAGTCCACAAGACTTCAACACCTTTCTGGTAGTTTTATTTACAGTCTGCAGCGTGTTCTGTAAAACACAGGAGTGCACACAGACACACACGCACAAACATTTAAAGAAGTACAGTTTATTCCAAAGGAAGTCTACGCACTACTTTTTCCATAAAAATTATTAAAAATACTTTAGTTACTGTATTCTACCTAAACCAAGATACTTGAGAATTCTTCCACAAGTGATGCCCCCTCCCCACAAAGGGCACTCCGACAAGAAGAAATTCAGGAGACTGCATCACCAAATAAAATCCTAATGGCAACTGCTTCAATGCACCAGAAGAACAACGAATTCCCACTCTGCATCCAGCAATCCCTGCTCTGCAGCCTGTCTGCATCTGCTTTTGTAGGGCTTGTGGGGCTTTTGCATTCACTTCCTTCTCCAGGGCAGTTCCCACAAACAAAGAATGACTGAATTTCTGCAGACTGTCACTCGGCAATCCTGCATTTCACACATGCAAAGGGAAACACTTTCCTTTGAGCCCTTTATTTCAAGGAGTCTCTTTTTTACTGAGCATCCAGTGAGAACAGTGCCCAGTTGTGGCTGTTATTATTTCTCTGCTTTTGCTGCGTGGCAATATTGAGCTGGAGCTCTGCAGAACACCCACTGCAGCCCTTGTCTCACTGGGGCACACCGAATTGACAAAAAAAAGGCACAAAGATGAAACTCCTAAAGCAGCAGCAGCCCCAAGTCACTGAGCTGCTGCTTCCCACCACCAACACTCTGTGTCTCAGCAAACACTTCCAACGCACGAGCCAAGGCCACAGGGGAGTGAAAAGCCCAGAGCCTGCGGGCAGGACAAGCACTCCATTGATCAGTAACAAACCAACACAGCTCAGCTGGATGGTGCACTTAAGACTGGACCTGGAAGCATCAGGAAAAGCCATTGGAACACAAGCTCAGCAGCACAGAATCCATTTGGCACCAGCTGATGAGATGGGAGGCTCTGTGTGGGACACGTTGTGCATTCAGCTTCAACAATGCCACAGCTCCACAGCAGCGCTGAAAAACTTATGCTTTTAACAGTTGGAGAGGATTTTCTCAATGGAAGTGAAGCTGTCATTAACAGAGGAACAGCACACGATGCACAACATAACCTGCAATAAAAAGCTTTTGCTTTCCAGCATGTAAGCATCCAGGTTACTGGACTTCAGCTCATGGAAACGAATCTGATGATAGATTTTTTTTTAATTTTTCTTGGAACTAAAAAAGTAAAATCTTCCATAAAAGGATAAAGCACAAAAATACTCTCTCAGTACGTCTCAGGAAGCCATTTAATACCTTCCATGTCCTAGGAACAACTAGGCAAAACACTTGGAAAGTGTGAGCAGTAGAAATGTTGACCATTGAATGTTTGGCAGCCGTGTGCTCCAGCCCCTGGGAGGGGCTTGTCCCCCACTCCACACCAGTCCTGCAGCTCCCCAGCTATTTCTTCTTCTTCTTCTTCGGGGGCTCATCCTCAGAGCTGCTGCTGCTGCTGCTGCTGCTGGAGGAGCTCGGATCCGAGTCGAAGTCGGAGGAGGAGGAAGAGCTGCTGGAGGAGGAGGAGGAGGGGGAGGAGGAGGAGGAGAAGCTGTCCTCACTGTCACTGTCCTCGGAGGAGGTAGAGGAGTCCTGGCTGTCAGAGGAGTCGCTGGCTGAGCTGTCACTGCTGCTGCTGCTGCTGGAACTGGTCACACTTTTGGACCTGGGAGAGAACAAAGAGCTGAGCACAGCCCTGCCAGAGCCCATGGCACCGTGTTCTCTGCTCTGCTGTAATTATCCAAAGATCAATTTGTTGCCTTGAAAATTTCCAGGCCTCACCACCTAAGATGAATTCCTGTGCCCTCCCTCCCTTTCCCACTCCTGGATGAGTGGATTTTGGCCATTTGAGCAACGGCAGAGTGGCCCCAGGGCATGACATAGGCCAGCAGGACTGCAGAGAGGGGCAGAGAGGGAAAGCTGGCCAGGATCTCGTTCCCAGCCCTGAGCAGGGGCTTTACTGGCCTGACTGTCCTGTACTACCCGAGCTCTGGGGACAATGAACCAGGCTCAGTCCCTGCCTCACCACTGCAGCAGGAATTCTGTCAGTTGTGACCAAACTTGTCCAGCGAACACATCCTACAAGCTCCTTCCTGGGCAGTTATTAATAAGGAAAACCAAGAGACTGTAAACAACCTTAAAGCAGGATACCAAGCTCCAGCCTTTTCTTTGAGAAGCAAATATGGCTAATTTGTGCCTGCTCAGGATCAGAAGGAGCAGCTGATCTCCTGGCAAGAGCCCAGGGTGGAGCACGCAGCAGAGCTGGGACACTGTGGTGGGGTCCTGCCACGTTCCTCACCATGGGGCTGCCGAGTCCCTGGGAAGTGCCCGTTCATTGGGTCACCCTGCTGCCAGCAGTTGTTTCGCACTTCCCACTCCACATTAATGTTTCATCTCCGGCATTTCAAATGCTTTGCATTTCTGTAGGAGCGGGGAGCCTGTCTCCCATGGCAACAGTGCCAGGAGTCCAGGACAGGAGAAGGAGCTGAATGGGAGCACAAACTGGAGAGGTTTCTCACTACAGCTCAGCTGATTGCTGTTACTGAAACCCAGTTCTTGCAGTAAATCAATCTCAAGTGTTTGCTCCTCCATTCTGCCACAGCTCACCTCAAATACCACTGGATTTGGAGCCTTTCAGTGGCCAGGGCAGCTCCGGGTGCCCCAGGCAAGACCTTGGTGGAGACTTTCCCTTGTCAGCAGTTTGCCAGGGGACCCTCAGAACACCTATCCTGTTGTTTTCATCCATGGAACTAGTGGGATTCTCAACCCTGCAAGAGGCAGAAGCACCAGCAATCCTGGCCCTTCCTCACTAGGACTTTCAAAATAAGCCAAGGTCTTCTGTGTCTGTTCAAATTAGCTTTAAAGGCACTGATTTAACAGAGAGGGTATTCCCCCCCTCCTGAAATTCATTGGGAATTAGAAATGGACACAAAATAAAAATGAATGATTCCTACTCCTCCATCCCTTACTGTTCTCATCAGTCCACAACACTTGCCCCATGTGACAGAAAAGAGAAGGCACACTCAGGTTAGGGTTAAACTGTGTTTACGTTCTCTTTTCAGGCCAAACTAAGGAAGCACATCCAAAACCCCCGTGCTTCAGAGTTGGTGCATTTCCTCTTCAGGCCGCTGGAACTGGTAAATCTTATTCCCAGGTCTCACTGGGAACTCCTTTTATTTCTAGTTCACACTTACAAGTAGATAGATTGTGCAACAGGGTTGGAAAACTGCTCATACCTGGCCACAGCTTTCTCAGGAACTTCCAGAAGCGATGCCGGTTGTTCCTGGCCTCTGATCCGGTTTGAAGCTTGAAGTAAATACAGGAATCCCAGCAAATATGAATCCTTCCACCGGGTCAATAAGGCATTACTGTGAACAAAAGGGGCAGCCAGCTGGAATCCCCACTGGGAATCTGTCTGGTCTCACCTTCAGGCAAATACGGCTCGGTATTTGCACTGAAAATGCTTGGAAGCAGAAATCCCAACTTGGAAAAGGAGCCACAAAGGAATAGCAAGATACTTTCCATTTTTTGAAGTGTCAGCTTCTGACACTTCACTCGTCTGTAACAACAGCTCATTTGTAGATCAGCTCTTCCTTTGACTCCAATCCAAAAAAATCTCATGTTCCCTTGAACTGTCCAGTCTCCTTCAAAGACTTAGGTTGATGTTTCTTGCAGTGACTGAGCTGATCCAAGGATCAGCTTTGTCTTCGCTTCCTGCTCATCTGTGTGTCCCTGGTTTGACATTTTGACCGTTTCCTGCAAGTTCTCTCCTCTTTGTGTGGTTTGTGTGTGACCCAGATCATCAACAGCTGCGGTGGCCCCGAGCTGGCCCCGTCTGTCCTCAGCCCACTGCTTTCTAAAGACACCACCCATTTCCTGAGAGGACACCTGACACCCAAAGAGATAAACCTCTGGGATTCCCTGGGGGAGACATGGACCAGATCCAGGTAAGGACAGAGCTGCCATCTCCCCAGGCTCCCCACGCAGACGGGATGCTTGGATTCCCTGATGCTCCTGCTTCTTCTTTCAGGGGATGCCCTGAAAGACACATTCTTCGTGAATGTCACCTCATATTCCCACTTTCTGTCCTAGAGCCGAGTGGCCCCGAGACACGAACATCCCCACCTACATCCCCAAATTCCACAACGGCTGGGAACCACCCACAGAAATCTTCCGTGGAGCTCCCTGGGAAATAGACATTGGACACTTGCAAGAGGAAGGTTAGTCCTGTGTCCCTGTCTCTTCACTCTCCCTCCCCCTTTTCCGGAGAAATGGAGCTGCAGGGGTAGTGGTGGCATGCAACAAGTAGTTGGCTCAAAACTCAGTTGGATCTGGTTGCCCCAGTTAAATACAGAAAGCAAATGAGGCTGGAAAAGGGCAGCAATAATGAGCCTCTCCCAATCCAAGGCAACAGCACCCTACAGCGTAACTGAGCTCCAGGGACACAGGCTTCCCAGGAGAACACCTTGACCAAAATCTGCCAGACCATGACTCATCTACCACTATCCCTCTCCTTTTCTCCGATCAGCTTTCCCCTTTCCTGGTAACACTGACTCCATGTCTGCCTTTCCAGCTCTCCTCAGCCAATGGATATCCTTACTGGAACTCCTCACTCAAGCGTGGCCAGACGGCTGAGCAGACACAGGTCGGGGATGCCTTCAAACAGAACATCACTCCACATGGAAATAGGTGATGGATCCGCACGCCCGGAGCTTTGGCTCCCGCCTCGGAACCTCATGAACGCACACGGACACGTACAGTGACACTGGGACGTTTGGGCATCCTGGAGACAACTCCCTGCCACTGTTAATAACCACCAAGGGAAGACAAAGATCAGCTGAGGGGTTATTCCCATAAGCACTGTCTGCTGTTTAACCCCCAGCAGCTCTGCAAGGAAAGGAATCGCAGGTGTTTTCCACGCAGGAGGCAAAAATATTGACTGACTTCATCAGTCCATCCATAGGTCTTGTTTCCCAACATCAGCCCAGCAAAGTGACCTTAAGGATCAGGTGGCAAAGATGCTGCACTGCGCTTTGGCTCTCCATGTGTGTAGAGACGCTGGAATCATGGAATCACAGAAGGGATTGGGTGGGAAGGGACCTTAAAGATTATCCCGTTCCAACCCCCTGCCATGGCCAGAGACACCTTTCACTATCCCAGGTTGCTTCAAGCTCTGTCCAGCCTGGCCTTGGACACTGCCAGGGATCCAGGGGCAGCCACAGCTTCTCTGGGCAACCTGTGCCAGGGCCTCAGCACCTTCACAGGGAAGGATTTCTTCCCAATATCCCATCTAAACCCACCCTCTGGCAGCGAGAAGCCATTCCTCCTTGTCCTTTCACTCCAGGCTCTTCAAGTCCCTCTCCAGCTCTCTTGGGGCGCCTTTAGGCACTGGAAAAGGCTCTAAGGGCTCTCCAGAGCCTCCTCTTCTCCAGGCTGAACATTCCCAGCCCTCCCAGCCCGTCTGTGTAATGCTCTAGCTCTTGGAGCACTTCCTGGCCCTTCCTGTCTGATATTGCGCTGGTTTATTAAAGGAAATTCTGACTCTTTCTGCTATCTCTGTGTATTTATCTCCAAAGGACTGTGAGTACGGAAGAGTCATCCCCTATGTTCCTCAGCTCTTCTTTGGGGAACTCACCTATAAATGGAACTGCAGAAATGGGGAGGGAGGAAAAGGAAACAGGATGTGAATCGAGCACCTGCATAGTGACCACAGATGTCCACTGCTAGACAGACACTGATGTCAGGCAGATCATGCCCTCCAAATAGTGCTCAGAAAGAGAACAAGTTTGGGATTCCTGAAACTGCTCTGAATTGGATTTGCTTAAACAGATGTCATTAGTAAAAGCAATCAAAGAAAGAGTTTTGATCCCTCTTCCAAGCTGATGCCACTTATCATGTATCTTCCCTGCATTCTTCTAGGGAAGCTGTTTTTGATGTTGTCCTGTCCTTCTTTTTATAAGGGAGCAAAAATACTTTGTTAAGTATTACTCTTTCAGTTTTGTTTCCTCTCATCTTCTGAGATACAGTAAAGTGAACATTCAGCAGAATAGTTTTGTATTTTTTGAACACAATTCTTCTTTTATCCAACTGAGGCCCTTCTGTGATCATGAAAAAACAGAAACTGTTGTGAACTACAGTTTACACTCATAAGAGGTTGACATGGGTCAGTTCTCCAAGGTTATTCTTAGTTCAACTGCTGTGTAAACTGTTGATGTCACTGACTGGAGGCTGCTCTTCAGGACATTATAGATATGATAATTATATGACAGAAAATGCAACATATAGTTGAATCTGACCTTCAAGTTCACTAGCTTAAAAAAGGAAAAAAATGTCTGTAAGAAATTTGCTGCTTTTCCCATTACTAAGATGTAATAAATGCCTTCAAGTTTATACTCAGTCGACAGCATATACACATGGACAGCAGTGCCCATCCATCTTCAAGCTAGGGTACATTTTAAGTGTCAATGATCACTGCCTCCAGAAAGCATTTTTGAGACAAAACAGGCAAAGTCTTTTGCATATCTAGACAATCATCCAATACTAGGATCTTCACTCTCACATAAACAGTTCATGTTTTTCCACAGAGGAATCTGAGATAGATTTTTCTGAGAAATAACAAACCACCAAAAATTAATTAAATGACAAACAAGGGAAAAGCACCACTTCCTCACTCAGCACATTTTCCTTGATTTTCATTAAGCATTCAGATTTACAGATGCTGATATTGCCACAAGAGCAGTTTTTTTCTGGTTTAACTTCCTCTTCCAGTAGAGCAAGCACAGCTGCAAAATGCAAGCTCACTTCTAGGCTCTCTTACACATCACCAGTTTACCACATTCCAACCAGTCACAGCTGTGCAACACCCCGTCAGGGTACTGGGATTACTGCAGTGCCACAGACAGTTTAAGTGAGGCTCATGGAGCTGTACAATTTTAACTATGTTTTATATGTATAATTAAATGATGCATGACATGGAAATAAGCCAGCTGTACTGAAACTGAACAAACTAACTGCTCTGATGCAACAGTTAAGCATCTCATCAGTTCTAAAATGAAACAGGTTTAAAGCAAAAACAATATAGAGAACAGAATGCTTGACACTGTTAAATAGCATGGTCAAAGGATAATTTTTGAACATTAAGGAAATGCACTCACCCAGTCAAATTTTCAAAAGAATTCCTGGCACCAAAATGTTCTCTGTTTGCTTTTTCACCATGTTTTAAGAATGGATCACTCTGGGGGAAGAAAATCCTGTGTGCAAAACACTGCGTGAAACTAAACAATCCTTAAACATGGCTAATTTCCATGTGGAGCTGATGATTTAGCACTGTCATCCTTCAGCAGAGGAGAAAGAATTACCTGTCTTTAGTTTATTTAGGTAAGATGAAAAAAGTGAGGAGCGTGAATTTGATCTTGCTTCAATTTACTTCAGTGGAAAAACTCTTGCCATGACTTCAGTGAGAGTGAGACTGCATCTTAATTCATTCTATATGGAGAAAAACAAATCAGCTGAGAATAATGCTTTTGTTTATTAGATGTAAATTACTACCACAGTCGTTTTTAACAGTGCTAAGTAAATCCTGCTTTAAAAGCCAAACGTTGCCTTCAGTCCTGCTTATTCCTCTGTACTGTGTCACAATGCAGGATTCCTGGTCCTCTGACCAAGTCACCACTGTCACAGTAAGCATGGCTTGCTCTGGGGAATGGCCACATTCCCACACGGGAATGATAGATGTTTGTGGATGTCACTGGTGACAATGTCCAAATCTGGGCTAGGGCATGCCCCCCAGCCAAGAAACTAGGGTGCACACTTTTGTAATATAAATGCATTCACTGAGAACACAGACTACACTTACTAAAATGTCCATGAAAAGCAGCCAAGTAAATCAAATCAATAGGGTTAAATTTGCAATTAGGATTCTCTCTTTCGGCAGGAAAATTTTAGGATAGCCACAAATTGAGAAAAATTTGCTTTTTTTTCTTCTTTTTCTCAGAAGGCAATCAACCTTCTGGTCTGGCTATTCTTTACTTCTCCCTATGAAGTAAAATCTAAAAAGACACACACACGATATTTATGGAAGGACCTCCCAATGAATTAGGAAAAATTATTACTCAGAAGATCAAACAGAAACAAGACTGTCTACACTGTATGAATTAAACATACATGAATTAGGACACTGAGCCTTCCATTCTTTAGTAACAGAACTGATGCTGTCCTGAAAATGACATTAATGAATTAGACTGGTATATGAAAACCTTCTGCATCTGCTCTAGAGGTTGGAATGAGGATGTTAAATGAGGCAGCAGACAACAAGGACGTGCTGCTTAGGGAAGCTGAATATCACTTCTGTGCTTGTGGAGTTCTGCAGTTTGGATGAAGGTCACAGGTTATCTCCAGCTACATGAAAATGAGTGATAAATACACACTGTTGGTCTTAGACTGAAAGCAGTACTAGGCAAAGAGAGTCAAAATATGGAATATTACTCAAAATCATCCCCTGGTTTTCTAAAGATCATAATCTTCTATTAGAAGACAGTTTGTTACCTTCTCCTAATATTAAAGCTGTAATAGTAAAAGCACCTCAATCTTGTAGAAGTATCTAAGATACACAGAATAAGTAAGGTATATGCAGTGAGAGCACCCTAAAAACATCACAAGAGGAGTGACAATTTCTGGGATAGTAATGACATGAACGAGTATCTAAACGTTAAGTCTGAGTGAATAAGAGAATTTTTCAACTAATGGATCAGGGAAAATGTGAAAGGATGAGATATGTGATTAAAGATCATAGTGTATTCGGTTAACACAGGTGGAAAATATATGACTTTGATTCTGTACTACAACATATTTTAATTGATTTGTGTGTAGTTTTAGTTTTATACATGCACAATTTTTTAGAACACATCTTTAGACTGGGACAAACAATAAAGGAAATCCATTGTATGACTTTACATTGATCCCAACATCACTCACTGGAATATCTTAACATTTCCTGCACAGATTCCCATTCGTTAAGATGACAACCTTGAGAAGAAGGAAACCTATAACTGCCATTCAGAGAAGGTCTAAAATTTCAATTGCTGTTTGAACACAAAGGAGCTTTGACATGCTGTGGTTTATTGAAGCACTCCTGCAGTTATAGACACATCTTTAACCACCCTACCCTCTCCCTCTTCCTCCATCCACCACTGATTGATGCAACTGGAAGATTCAGTAACTGCAGAGCAAAGTCCCACTTACTTCCAGCTCTCCTGCCCCAGCAAATGCTCAGCTCTTCTGGGAAGATGGAGCTATGCCATAAGCACATTGCACCTGAAAGGAGATGAAACCTTCCCTTCAAAGACACATGTGACCAGGTTTTTGGAACTGCCTGATGTGGCCAGTTCTCATCTGTTTTCCATAAAGAAGGAAAAGAGCCCTGTATTCTCCTCTTCATGAGAGTTCAAGTATGAATTCCAAAGAACAGAGATGCCAGGACTTGTCAGTGACATGACTAACAATTTTATGAGAACTGGCAAAAAACCAGTTCATTTCTCCTACATCTTATTCTCAGAAACCTTGGAATTGTTTTGTCTGAAAGATTTGGGGGGAGGAAGGTGGACTTAATTCTCACAACTATATTAAATATTCAGTACATCTGATATTCTGTTGTCAACACGCAAAATATAGTTTAATTATGATAAGCCATACTGGAATCATTTACAATACATAAATGTGAAAAAACAGCATTAAATTATTTCTTGTTCCATGTGGAAAAATAGACACCTTCCAACCCCCCAAGAAAGTAAGACAAGGCACAATAAATTCTGGTAATTCTCTTTCTTCTGACTTTTCAGTTCCATCACAGCTCTCAAAACTAAGATTTATGTGCTGTTTTGCATCTGTATCTGTTGTTGATTTTCCCCCCCTACAGGGATATAGGTGAATAAGTTTGGACAGGAAACGGTATCCCTCAAGCCAAACTGAAAGGTTTATAAAGTTGCTAAGAAAAGTTTGGGTCAGGGCCTAAATATCAATCATCTGCTCACTGTCTTTTTAAACGAGCTCAGGCATTTTCCCAACTGTTCCCAGCAGGTCTCTGCCACTATTTTAAACTAAGATTTCAGCCATTTTTTTTCCCCTGTGTTGACCTCACTAATTTTTCTTTCTCCCCCTCTTTACCTGCCAAAGGCATCCATCAGGATTTTGCCAAAGGCTATCTGCTTTTGAAGTTGAGAGGAATTCACTAATCGTGAGTGTCAAATCCACAGTAAATGCCATGGCCATATGGTATATGCTGCTTTTGGGAATTAGCTCAAAAGGCCTAGCTGTGAGAAGGCCGGCTGTATGTCAGGAGGGTTTTACTGCTAACTTTCATAACTCATGTCAGCTCTTTCAGTTTCTGTATGCATTGGCTTCAGGGAGTGCAACTGTTCCCTGAATTTATAAAAATGTTGTCAAGATCCCTTGATCTTGCTTCCTCTGTCTCTCTCGCACAAACACATCCAAACACATTTATATACACAGTGGAATAGCATGCACAGTGGCATGCAAATCTAGCAAAAGAGAAGCTTGTAAATAAATAGCATGTCATTCTGCTTACTCAATACATTTCTCTGGGTGTTAAACTCATGATAAACATATCATAAGCCCCGATGAAGGCTCTACAGCCTGTCCCATCACACCATCCTGAGTGTAACTCTGCAATGCATAGGAAGACATAAGTTTGAAAAACAGAGCAGAAATAGCTCCCCTAAGGGCAAGGTGCTGACATAGCTGAAACATAACTAACTGGAGAGCATTTGTTTTCACTAAAGAAGGAAGTGTCAGTGACACATCTCTGTGCCTGTGGAGGTGTACTGTACATTCAAAGCAAAAAGAAATCCACCTTCTTTAAAAAATTGGCCATTAATACATAAATATGTCTGTGTTGAAATCCCTCAGACGGTACCATTCTTAACAAGAACTACACACAAGACTAAGAAATTCTGCAGAGAATCACGCTTTTGTGATCCAAAGAGGCAAGGAGAAAGAAAACCACATATGAAGAGTTTAACATACCCACTTAGTGATAGAAAAAGAATTATTACAAAAATAAATGTCAGTCCCCTTGAAACACTTGAGTCAGCGCTCTCAACTTTCTCTGATGCCGTAGGAAGGTGTGAATGTCCTCCATGTGTCACATCATCCACACCAGCCACACAGGAATGTCTCCAATGCACCTCAGAGCCTTTCAAGGACCACTCCCCTCTAATTTATGTATAGTCTGTTAACATCCTCTTGGAGCAAACAGAAATAATACTTTTAAAAGACATTTATACTTCAGAAACATGTGCCCCGACACAACAAAAAACCCAGATTTTAATACTGCCCCGAGGCAGAATTCATCCATCTTTAAGGCTTCTATTATGTATTTCCTGGTTAGTAATACAAAAAGAACTGCTGGCAGTATCACATCGAAACCGAAGTGGCAGAATCAGAAAAACTACTGAAAAGTTTACCTTTATAGGAAAGCTTCAGTCTTGGGATATTTTGTTTTGACGTTCCAGTGACTGGAAGGAACAGCATCGCTAAAGACAGCAGGCTGCAGGCATGTGGCACTTGCAAAGCTCTCATTCTGCTCTCCTCTTCTGTATCTTCTTTTGTACTATGGTGAAGTATCTCCCCACTTTTCAAACAATCCAAGTTTTATCTGGAAGAAAAAAAGAAAACATCTGTAGATCTGCTTTACTGCATAAGCAACAATTCTGTAAGCAAGCCAGACCTATTTCTAAAGAGCACCTCAGTTAATTTCTTTGCTACGAAAGTATTTTTCCTCTAGTACAAGTAAATATGTTTTGTTATACTAAATTTACACATTTTGACATTGGAAAAATATGTAAACTTTTCAGACACCAATGTCTAGCCTAGCTAACGTTTAAGCACAAATTAAATTAATGCAGTATCCATAAAAAGAACATTTGACATTCAAAAGTGACCATGCAACTTGATAGTTAATACCAGTCCATTGGATATCTTACATGTTTTATAACTCTTTTTGTCTCAGTACAACAGCTATTGTGTGTTTATGCTATGACTAAAATGAACTGTAATGTCTCAGATGCCATGGGGGTACAAGCTGAGTTAACAGTGAGTACTTACCCATCAAAAACTAAACTAAGAAAACTGGAAAGAGCAAGCAGTTGTGTTTAGTTTTAATAGAGAAAAAAGTCAAAGCGGATGATGGATTTAAAAGTGCTTTCAGTATGATATTTCCAGCAGAACAACTGCCTCAACTCATCCACCAAAATGTCCTATAAACTTTAATGAGTGTTTCAGGCTGGGGTCAATAGGCTGATAGGGGATTTTGTTAGCACAGTGTGCAACTAAGCCAGCTTTGCAACACTTTTCACTTAGTAAGAATCATTCATATTCCATAAATCTTGAAGTGTTTTACAACTGAAAGCAATTATCACTGCCCTTATTTTCCCTATGCAAAAACAGAACCATAAAGATGCAACGAACCTGTTTCCTCAAGGTCACACAGCAAGCACAGTAGTTGAAAAGAAAACAGCAACAGCAGTCCTGCTGTCCTTTGTGCCCAGCTATCAAGGATCCCTTTTGCCCAATAACTCGACTTTTGCACATGAAATTATTTGAAATGGCATCTTGAGTTCTGAAGGCAAAACTTCATGGTTAATAAATCACAGAGATCAGAGTATGAAAATATTTGTGAGACCAGATCCTTCCCCCTGCAAGTGCCTGATGCTAGAGGTCAAGGGAGATGGCTGGTGAAATGACAAATGTCAGTGTTTGAGTAATGCTGTAAAACCAAGGAGTAAGGAAATGTTATGGTTAGTCAAGAGATTAATGGCTCATGATGTGCCATGAAAATTCTTTTCTGAAAGGTACTGGAGCTGCCTGATTAAAAGAGCAATCCTAGTGCCCACATCAGCCAGCACTTGCACAGACACCAAAGGAGAGGTTCCTTGCAAGTCCATGAGAGATGCAGCACAGCTTGTGGCCCCTGAGCCTTTCCACCGGTCTGTTATTTGAACTCCTGCAGCACTGGGTCTTGCAATTCTGTGAGCTACAGCAGCACCCAGAACCAATTCGGCACCTCCTGATACAGGCAGTTCATCCTTCCTGGCATGAAAGGATGGAAACAGAATCCCTTCCGTTCTCTCTGACACAGGAAATCTTTCTCAGATGAAACTTGGGCTTTCTGAGCCTCCAGACTTTCGCTCAATAGCAAAAGACAAGGAAGTGTGCAAGAAGAGCATGATGGTGAAAAAGAGGGAAACAATTCGTAAAATCCCCAAAGCATAATTCCTATTGCAGAACACTAAGCTTCTTCCTTCTCAGTCCCCTCTTCAACACTCATATGCAGTGTCTGAATGCACTACTCTTGGCCAAGTGTGAGTACATGTTCACGAAATGACATGGAGAGAAAACAGACAAACATGAAATGCCTGTTTCATCTTTCTCTTCCCTTTATTACAGTATCAGATCCTAAAGGAACACCCTTACTTCTTCTGTGCCAACACATCTATCTGAGGGTGGACCACGAAGGACTAAAGTGGATTAGACTATCCCAGGGTTAAATCGCCTTGAAGAAATTTATTTAGAGGTGAAAAAGGGGAAAAGAAGGAGAGGGGAGGAGGGGGAAGAATACATGAAGATGAGACACCAGCCCTGTTCATCTTCAGCAGGATGATAGTGACAAACCATACTTCAAAAAGAAGCAATTAAGAGGGAGCCAGTCTCACTGCAAGTATGTTGAGAAGTCACGGCCTGAAGGTCTGGGCCTCAGCCAACAGGGAACTCACCAAAGGATATGGGGCTCATTTTCTTGAGGCAAATTACTGTGAAGAATCAGGACTAAATTTGACTAAAAAAACAGTTGCATCAATGCACTGTCATTTGCTGAATTGATTGAGAATCAGCACCAAACTCGGCCCTTCGGCCATAGCTCACAACCTCACTTTTTCATGTAGGCTTTTTTTGCTAATGGGAACCTTCCTTTTTTCTTGGTTGGGTTTTTTTTCCCCTTTCCCCTTTTATTTGAATAATGTCTGTGAAAAACCATTTGCTTTCACGAGGCGGTTAGTTTACACTGGAGGCAGCAGCTCTGTGAGCTCGAGCCAACCCTGTCCTGTCTTTAGATTCATTGCAATCTGGCCACATTGTCACATATATTTTTAGTTTATGATGATCCTCTAATACAATTCCAGCTTCCACACAGAGTCCTTCCAACAGTCTAGCTCAGGTTAATGAACTTCAGGCCACTTCTCTTCTGCAGGAATTTCGAGGCCCAGGGGGTGGCTGTGCCCAAGAGATTTGCCAAAATCCGCTACGATTTCACCGCGCGAAACGCCAGTGAGCTCTCGGTGCTGAAGGATGAAATCCTGGAGGTACGTGACCGCTCCTGGAAAAGGTGTGTCCCCCAGGGGCAGGAGAGAGCTCGGGATAGCAACAAGCACCAACTCCATTTTCCCTGGTGGTATCTCAGCAGTGACACAAAGCTTTGCTCAAACCCAAAGCTGGAGCAGGCTGCCTGTGCTGTGTCGTGTCATTTCCTCAGCTCAAAGACATCGGTCCCATTTTAACCACAGTGAGGAGGGAGGACAACAACTCGCTCTAGAGCCCTGCTCATCCCCCGCTGGGTCGGTTCCTTATCACCACTTCCTCCTCCACGAGGATTTGTTTTCTCTGAAAAGCACCTTTCTCATAACCTTTCTCTTACTGCAGCACTGTTGGCAGCTGGACAAGGTGGGACGTGACTTGGGCTGACACTGATCTGTGACCTGAGGAAAAGGTTTCTCTGCAAAATGTGGCTTTTTATTTATTTAATTATTTATTTTAATGCAAAAAGACATCAGAAACTCAGTCATTAGGAAAAAAAGGTCTGGAGAAACAGGGACATTATGTAGGAACTATGAGTTCTTCAGCACGCAGAGGTGCTCTCCTGTTCATCCTTACGATAAATTCTGATGCTTTCCAGGAAAAGTTTCAGTCCTGGATTGCATCTGAGAGCAACAGATCTGATTAGAGCTCCTGGCCTCAGTGATGTCCTTCTGGCAACTTCACCTTTTGGATGGTTCGGCCCCGCTATATCCTGGTTGTTTATGCCTGAAATCCCATTTTCCCACAGCAGATTTATTTTTGTCCCTCTCTCAGGTGTTGGAAGATAATAAGCAGTGGTGGAAGTTGCTCAACCGGAGTGGGCAGGCCGGTTATGTTCCGTACAATATCCTGGATGTGGTGAAACTGGAAGAGCTCAAACAGGTCTGTAGTCAGGTAATACCTGACAGGTATCAGCTGCAGGGCACAATCCGCCTCTGGGAATAATGTTGTCATTAGACCTCCCTGATTTCTTAGGATACTATGCACCAATCAGGACAGACCTTCAGAAGTAGACAAAGCCAGGAGATTCCTGAGTCTCCTATGATAAAATTCACATTTTGCTACGATCGTCTTCCCAAATAAGGCCTATCCTTCCTATTTGTGCACCAGCCTCCTGCTTTCCATATTTTTCCACATCAAGATTTTTCTTGGGGGTTAAATTAAAGATGGACACTTCCCTCAGCCAGTTCAGTTCAGCACCAGGAACACGTTACTGGAGTGGAGGCAGATGGAAACACCATCTAAGTGAGAATTAACTGAATACTGCAACTTGCACTGCAGAAATGTGGAGCTGGAGTGTTCTAAACACCCTAGGGAAGCATGGAATTGCTTCCCCATTTTGGTATTGCAGCGTTTGGGCAAAGCCTAAGGCGGCCCAGCAGGCTTCTGGATAAATCCCTGCTAGTTTAATCAAAACGTCAAAAAACTTTCCAGTCCGCTCCAGGCCCTTGGCAGTGGTCCCGCTTCACATCCCAGCTACGGAGCAGTGAGGCTCTGCCTTCCAATGAGATCGAACACGTTTGGCACAACTAGGAATTCCCTTGCGCAAACTTCAGACTTTGCTTTGGGTTCTTCATTCCCAGAAATTAACTTCTTCCATGCAGCTCCACCTGAGGTCTCCCCAGCCCCACATCAGCACAAGGAGAACACGGCAGTTTGTCCCTCCGTGGGTGTGAGGCAGAAAGCTTAAGAAAATTAAAAACGACCAAAAAAAATTCTTACTTTTCTTTCCCTTTCTAACCAGTCTAACCAGAGCTACAAAGGAGACCTGAGCCCCAGGGGCCATGGCCCATCCAGCCCAACCCACAAGCTGCCTGCCAGCTACGCCGGGGATAAGTGGGGCACTGAGATGTTGTCGCGCCACTCTGCACAGGACGCCAAAGAACGCACGTGTGTGTCCCACTCTGGGCTCCCCTGGGTTTGGGCGCTCGGGGGACCAGACCTGCCCAAGGGGCTCCCCTGCACCTTTTACTGATCACAGCAATGGAGCAGCACTGTGTCTGGAGGCCATTCCAGGCAGGACAAGAGCCAAGAGAGCAGCCCTGGGGCTTGTGACACCGCCGGGGCTCTCGGGCGGCCCGGGCCGAGCAGGGCAATAAGTGATCACCCCATGCCTCCTTCCTCCAGTTCTAACTTCCTCCTCCTCCTCCCAAGGAGAGAGTTTCCTTTCTCTTCCAAAATGTTTAAGTGTGTCTAAGGAACAGCTCAGGTCAATCCCTTTCTCTCACTTCCTTTTGCTCATCTCCCGGCACACACACAGTGCCCGCCTGGCCGCTTCCTTCATGTGGTTCCACAGAATTCCCGGCCAAACAGGAGATCCGCATCACTCCCTCACCCTGCACATGCTGTGGGGCTCACAGAGCAGGAGAGAGATCAGGGGCCCTGCTCACCTCACCCCTTATCCCACCCTGTCCACTCCTGGAAGCAGGAGCCCTTCTGGGACGACAGGAAGCCCCACCATACAAGGACACAAATCTGTTCGTATCACTGAGTTATTCTCCACAGTCTTCAGGAGTTTCATGGGGAAAGCGATACTGGATGAAGAGTCACTGGAGTTTTCACAGAAGCACAGGATGCCCTGGGCTGGAAGGGACCTTCAAGCTCATCCCATCATGAGTGTGTTGCTCATTCCCAGTTTGTGCTTCCTGCCGCTTCTGTTCTGTTGCGGAGCAAAACCTGGAGCTCTGCGATCAGCAAATTAGTGACTAGAAGCAGCAGAGAGGACTGAAAAGGTCTCAATTCCAAACCTCCAATTGTAGATTCTCACAGAACTGTGCTTCCACATCAGGCAACAGCCAAGGGGTGATGGGAGCAAAATAAATGGCAACACAGGGGCACAGGAAAATGGGAATCACTTTTCTGGGCTGAATTTAAATAAGAATGTTGAGCCACATCCCCATCTGCCTTACAGTTTCCCCACAAACATTTAATGGCATTTTTGACTGAAGACTTGCTTTCATTCCCTACTTGTTTCTACAGAACTTATTCACCAAACGGATGAGCTGAACGACGAGCTGCTAAAGAAGATCACAAACAATAAAATTCAGCCTCCCCACAGGAATTTCAAAGTGGAAAAGCCTCAGCAAGTTTTCGTGCCCCTCACCTTTGAATCCAGCACTGAAGAAGTCAAAGCCTGGCTGGAGGCCAAGTCATTCAGCAAAGAGTAAGATTTGCCCTATTGCCACGTGCAATGCTCGTCCTTCCCTGGAGAAGGAGCGGGGGAGGCCACCGGCACCATCTCACCTGGGACAAGCCACTTGGATTTACTTACAGAGCCTGTGTTGCAAATTAGATTTCAACCCTGTTCAATCCAGGCTCTATAACCAGAATGTTCAGAGCCCAAAGTCACTCCCTTTCTCTGGTATAAATATTTTCTTGGAGATAAACAGTTAACTAACTAAATCCAAGGCCTGAAATGCTACTGGAATTGCAGCTGCCACCTTGGAACAGCCCCAGGGCCCCGTGATATGGTCCCACTGCAGCTCCTGGCCTCCCATCTCCAACTCCTCACCTCTGGCACGAGGCCACGTGCAGCACAATCGTCACCTCCCTACTTTGTGTCTCCCCAGGACCGTGGAATACCTGGGCATCCTCACCGGAGCTCAGCTCTTCTCCCTCAACAGAGAGGAGCTGAAGAAGGTGTGCGGTGATGAGGGAAACAGAGTCTACAGCAAGATCACAGTGGAGAAAAACCAGCTGGAGGTAAGCATTTTTCTGGATAATTCCTGCTGGAATGGGGGCTGTACCAGCAGCGTCAGATAGCTCATTAAACAGGCATTTTAAAAAATACAATTGTGGGGAAAAAAAATGCAACCAAACCTACACCAGCAATAAAACACACGTAAAAATTCCGAAGTGTCTTTTGAGCAAATCTGTAAGATCCCCCTGTTTCCACTAATTAATCTGCTTTTTACTGATATCACTTATCTCTTTGAAACTAGCTCTACTTTTACAGCATTAATTAAATACTGTCACTTAACTGCAGCTTGAAGTTCAAATCCAAACTGCCTGTTTTGTTTCCATTCCAGAAAAGCAGAGGGGAGTCGGAGCTCCAAGAAATCACGAAGCGCCGCCAGGAAAGGATTGATTCTGCAAATTAAAGTCTCTCTGCTTTATTTCAGCTCTTAGCCCTAAGTAGTGCAGAAAAAAAGGGAATGAAAGCAATGATTCCTGGCCCAGGCCAGATGCAGCAGAGCTCCCCTTGGGGTCCAGCTGCCATCAGAGTGACAATTCCTTGAACACTGTTGGGAAGGGTTGACAATAAGACCATGTCCCACTGGGAAAGGTGTTTTAATTTTGCATGAAGTATTTTTTTTATAACTATATATTTTATACTGAAATTTTCCGTGCATGCGATCAGAGCAGGATTCACACGGGGCTGGATGTACAAGGGCTGGCTTCAAGCAAAAAAAGACCCCCAAAGCTTTTCTCCGAGGGCTGTCCCCTGCTCCCCACTCTCCCCTGGCAGAGCAGGCGTGGCACACAGCACAAGAGAGGCCAGCCTCAAGGCTTGGAGCCTGGACCAGAGGAATAAGGCTTTAGAACCCTGCAATGGTTTGGGTTTAAGGAAAGGACATTAAAGCTCATCCCATTCCACCCCCCTGCCATGGGCAGGAATGCCTGTCACAAGCCCAAGTTGTTCCAAATCTTGTCCAACCTGGCCTCGGATACTTCCAGGAATGGTGAGTCATGACCTCTCTGGGCAACCTAACCCTTTCTATTTCCATTTCCATTTCCTCCTCAGTGCAGGTGTCCCCTGCAGCCCACGAGCACAGGGCCGGTGACAACTGCCTGTCCTTGTCCTGTCCCCCTGTGCCCCCTCGTTGGACAAGGCTAGAATGGCAACACACATTCCCAAAGTCTGGCTGCTTCCTTAAATCCATGGACCAGCTAGTGCTATCTCTGAACAGCTGAAATGAGCTTTCAGTGCCTAGAAATGAGCAGGAGTGACAAACAAAGGGATTTGAATCTGGAAATAGGTGAGTTCCACCCGCCCACCGCTGCTGATGCAGAGGCTGGGGCTCGGGGCAGCTGTGCAGCCCTTCCCTGGGGCACGGATCCTGCACTGGAATGTTGTGGTGGTGTTGCCAAACCGGGCCTCAAACCAGGAGAAGATAAGCCCTGACCATTTGCTCCCGACCCAGGCACACCCACAGCCCTTCCCAGGGTGTTGGTCACTTGTCCCCATCTTCACGTTTTCACTGCAAAAAGTCAGCTGAAATGATTCCCAAATAGCTGAAACCCCAAAGCACACTGGGAAAGGCAGGTTTAACACAAATTAAATGGCCACAAGAAAAAACTCCCTCTAATTTAGCACAGGGTGTTGCTCTTTACTTCCCGTTTTCCTTCATAAAGTTATGTGCATTTGTATATAGCAATCTGTAAATAGGGGTGAGGAAAATCCCTCTCCCTAGAAGCAGAATTAAGTGATTATGCTTCCAAAATTTACTCACCATTTCAAAACTCAAGCAAGCAGCGTAGTTCCTGTCCACAGCAAGTTTGGCACATTGCATTTCTAGCTCTGTTTGACTGACAGACCAATCTGATTGCAAAGCAGTGAAGCACACAGAGCTCCAGAGCTGCCCACAGCCCAGGGACAGCTGGGTTTTCTCTCTCAGCACATGCTGAGTCTTTGTCCAAATTTGTGCCTGTCATTGCACATTTAATGGAAAAAGCTTTAAAACAGCATCTGGGGAGCTCATGTCTAAAACTGAGAACACCAGTGCACCTTAGTTCTGGCTTCATTCTTAAGCGTCTCCAATGGATAATCTGTTTTCTTCATTTGAAACAGGACACTGCTCTCACCAGCAGAATTAGGGTGCAGGCAGGGGAGGATCCTGGGTTTAGTCACAGCCCTGCTAGGATCTGAGAAGGGCACTCACCTTGTCAGGGAGGGATGAAGAGGACAATCCTCCTGAGAAGCCCTGGCTCCGGATTAGGGTGGAGATGGGAGGCAGGATGGCAAGCACGGGAGGCGAAAAAGTTTCTAAAATGAAAATAAAAACGAATGTTGAGCTAGGAAACACACCATCTTCTAGTCCTGGGGTGTAGAGGAAAGCAAATCACAGGGAATTACGGTTATCTGGGATTTTAACAGGAGTGTACATGACAGCTCTGTAAAGCCGGGAGCCACAGGAGCACTTCCTAAAACAAATAGCTCAGTAGACCTTATTGCAGAGGCCACTTTTACAAATTTCCACGCGACTGAGCTGTGCATCTGTTCTGTTTGTACTGCCTGCAGACACTGCTATAAAGTACTGTACATTGATGTAACTGAGCGAAGGAGACAATGATATAACCATGCACTGTACAAGATTTATTAAAATAGTTAAGTTATAACTCCATCTCCGTCTCTTTCACTGGGTTTTCATAATGCTTTGTCACTGAGAGTCTCAGAAACTCAGCAGAATGTCTGAAACCACACATTTCCTTTTGGGTTTGGGGACTGACATTCAACAGGAAGGATGTTACGGCCTGGATAGCTGTGTCTTAAGAATAGGGGCAAAGCATGAGAAGGCTGCACAAAAGCACATTCTTGCCTCTCTGGAAGGGGAACGACTGTGGCAGCTGTCCCAAGTGGAACCATACAGAAAGAGGGAACAGCATAAAACCCCATGACTAGGAGCCTGTTACACGGATTCTCCAACATTTCCAGCCAAGAGCCATCCTGTTTCCAGAAGCAAAAGTTTGTCTTCTCTTTTCCTTAACAATTAAATTACCCAGCTGAAATAACTGGTAATTCCTTCTGTAGATGTTTTGGGGAGTTCAATTTCCAAGTGGGCCCACACTAACAAGATCACCTCTTTTACAGCCTAAATAAAGTTCAGGCGAACCACGAGCCCAAAACACCTGCCTTACTGGGCCGAGGGCTCTCTCAGCGCCTGGAGCTGCACTCGATAAACCATTTCGAACCTTGCCACAACGGCGGGGAAGGGAGCCCAGAGCGCTCAGCTCCTGCAGCGGGGCACCACCGACGCGGCCCCGAGCCTTCCCTCACGGCCGCCTCCCTCAGGGGCTGCCCGCCGCCACCTTGCGGCACCGGCCGCGCCCGGGCCCCGCGCGGCCACGAGGGACGGGTGGCTCAGGGGCGGGTCGGGCGCCGTACCGGCCGCGGGGAAGACTGCCGGGGGTTCTGGCGACACGGAGACTCCGGGGACAGGAGGTTCCGGGCCCGAGAGATCTCGGGGCCCGGAGACTCCCCCGATACGCTCCGTCGGGGACGATGGCGGCGTCACGGTCGCCAAGGCGAACCCCCGCCCGGCCCTCACGAACCAGCCAATCAGAATCGCTCTCCCTCCCGCTGCCCCGCCTCGGCTCCTCCCGGCCTCGTCCGTCTCCTGTCCGCGCTCCTGATTGGCCGCTGCCGCCCAGCCAGGCTGGGATTGGCGGCGGGCGGCGGGAGCGCGCGGGCCGGTGGCCTTCGGGCACGTACCGTCCCTCCTGGGCGCGCGAGTCCCCCGGAGCCGCGGACGTGTCGGTGTCCCCCGTGAAGCGGCAGAAGGTGGAGTCGGCGCTGGACCAGCTCAAGCACCACACCACGGTGGTGGCCGACACCGGGGACTTCAACGGTGAGAAGCGGCATGAGGGGATCCTGTCTCCGCAGCTTCTGCTTAGCCCCCTCTCCCGCCCCTCTTCACGGAGAGTGGGCGAGCCCGGCCGAAGGGGCGCGCGCTGCGGGGACCGACCCACCCTGGGGCCGGAGGGGGGGCGAGCGGGACGGCGCTCGGTGGCGGCGCTGGGTCTCCATCCCAGGGCAGACCCCGCCGTGATTTCTCCCAGTTTGCCCTCGAGTGTGCCGTGACCACTCCGTTCAGCTCTGCGTGCTGTCAAGGAGAAGTGCCAGACTGAAGCCAGGCTCTGCTGCTCTAATTAATTTTGGGTTTTCTTCCAGTGGGCTGTCTAGATCTGGGACTTGTTTGGGGTTTTTCAGACTCACGCTTGAACGGGGCTTGGAGCAGCCTGGCCCAGTGGAAGCGAGTGGAACTGGATGAGCTTCAAGACTCCTTCCAACCCAAACCATTCCAGGATTCCATGATATGCTTAAAAACTGATTTGGGGTTGGAGAGAAAGAAGGGAAATGATGCTTTTTATTTGTTTTACTTGAGCTGTACATTGATCTTCTCCCTTTTTGCATTTCCAGGATGCAGAAAGTGAGAAGGAACTTGAGGAGATGTGCTCGGTCCAAGAGAAATAATTTTGAAAAAACTCATCTCACTGGATACTGCAGCAACAGTAAAATCCCAAATGGATTTCATGATCCTGACAATTCTGAGTGCACTTCAGGGATAAGGCACAAGATCTTACAGAAAAACAGATGCAGCAGCACACATCCAGGAAAACATCTTGGAATTAATGGCATAAAATCGTGGTTTATTTTCCTGCATCTGTTTGATTTTAGGATCCCTAAAAATGTTACATTCCTAGCATCAGGGGTCAGGGGGTAATTTAGAGGTAGTTGGTGATAAATATTTTTGGTTATACATAGGGCAGATATTTATGCCTTACATAACTCTGTAATATAAATATGTATTATATATTAGGGCATATAGCTATCTATTTATATATAACCTATTTTTTATGTGTGCCCAGATATAGTTTATGTCAGACACTGTGCCTGTCTGAAGGCCTTGCTACTGAGCTCCTAACTCATTCCTGAGGAAAACATCAGGCAAAAGTTGTTAGGTTTAACTGGTTCCTCTTTTCCTTAATAATTATTTTACTCAGTTGGAATAACTGAGAACAGCTGTTAGAGATGTGCAGTTGCCAGTGGGACCAAGGCACTTTTTTGCACAACGCAGAGTGGCGTTTAAGGTAGTCAGTAGTCAGAGAAGTGAGGATTAGGATTTTGAATGCTCTTGGGCAACAAGGCTGGCCAGAGATCCCTCCTAACTCACTGTGGGACAGCAAAAACCCCACAGCCAAGGGTAACCAGGGATTGTGGGGATGGAGAATTTAATGGCATCAGGTGGCAGCAGTGCCAGTTCAACTGATAAAAAAGTAAATCCACGCCTGCTCTAGAGGAGTATTGTTCCTGGACGTGTGTAAATACAGGGACACCTCTTTACTCTCAAGTGAGGGAGGTTTGTGGTTGTGGTGCCAGTTCACCCTTGAGAGTTCCAGGCTTTATTTCAGCTCCCCTGGCCGGGCCTGATGTGCAGCAGTGGTGCGAGGGCTGGAGCCGTTCGCTGGCTCTGGGAACGCAGATGCCATCATGGCCCAGTGGGGGGGGGGAGCTTAGGCTGTGGTGGCAACCTCAGAAAGGGATCAGATGGCTCCTGGAACTGCCCAGAGTGCAGGAAGGGAGGGGGAACTGAACTGCTCCCACAGACCCCTGCTGGGCTATGGTTCTGGGCCAGGCCCATCAGAAAAGTGGCAGCATCAGTGGCACCTCAGTTGTTACTGTCCTTGGAGCTCTCAGGATCAGGATGAAATCATGTTCATGCACTACTGGGAAAGCAGGGAGCAGGATCAGTGCTCTAACTCTCTACACTCTCTCTCCAGGAGTGCCTTGGGTCATGGCAATTTCATGTGTGGAATAGTTTCCTGTGTCTGCCTGGGCAGCTGCAGTTATTGCACAGGCATTCAGGGCTGACAGTTCCCTGCAGGGAGAGCTCAGCACATGTGCCCAGAGGCAATCGCAGCATCTGCAAGAAAGAAAGAAGCAGCAAAAGGTGATTGCTTCTCTTTCAAAGTTATTTCAAGTGCTCACACCCAAACCAACCTTTGCTCTTGATTCTGGCCAGGTGCATCATGAGCGCTGGGCACAGGTCATGTCATCCATGCTGGTGTGAGTGATGCTTTCTGGGGGAAAGCAGCTGATCTCCAAAGTTCCCTTCCTGCCCTGTGCCTGATCTGCACAGGAGAAAACCTCTTCCAGGAAGGGATTGTGCTCCCTCTAATGCCATTTGCCCAGTCTGTTCCATGGGGATATTGCCAGCCTGGGGCAGCAGAGGCACACGCAGCTCTCAGCACTCCCTGCTCCAAGCACAGCTCTGGGCTCCTTTGCACACTGCCTCTGCCATGGGGGTTTTCTCCAGGAGAAGCCAAGGAATTGCTCATGGAAGGGTGCAGATTAAGTTATCCCAAAGGGAAGCAAAGAATAAATATCTCATTTTTCCATCAAAATGCTCATGCTCTTTCCTACAGATTATTTCAAGTTTTTCCCACAAGCTTTGCCCTACCCATCATCCCATTTTTACCCCAAAAAGTAATTTTCTCTGTCCTCCAGAATGTCTCAGTGTCTATCCCCAAAATTTTCACTGTGTCTCTGCAAGTGACTACCTCAGTTTACCTCATGCTGTTCATTCTCTTCCCTGGGGATTGCTTCAGATTTTCCCTCCAAGCTGTCCCTGTCTGTGCACTTCTGATTTCTTCTTTTTTACAAGAAAGTATTCATTCACTACTCTGGAGATTAGCTCCAGTTATACCCCCCCAAAATTGCCCTAACATTCACTAGTCATTGCCTGATTTTTACCTCACTATGTTCATTCTCTCCCCCTAGAGATAACCTCAGGTTTTACCCCCAGTATTTTCCCTACCTGCCCACTAACTATTTACTCTTTTTGACCTATAAATATTCTCTTTCTATCCTGGAGATTTCATCAAGTTTTACCCTGAAATATTTCACTATCTTTCCAGTACTGTCTCACTTTACCTCAGGATGTACGCTCTCCCTGCCACACATCACCCCAGCTTTCACCTCCAAAATTATTGCTACTTGTCCACTACTTATTACCTGATATTCACCTCAGTATGTCCATTCTCTGCCCAACAGGTCATTTTAATTTCTACCCCCCAAAACTTTGCCAACCTGTCACCTAGTGACTGCCTCAGTTTACCTCAAAAATGTTGTCTCCCCTAGAGATTACCTCAGACTTGACCCCCACATTTTTTCCCTATCTGCAAGTTACTACCTCCATTTAACTTCAGTATGTTCATTCTCTGGACTACAGACTCAAGTTTACTCTCAATCTCCCTGCCTCTCCAACACTGATTACTTCCTTTTTACCTCAAAAGATTGATTTATTTTCTACCATGGAGGTTACATCAAGTTTCACCCCCAGAATTTACTAATACTTCCACAACTGATTCACTCAGTTTACCTCAACAAGTGTTCATTCCCTCACCTAGAGGTGACCTTGTATTTTACCCCCAAAGGTTTCCCTACCTGTGCACAACTGATTGCTATAGTTTACTTCAAAATCTTCATGCTCTCCATTACAGGTCACCTCAAGTTCACTTCAAAAGTTTTCCCTACCATTTCCATTAGTGATTATCTCAATTTTTACCTCCAATAAGTCATTCTCTACCTACAGACACTGGATAGTAAATCATACAAAGATCTAAAACACTGCACAAGAAACAGCAGAAAGTTTTCCATGAATAACACAAGTTCCTTTTTTCCCCTCCTCCGCCTAGGACTGCTACCAGGAGACAGGAGAGCTGCTATCAACACTCAAACCTCCCAAGCGTTGTTATTGCTCAGAGAGCTGCGCCGGCACTGAGCTACTCCCATGCGCCTGCAGGGCTCTGGGGAGGGGGAAGACGACCTCCCACTCCTGCCTGGAGAAATTTCAATGCCCTAAAAAGTCATTTCCCTTCTCTCTCTCTGAGCCACGGCCAAAGCAGCTGTGTAGAACAACATGGACTACTCATGGAAGGGATGATTCAGTTGTGGGAAAAACGCTAAAGAAGGCCTATCACCCCAAATTTCAGGGTGAAAACACACTGCTTGTTAACAGGAGCACACAAACTCATTTAAACCAGAGAGCAAACTGCACACCAGGAAAAGAGCTGAAAGATAGGCCCTGCCTTGATTGATAATTCCAAAGGAAATTCCCCACAGATCATAGGCAATTACCTATAATTTTACCTCCCTAATCACTGGATTTCTGACTTGGGTTGCTGTGGAAGTGTTTCACAGATGCCTTGAGGGGTCAGGGGCTTGGCTGGATTCTTTGTGGTTAGTCCTGACAGGCCCAGGCCAAACCCACCCACCTGCATTGCTGCTCCACCCCAAATTTGCATGAAATACTGAGAACAGGTTATAAATACTCCCCCCTTCTCTGTCCTTCCTGACACATCCATGGAGCAAATGTACTCTATCCATTGTTCCCAAGAGCACCTCTCCAGCCCAAATCCCAGTTTTCACCAGCACAAACCAAACAGACCTAAGACAATTATTCCATCAGTGCCTGCAATTCTGAGCTCCCTGTTCCCTGCCACTCACACAGCAATCTCACCTCAGCCCAGAGACTCCCTGTCCCCAAAGGGAAACACAACCTGATAGGGCACAGCTCTGGCACCACATTTCCCCTTGTTCCTGGAAAGCCCAAGTAAATCCAGTCCCTCAGACCTTGCATCCCTGAACACCAGGAGAGCTGGAGTTTTACCCAGATCCCAGTGCCCTGCACGGCTGCGCTGACACGAGCACAGGCCGATCGTTCTGCCCAGCACCATCCCTCATTCTCCTCCCATTGCTCCCCAAGTGTCCCCAAACCACCCCAGCGTGTCTGTGCCGGGGCCAGGGCCCGCCCCAAGGCCAACCAGAGGCTGTCACCCAGCCCTGCACCAGCTCCCACCCCTGGGAGAGCTGGGAATGCACTGAGAGCTTGGCTCCCCAGTCCTCAGACACACAAATAATGCCCAACCTGCCCCTCTGGGCACAGCCAAACACCACAACTCCATCATCCCCAAGGAACTCTGGCAGTCGCCTCTTCACCTCTGCCCTTTTCCAAAGGACACAGGTAGGACTGGGCTGTCAGAAATGGTATTCCCTAGGCAGTTCATCCCAGCACAAAGGAGAAGAGGAACCCTGTGTCCCTCTGACTGACCCCACAGCATGGGCAGGACCAGCTGGGTTCTTCATATTCTAAATTTTAAAATGAACTGAAGAACCTGAAAGGCAAAAAACAACACACATATAAGGTTAGAGCCAGTCAACACACACAGACAGACACACTCTCAGACACCCCTTCTTCAGCTTACACGCTGACTGCAGCCCTTACTAGAAACACTCCCCCCTAAAGAAGATGCTTTAACATCTTCTTCCATCTGCTGCTCCTTGATGTGGAACAGTAGATCCTGGGAAAATTGGTAGCATCAGTGACCATAGGGATCAAAATTTGCCTTAGGGACCTGCAAGACAGCATGAGGCAGTCTGCAAGTAGCTGACAGCTAGGAGTTATCCCCACACCAGGCCCATAAGCTTTCTACCCAAAAGCCCATAGACAGGAGAGGAGAGTTCTAAAACTGTTCAAACTAGCCAGGACTGAATGTGCCAGGGCAGGGCAGCTCCAAGCATAAGTGGCACATGGATACACAGTGCATCAAATATAAGCAAAGATGACATGAAGACTTGAGATAACGCTTCAGAAGATAAATTTTTGAGACCAGGATGCTTTGAGGCGACAGAAGCTACAAAACTACTGCAGTGAGGAGGGTCTAGTATACTTCATACAGAAGTCCAAGGGAACGGCACATGAAAAAAGAGATACTACCAAAACTGAGAAGGAAGATGGATAGGAACACCTTGTGTACTTCTTCTGGTCTCAAAAAGCAAAACCAGAAAGATGCCAGAATAAGCCCGATCCAGGAAAGTATGCAAGTGCTCCTGCTGCCAATATGGCCCATAACGATGCCTGTAAAGCACTGAGACATCACAAAGCCCTATGACACTGAAGACAACAGACACAGACCACATAACATAGACACAAACTGAAACTGCCCAGCAGTTTTACCTGATGGACCCAAGATTGCTAGTGCAAGATAAGCCAGAGGCCCATGACGCCGAAGGAAAGAAGGCTCTACGGCAGTAGTACGTGACAGTGAAAGGTAAACTCCTTATGAGAAGTTAGTGCCAAAGCTGGTAAGAGGATGCTCAAGAAGTGCAGTAGGCCTAGAGAAGGAGGCAACGACTGCCAGCTGATACAAAGGGATCCCTAGAGAAGGATTCTGCTGCCAAAGGCTGAAGTGACATCACAAAACATGACCGACCCACAAATGGCCAAGATGCAAGATGTCCACGTGCTTGCTATGCTCAAAAGTGCTCAAAAGCGTGGCTACACTGAAGAGTAGGCAAAATTTAGACCGTGGCAATCGTGCCAGACCCGAAGGCAGGCTCCTCGGGTGAAAAGATGGACAATGACATCGAGACTCAAAATCCAATGATGCAAAGCTCACGAGAACATGGAGATGGGTTGGAACTGCCCGGCCCAGCAAAGGCTCGAGTGACGCTGAAGAGAAACCCTCTCTCCCTTAACCTCCAAGGGGCCTGGCCCACTACAGCCCTCTCCTCTCAGCTAACTTCAAATTGCCTCCTGTGATTCCAAAGGTTTTTGCCTTCTCCCAACCAACAGTCCCCACACTTAGCTCTCTGAAGACCAGCAGACGAAATCCATCCTTGACAGAAAAGAACGCTTCAGCACTGTGGATGTCAATACATGGCCCACAGCCCACTTGGGTGGCTGCAAAAGATGGAGAATAATGACAAAATTCAGACTGTGATGACACGTCCCAGAAGTGACCCCTTGCACAATGCCTCTCTCCCTCATAACTGCCGAGGCTCATCGCTCACCGGCCGTTTCCAAACTTAGGCTCTGCACCTACTTGTAGTACCTAAGACAACAAAACAGAAACTGTGACTATTGCCCTCCAGAAGAATAAATGCACGGGCTGGGCTCCCTCTGCACCACTGGCCCAGGCTCACCTCAAATCTCCATCCGACTCCAGAAGTGGCCCGGACGATACCCGCAAAGCGAAAAGGGACACGCTTCGCATGCTGCCACGTACCTCTCACCTATCAGTCGCCCCACCTAAATGCCAACTCACCTGCTCGCCTCTGTCCCTTGGCATGCCCAGGGCAGCAGCAGCACCTGCAGAGAAGCAAAGCAAAAAAACATGCTGAGAGACTGAAACCACAGCCTCCCCGCTCCAACTCAAGTACACCACACCTACAGCTTAAGCTTGCACCCACCTGGCCTCCAGCATCCCAGGGCTGGGACACCTTCCCAGTGGACCACCTAAAATGCACAAACAAAAACGGATGCTTAGAGCTGCACCAGAAACTGATACCCAAGCAGTAACAACTCATTCTGGCCACCAGTCACCGCTCACCTTGCTCCATCGACCTCAACCACTGATCTTCAGCATTACTTCCTACAAATAAAGATGAAGAACAAAGCTGTAACACACTCACCATTTACACTTGCCCTGCAAAGACAAACGGTGACTGACCTTCCTGTGGGAACCACCTCACCTGGTATGGGGCACTCTGCCACAGATTCAATCCATCTGCATCTGAAAGAAAGTGATGACAAAAGTCAAAGTACTGCATCATAACTTAGCAGCTCCAGACACTTTGTGTTAATCTAGAAATACCATCTTGAGTCCAACTAATCCCTACATTACAAATGTCAAGTCCCTAGGACTTATCCTATTACACCTACACCCAGACTATGTAGCAGGGCAAAGCAGCCCCAGGCCAAACACACAGACACCTGTGACACAGGAGATGACAAACAAGGGGATGCAACAAGGAGAGGAAAGTCTCAGCAAGAAGAATTACCAATGACATGACCTAGATGAGGCTCAAAGAACTCTGGCAGGAAAAGACCTTAACAGAAGGACTTATGCCAAGAACCGCAAAGATGGATGCCTGAGAATCGTACGGTTGGAATCCTCTACCTATCCTCACATTCTCCCAAGTCCTAATCTGTTATAAGGGACCGTTGCGGTGCACAGCTGTCAATACAGCTCAGAACAAGACTGTAAAAGGTGTCTGACTCAATAGTGCTGAAGAGAGATGCGATTCCGATGCATGTCCGAGCCTGCAAGTCAAAGGTTCAAGGGTACCAGCGTCGGGCCAAGGAACGCAAAGGAGCTGCTGAGGATGATGCCCAGCATTTCTGATAAGCCCCTCAAAGGGGTAAGGCAAAAGACATGTGACACAAGATGCCCACAATAGAGACACAGAACACACAATAGACAAGTGACACAACACGCACCGGGACTGCTCTGCCCTGCACACCTCAGCATTGCGATCAACAGCGAGACTTTGCCTTTACGTGGCCTAAGGGCCCCTCTCATGGACATCCCCAACTCCAAAGCTAATTCAAAGATCCCTCCCACCAAGTCCTGACCCAGCACCCCACTCTCATCCCCCTCCCTGAGGTGTAGCCCTCGACTTAGCTCTCAGATATCCAGGGATGCAAATCCTCATCAGGTGCAAAACAAGGCCACCTCATCATCTGGGAAGTTCCTGCCCTCAGAGGGCTGTTCTCTCTCAGTCTACTACAATAAAGAAAACCAAACATCAGTGCCTGAACTCAGCAGCACATCAGCCAAAACCCAACAATTCCACTACTCACCGGCTCCTGAGAACGCCCCGGTCCTTGGCTCATACTCTGTGGCCGCACTCCGAGGCCGACGTCGCAGGGTATCCCTGGGTTAAGGGGAGACAAGGTGATGTGGCATTGCTGAAACTTGAGGGGACCCTCGCTCCTCCCTCCCTCCCCGACTCTCCACAACTCCTCAGCCATTGCCAAAGGCTGCCCAGATGGCACCTTCAAACAGAAAAGGTACAGGCTTCATCGCAGAGCCCTGTAATACTTCTGGAAGGCTCACAGGGGCAGGCAGCTCAAGGGTGATAAACTGGCTCCATCAGCTGGTCCATGAGGGGGTTCAGCCCCTGTAGGCATAATACAAGTGGGCCACCTAAAACACACAAATGGATGCTCAGACAATGCATGCTTTGAGCTGCCCCAGAATTTGGCACCCGAGCAATAACTGGTTGCGTCCACTGGTCACTGCTTACCTCACTCACTTGACCTTGACTGCTGATATCCAGGTTTACTTCCTAAAAACAAAGACAAAGAACAGCCCTGCAACATAACCAAAATGAAACACCACCCCTGAAAAGCTGAATGATGACCAACCTTCCCAGGGGAGAAGGGGCAAAACAAAATGGAAAGGCACATGCCCATGTAGTGTCCAAAAGGGTTGCATTGCCGAGATAGGTTCCACCTGAAAGTGCTCGGCTGTGACCTCTTTCTGCAAGGGTGTCTGTCACGTTGGAGTAGCGATTTCAATGCTGCAGACCACCTGTAAAACACAAAAAAAAAAAAATCAAAGGCTACTTATAGTTTCATCACTAATACAACAACTCCAGTAGCATCCAGTTCTGTGCTGGAATCAATACTCATCCAGCTCATGGTCCCCCCAGTGCCAATACCCTGCTGTGCCAAGTGCTTTGCATCTTCAAAATGAAAATCCCAACAGTGAGGTAAACGTAGAGCCCAAAGTCAGGCCGTAGCTTGGACTTCAGGCACTGACCCACCTCGCTGCTGTGCTCCTCTGGTCTCCTCCATTCATATCAGGTTTACATGCTCTCCCTCTGCAAAAGAATTATTTGTCAAAGTTACCCAGACAGACAGGGAAAGCTTAGCCTTTCCCAAGTTCTCATTCCTCAAAGCAAACTGCCTAGGATCCCACAGTAGTCGGCCTTAGGACAAACTACTATGAAACTGCAAGACACCACTGCACCACTCCCACATCTCCACTGAACACCACACAGACTGGCCACAGTCACTCCATCCAAGGCATGGCTCAGGTGGCTGAGCAAAGCAAAAGGCTCCCTGTAAAGTCTCCTTTCTTCTCCACCTAACCCCCCCCCAAGACTACTCTACAGAGCAGAGCAATTCCAGGCTAGACACAAACTCAAACAACACATTATACTACAAGCAGTGTGACATGAGGATGATAAAAAAAGCTCTCGGCAAGAAGAACAATGGCAAGGACAGGGACGACGCCAAAAGAGACAACTGATGGTATGGCAATGGTGGATGAAAGAGGCTCTAAGGAGCAGAAGAAAAGACTGGAACAGTGACCTGTTCTAAGAACTGTCAGTCACAATGATCAAGATGGCTGTGAGAGACAAGGCCACATTTAGAATGCTCCCATATCCTGACAATCTTACAAGCCCCAGGACATTACAGCTCAAGGCTGGAAAGGATGGATGGCAGTACAGCTGGGAACAAGGCCTCCAAAGAGATCCGACTCAATGCTTTCAAGATGTGATTCCAAGATGTGGCCAAGCCCACTGGTAAAAGAACAAGTGATATTGGCATCCTACCGAGAAGTACGAAAGTTCAAGAAGCTAGAGATGATGGCCAATGCTTATGATGAGCCCCTTAAGGGTAAAAGGCAGAGAGATCTGATCCAAGGGAAGCCAAAGACACAGAACACACACCGGACAAGACAACACACACTGGAACTGCTCTGCGCTGCACACCCTACAGTTGCAGTCAAAAGTAGGGCTACTCCCTTTAGCTTACCTAAGAAGGCCCTTGGAGAGCATCCCTTTCCCCTACACTACTTTTTAAATCTCTCCCAGCAATTTCCAACCCACTATCCTGCTATCATCCCTTCTCCGGGCCCCGGCCCCCAACTTAGCTTTCAGATGACCAGTGATGAGAATCCACACTGGATGCAAAGGAGTCCACCTCAGCCATCTCCAAAGGCACTGGGATCACCAGGTTGGCCTCTTAGTCAGCTATGACAAAGAAAACCAAAATCAATGCACCAGTGTAGTGGCATACAAGCCAAATCCCAACAAGTCAGCTACTAACTGGGACCCTGCTCCCACTCCCACTCATACTTGCAGTCTTTAACTTACCTATCAGAAGCCTCCATCTCCAATGTCATCTCTGACCCAGGGTAGCTCCCTCTTGCAGCACAATGAACCTGCTGAAAAATTTGGAGTGTAATACTGACACAATCTGGAATTTCAGGAAATTGCAGTGCTTCTAAGAAAAACAAGGCAAAGGAAAAAAAAAAAATACAAAAAGCACCAAGCACCTTAACAACCTTGAACACTCAATCCAAAAATCACGAACTATGCACTCAATGCTATCTTCTTCACAGTGTCTTCAAAGCCTCTATTGCTTTAGATGCCAAAAGCACCTGCTGAAAGAAAGCTGAGAAAACCTGAATGACCACCCCCCCCCTTCATGGAAATAAGAAGACACCCTCAACCCAACTAACCCCACAGAAAGAATGAGCCTCTTTTTACCCAGGGCTGGGGTTAATATACCCCTGGCCGGGCCCGCCTCTCGTTCCCACAATGCCCGGGAAAAGGGAGGAGGCAATTTTACCAGAAGGGATAAAAGCACTGGGAGGAGCTGCAGCTGTTTGGCTGCTCTGCCTTAAATTCTAGGTGACTAAAGGGCTCTGTAGATGCCTTCTGTTTTACTACAGCTGCATCCACTGAAAGGGTAAAAAAGCTTCTTGTTTTGGCAGCGTAGACACATGAGTTGCATGATTCCTTGTTAAGTTCTGTAATTGTTCATTGGTGGCTATTGAGTCACAGGACTATGGAGGGTGGAGAAGAATAGTAATAATATACATGGTGTAACTCCTGTTGGGGTCTCTAATTAGGGATGTATTCATTATAAATAAAACTGAAAAAATAATGGGCTCTCTGGCAGCAGGAAGGTTTTGTGAGTGCTGGGCTCGCTCCCTTGTGAGAGATTAGGTGCCAGTACCCAGCTAGAAGTGCCCTGAAGTACAGATTTAAATTCTTAAAATGCTGAAAAAGGGGGAGCTTCCTTCAATTGAACCCCTTAAAATGAGACACTAGGGAGTGTTTATCTCTACTTAAATAGATGCCATAGCAATAAATGGGTTCTCTCCTCTGAATCCCCTAAAATACTGGAAAAAGAGGGGTTTTCCTTACTTCAGGTCTCTCCAGTGATGGAAAAAGGGGGATTTCTCCCTCAATTCACACCCTTATAAAGGAGGGACAACCGGGCTTTCCCCTCAATTTAAACCTTGGGATGATGAAAATGGGGGACTTATGCTCAATTCCAATCAATAAAATAGCATTGTCAAGGTTTTCCCCTTCTATTTAAACTGGAGAATAATGGAAAATGGGGATTCCCTGTCAAGTGATACCCCTAAGAGCATGGAAAAGGCAGGGTTTTCTCCAACTGATGCCCTTAAAATTGCAGAGGAAGGGGATTCCCCCTCAATTTAAACACAGACAATTATGGAAAAGGAAGTTTTTTTCCCTCCGTTTAAATCCCTTTTCTCCTCATAATGCCCCTTTTTTTCTGGGGGCACTGGGGAAGGGCTGCCAAGATGAAAGGGGAAAGTGGAATGTTTCCCTGGGACCCCACATGCTGCCCTGCCTGCTCAGGTGCTGCCCCTTGGCACGAGGGGTTTTCCCTGGGCATTTTCTGGGAGCAGTGCTCTGTGCCCAGGTGCCTCCGGCTGCTCCCCAGCTCCTGCCGGATGCTCCGACCATTGTCCCTGGAGGGACACTGGGGATGCCCCCATTGCCCCTCTGGACCAGCAGCTCCCTGCACAGCTGTGCCCGGGGAACCCTCGGAGAGCGGCCTCTGGCAGGAGCCGCCCCCTCCTCATCCTGGCCGCTCACACCTGGGGCTGCTGCGGGCTGTGGGGTCAGCGGCGTCGGGGGCGGGCGGGAGGCGCGTGGGCGCCGGCCAGCAGGCATCGGCGGGGACACCTCCGTGCCGCGCGCGCCGCGCCTCTCCCACGAGAGGTCCCCGCGCCCCGCGGTGCCGTGCCGGGCTCTCGTTCCCCCCCCCCCGCGCCGCCGCCGCCCCCCGCTCCCTCCGGCCCGGGGAGCTGCAGGAAAACGCAAAAGCATCGAGGAAGAGCGGGCACCGGAGCTGCCCGAGCCATCGGCTTGCCCGAAGGGCGGCGGCTGCCCGCAGCCGGGAGCAGCCACCAAGGATGGAGCTGCTGTTTGCCGGGAGGTGAGAGCTGGGGGCAGCCGGAGCCGGAGGCAGGCTTTCCCCGGGAGGTGAGAGCTGGGGGCAGCCGGAGCCGGAGGCAGGCTTTCCCCGGGAGGTGGGAGCTGGGGGCAGCCGGAGCCGGAGGCAGGCTTTCCCCGGGAGGTGGGAGCTGGGGGCAGCCGGAGCCGGAGGCAGGCTTTCCCCGGCAGGAGGGGCCGGGAGGATTTCAGCTCGCAGCGGCTCTCGGTGGGTGCTGGATGGAGCCCGGGCTGAGCCAGGTGGCCGGTGCGGGTGCTGTTCCTGTCCCCAGGCGCCGATGAAATGGCAGCTCGGAGCAGCCTCGTGTGTCTGTGTGGAAGCAGCTCCGATGCTGGCAGCCAAATCAAATCAAATTGCTGTCAGATTTGTATTAAATGTGGTGTTTAAATCTGGAACTGCTCAGCTCCCCAGGTGGGAAAGTGCTTGGAGTAACCAAGCTGAGCCGTTGTTGAGAATTCCAAGCATTGTGTCTTTACTCTCCTTAATACAGCGTTTAAATAATTGATACTTGATGGAGACAGTATCAGGGGGATTTGTTAGAGGGGCAGGGATGTTTTTTCACCTTGCAGTGTGTTGGGATAGTCAAGACTCCTTATGTCAAAATTAATTGATCTTCCTTCTTTTCCTTTTTTTTCCTTTCTAGGTTGTGGCTGAGTGGGAAGAATATTTCAGATAAAGAAATGAAATGCACGAGGGAAGCTTCGTGTTCCCGTGGAGATGCTTTAGGCGCGTGCAGCTTCTGAGCTGCACCGAAACTTGAGGCTCCCACAGAAGCTTCCTGGTAAGCCTGAGTGGGTTTACTGCATGGGGGTTCCAGTCACTGCTGGACATACTCTGAAGTCCTGGGAAAACATGGAACAATAGCTCTGAGTGGAAAAAATATATGCTCAGCATTCTCTAGGGAAAATTATAGTTGGCCTGTAAGTGTACCCCCACGTCTGCATTGGTTAAAAAGTCAGTCCCACACACTTTCCTGGCTGGTGTGAAGTTGTATAGTTCATCAGATCTGATCCAGTGTGTAAAGAAATGTTTACTGTGGACTTTCAGGAGATTATCAGCAGTCCTGGGGAGGCTGCTGAACTTGATCTCCCTGGATTGACAGAATGAATCCACATAGGATGCAGAGCAGGATGTGGTTTCTCAAACAGAATAGTGACATTCTCGAAGGAGGCTACAAGCAAAGGGAATCTTAATTTTAGTTATTGAACACAGAAACATTTATATCTGCTTATGCAACTCTTAGAAGGGAAGAAGAACATGGCTATTCTGTGCAGTCCTATGTGGAAGTGTACTGGCTCAAATTGTCTTTCAAACAGCCAAGTGGCACCGGGTGTCACCTGGAAAAATTAAGTACTGGGGACACTTTACACTCATAAATGGCCTGACCTTGTGTACATGGAAATCAAGGGACTTCTGTAATGTTAGAATGGGTCTCAAATGATGGGTTTTTGCAGATTAGCAATCTATCCAAGGAATGATATCATAAAATTTTGTCTAGCAAAACCTGCTGCCAACATTTAAAAATATCTACCAAATGCTATTCCCATTAAAACAGTCTTGTTAAAATTGTCTGTTCCAAACAGAACAAGATTTTACTGTTCTTGGTGATGTCGTTTTCCTCCTCAGATTTCTGTGAAAGCATGTGTTTCACAAGGCATATCAAAGTTGTCTCATGGGCAAAAACATGTAAACATCAAGCGTGTCATTTTCTTGAAATCCCCTGTAAAATGGCTCGCCACGCTGCCTTTAACCATTCAGAAGCATAAGAGGAAAAAAGGAATTTGCAGGCACTCCAAGGCTGGGTCTGTGGGAGATCTGAGATGAGCCTGTGGCTCTGCAGTCACCCATCAAGAAGTCACCCAAATGTGCTTTTTATCTTGCAGTTTCCACGTTTGGGAGGCAACTACTGCGTAAAGGATCTGGGTTCTGCTAATGAAAAATATATCACAAGGTCCGTGTGTGGCTGGGTTGGTTCCATAGTTCCAGCCATACCTGCTGTTGTGATACATAATCCCAGTTCATACTCCTGGGAAGAGTTTCCTGCAGCAGTGCAGGTGGGAAGTTTCTCTCTTGCACTGGCTCCACATTGAGCTCTTTCTTCTTAATGCAGCCAGTGCACTGAAGGAGGACAAGCTCGCTTCTTCCTTGCCTGGTTGTTCAGGGTGAATCATTAACCAAGCACTTGAGTGACAAACCAAAATTGTTTGTTGAGTGCCTTCTGCAGTCTGCACGGACAGTTTGCCTTCTGCAGGAGGTACGGTTTTCTTCTCTCACGGAATGAAAGCACCACAGACCCCCTCTGCTCGCCGCTGTGCTTTAACCAGACCTGAAGTATGTACATAATAATACATAGATCTATATCTATCTACGTACATATATGTACTGAAGTATATAATCTATCTATCTATAGAACTTCTTTATATGTATAGAAGTTCTGTGTTGCTCCTGCTTTATGCATGAGGAAAGGGCATACATATAATGAAGAAAGAAGTTAACTTTTCCTTGTACTCTTCCTTTGTAGCCTGTTGAGGCTTTTGGTGAGAGGAATTATAATCTTTTTCCTAGCAGCACTTCATGAACTGAAATCATTCTCCAGGATGATGATGACATGCCAGTTCTCGGTATATGGATATGAGTCCTGAGATCCCACACACGGATACACAGAAGGACTGCATAATGTGCTGAAGATGGGGAGAAGGTATGCTTGGGTGAAAGGTGGGACTGTTTCTTCTAATGGCTGCTTACATCCAACAGCAAATACTGATTTCTCCCTTTTTAATGCAAGAGCATTTATCTGCCAGTGTTCAAACTGCATTTCCATGACATAAGAAGAGTTGTCTGGATAATTAACTAATACAGTTAAAACACATCAGTTTGAGCAGATGTTCTTGTCTGTGCTTTTAACGTGAATGGCCTTGATTTTGCAGCAAAGTCCGAGAGATGGCACCTGAATGCAAGGGTTTGGGTTTGTGAAGCTTTGCAGAATGATGGCCTATATTTATATTTCTTTCATAAACTCCCCATAAGCTGCACACAAACCTCGTTTAGAGAGTTTTACTGAGACAGCAGATTCAAGCCTTCGTTATTAGGGGACGTCTGCAATGCCATTGTCTGCTTGACATTAATTCTTCCAGCTGTGCATCGATGTATTGTAATGGCCCTGGGTTTTTTGGTCGCAGTTTGTTTCCTGCAGTGCCCTCGTGCCTGCGCAGCACTCGTGATGCTGACGTTGACCCTGGGCTGTGTGGCAGATGGGGCTGTCCCGTATCCGAAAGTTACGGGAATGTATGTAGGCGTCAGATGGAATGCTGGTCTCTCCGCTCACCCCTGGCTCTGTAATTTCGTCATCCAGCCATGGAGGACCTGTGCAGCCGTAACTGGCCAAGGCAGTGGGTGAGCACAAGCTGCAGCTCTGCAGGAGATCAGGGACCTCTTGCCCACAGCAGAAACAGCAAGTAACTGCAGTTCTCAGAACTCGTTACCGTGCCCTTAACTGCAGTATTTCCCTGCTCTGTAATCTGGCCAAAGGTAGTTAGGTTTTGATAGGGATAGACACATTTCTACCACAAAGGTCACCTCTCTGCCAGATTTCAAAATTTCCCTTCCGAAGCTAGAGATCCTCATATAAAAGGTTGCCTGAATTTAGGTAGCGTGTGCCAAGCAGTATATTTTTCCTTTAATAATATTCCTGGAAATAGCGGAACTGTTTTGGCTAAAGCAGATGCTGAACTGTTCAGAATGAAATTCTCAGAGCTGAAATCTGGCGAAGCAGAGTAACGTGCCCTTTTGTTAACCCTGGGGAAGGCTGAGCACCGTGGCAGCAGGGAGGGGAGGTGGCACTGCTGGTCGGCAAACCAAGGAAACCAAGGAGCGCTGCTTTTAGCAAACTGCCAGCTTGAAGCCAGTGAGGAACATCCTTGGGCTCCTGCACTCTGTGTTTTTATGTTCACCTTAAATAATGAACAGAGAAACCCAGAGGCACCAGTGCTACTTCCAGCTGCCTTGAACTGCTTAAATAGGTAGTTTTAATCACCCAGGCTCCGTTCTCCCCACCTGTATTGCTCCTGGGCTTAAGGCTGGATGTATCTATGGAATCTCTAGTTATGTATTGGAGTTTGGCCTGAAGTAATTTGTGTTGCCGACTTGGTACTCTTTCCCCACCCTGGAAGTCTATCTGCAGAACCCCTCTGTGCCAGGCAAGAGAGTCCCCCATAGATGTTTCACTATACAGTTACATCTTTTGGGTTAGAGCCTTACAGGGCTATCATGTGAATGAGGACAAAGCTCTGTTTTTCTTCTTTGCTTTCTGCCCTGTCTTCTTTCTCTGTATTTTAGGACCCAAGTAACAGGGACATATAGCTCCTGTTCTGCTTCCTGGTTGTGTCACTGAAACTGCAGGAAAAACAAAAAGCCTCCAACAACATTTTTAATGTTAGAGAGTCAAGGCACTACTTTCTTCTCTGGCCAGGATGTACCACAGAAATCATCTCATCCGCACATAGCCCGGGTGTGCAGAGAATCATTCCATGACACATGATCTTTACTAGAATTTTCAGATCTTTTTTGCAGTCAAAACTCATAGAAACGAATTGGGTCAGTGTTCATTGGTCTCAAGTTGTGTAGTTCCTAGTATCTGCTCTCCTATTAGATCCGGATTTCTTCGCTTCTGATGTTAATTAGATCTTCATTGCTTGAATTTCTTATCAGTCTTTGCCGGAGGCAGAGTCTGGGGTAGATGTTCCTAGATGGCCACTGAGGTTCTGTTGGTTCTGTTGATGTTCCATCGATGGCCTTATCTTGTTGGGGCTACTCCCAGTCTGTTGAAATGCTAAGCCCATCAGGCCTCACCTAGAGAAACAATGCCCTGGAAAGAAGCTTCAGTTCCCTTCCCCTGGGGCAAAGATGAGCAAACCTGGCTAAAGTAATAGATAAAAGATTTTTAAACTGGTATGTTTTCCAACAGTTGTATATAATGCTTTATTACATAAACGGGCTGGGAAAAGCTCTGGTACCCCTGACCAAGCTGGTTTTGTCTCAGACAGTGCTGTTATTTTGGGGCTAGACATGAAGCTGCTGTCTCTGGACTTGAAAATGAATATAGGAATGACTGAACAAACAAACGTGGTACACTCTTAAAAAATTGTGTGCCCATTGACCAAGCTGGATTACCATGCTCTTTCCAAATTCTTGCCGTGCAAGTTCTTCCATGCCCTCACTTGCAACTCAAACTTTTTTTTGTTTTGTTTTGTTTTAAATGATACTGGTACCAGAGCACGGGCACAGCACTTCTATGAGCTGCAGAGCTATGAATATCTCTTTTTATGGATACAGTGTGTGCATGCTGTGGCTTTGGGCACAGGGTATGTCAGTGCTAGTGCGAGACTGATAATAGCCTCTAAAGATCATTTGAGAAGTTGCTTACCTTTCCCCAGGGAACAGGACACGTCTTTGTATTTCCACCTTCAGATACACAACCCACTTGTGGGCTTGACTGCATAGCAAATAGTGTGAGAGTCATCCTTGCTTATGTGGATTTTTTTTCCCCCCTCTCCTTTATGTTTTGCTTTGCCCTCTCGTTTGCTTTCTGCCTGTTTTCTCTGAGGCTAGTGATTTCTTGGCAAGTTATTGTTCATAATCAAAGAAAGGTAGTGGGCAAGCAGCAACTGCTGTCTTAGGTAGCCCAAGCTGACCCTGCCACTGCTTTGGCAGGAGAAAGAAGCTTCTTTGGGAGGAGCACAGCTGTCCTGGGCTTTGTGCACACAAGGGCTGCTCAGAGCAGCCCCTTGACCCCATGCTGGCTCTGTGAGCTCTGCCACTGACTGGTAACAGTGATGGCAGTTTGTGTTGAGGCTTTGTTCTCTGCTCCCCAGAGAGAAACATTCAACTGCAGAGTGACTAAGTGGCTTTTCAAAGGCTACATGATGATTCAGTGAATGAACAACAACCCCCAGCAGCTCCAGGCCCCCTTCTCTCTGCAGAACAATGCCTTTCTCCCTGTATGAAGATGCGCACGTAGGATAGGTTGCATACAGAGTTATGTATTTCAAAAGAAATTTGAATATTAATCTTTATATTGTAGTGATGCCACTGTCCTCTAGGCTCTGTAAATAGCAGCACCACAGCAATGTGAATGATTCCTTTTATGCAAAACCCTGGCCAGTGAAATAGCTTGTCAATACGAAATAAAATTGCTGCACAAAGGTTTGACAGCTACCTTCATTATATATGTCAATCAAAAGATCCTAAAAGCTTTATTGTCCCTGTACAGAGTCTGAACAATATGCTAGCCCAATATGCCTCAAAGCTATGTTCCCTCTACTCCTTTCATTTAAAAAATAGCCACCAATAACTTTTGACAAACAGTCTGAGAAAACTGCATGAGCAGCAAGGAAATCTTAGATTTTCTTGGGGATCTGTGGGCTGGAGCCTTCCACTCACTGGGCTCTGTCACATGTCACGGTAGATGAGATCTGGTCAGAAACACGGAGCCCTAAAATTACTCTACAAAACCCAGGCTGGCTGGGGTCGTGGGGAGGGCATGGGGAATTAGGGAGGAAAACTTATGCTGAATATGAACTACTTAAATAATTTTGGGTTAAGGCTTTTTGTTGCTTTTCCAGGTATGGGACATTCAAGCTCCTCTGTCGCAGGTCTCCCCCAGGTTAGGCTGGGCCTGTCTTGATGAGCTCTTGCTCTCATCAGAGCCCACCCTACAGCTTGGGAGTGTGAGGCGTGCGTATTTCGGCTGGATTCCCTTTTTCCATGGCGCTTGGTCCTGCGAAGCCCAGCTGTCACTTAGGGCTCGAGGTGCTGTAAGCGGGGCCGGGGTCGGGCGGGAGCGGGGCTGTGTCCCGGGAGGCGGGTCCGGCGGCCGGTGCTCCCGCACGGGCGGTGGGGCCCAGGCCGGGCCCTGCCGGGAGCGAGGGCCCGGCAGCCGCAGCGCTGCGAGCCCAGCGCGGCCCCGCGGCCGCGAGAGGGAGCGGCCGGCGCGCCCCGCTCCTGCCCGGCCCTCACACAGGCCGCCGGAGCCTCCCCGGGAGGGACGGACCCCGCGCCTTCGCTCGGCCCTGCTGAGGCCGCATCTGGAGTGCTGTGTGCAGTTCTGGGCTCCTCAGGACAGGAGAGACATGGAGCCTCTGGAGAGGGTCCAGCTTAGAGTGACAAAGATGATTAAGGAGAATCTCATGTGTGAGGAAAGGCAGAGGGTGCTGGCCCTGGTCAGCCTCGAGAAGAGACGACAGAGAGGGAACCTCATCAAAGTCTATCAGTATCTGAAGGGAGAGTGCCAAGAGGATGGAGCCAGGCTCTGGTTGGGTTTTGCCCAACGATAGTACGAAAGGCAGCGGGCAGAAACTGATGTACACGAGCAAGAACTTTACTGTGTGGATGCCCAAGCACTGGAACAGATTGCCTAGAGAAGTTGTGGAGTCTCCCTCTTTGGAGGTATTCAGAAGGTATCTGGACACAATCCTCAATAAGCTGCTTTGGGGGACCCTTGCATGTCTGGGAACTAGGTGACCTCCAGTGGTCCCTTTCCAATCTTTAACCATTCTGTGAAAGTGTGACATTGTAATCTTGTGCCATGACAGAGCAGACTAAATCTGGTTTATGAGGGTGTCATAACTTCTTTGTTCTGGGCTGTAGCTTAAGTTAAGTTTCACAATTCAAAATATCCTGGAGGTTGGTTGTTTCCTCTAAGCCCTCAGCTTGGTTCTTAGCATGTGCTGGTGCGTGGCTTTGCTCTCAGACCTGGTCATGGGCAGTGCAGCAGCAGTACCTCAGGAGGTTACTTCCTGCGTGCGTATCTGCCTGTGCCTTTCTGACAGCTGCTTTTGGGATGAGCTGCTGCTCTTGGCCTGTGCTAAAGGGCTGACCTAAAAGTGTAAAGAATAGCCTTGCTCTTGTGTTGGGGAGCGAACCATGGGGATGCTCTGTGAGGATGCATGCAGAGGAGATATTGCAACAGGACTGCTGATCACGACAACTAGTGCTGGTGAAGAAACTGGTAAAATGGAAACTTTTAAAGAATTGAGGTGTTAATTCATGTGCTGAGAAAGCTGTGCTGCCCACTTACCATCCCAAAAACTGTGTGACGTTTCCCTGAGGTGCACTGCTTGCTGCTGCATCATGGCTGTGTCTTTGATCACAGGCAAAATTAAGCATGCTTTTGTCATCAGTAGACTCCACAAGTAGTTTCAAGATACATGGGAGTATATGGGAGTAAAAAGACATAGACTGACACTTCTCACAGTGTTGAAGTTTACATGGTGTGGTGTGTTCTCTCCCCATGCAGCACTGCCCTCCTGTACAGAGCCCTTTTATTCATGTTTTAAAGAATTACCACTGTTGTGGCAATGGCATAGAAGTTGTTTCGGTGCAATTTGTGGCGAGCACCAAATAATTGTGCAACAGAATGTCTGTTATCTGTGACAACAGCTGCCTTTCATAACTACCTTTGATTTCAGGTGTGCAAGACTGGACTAAGCTGAACGTAGGTGGTGCTGACAGGATGCAAAAGGCTTTCTGTAAGCAGAGTGGGCTGTGCTTTTCTCGCTAGTCCACCTCTGGCCAAGGACGTACTCTGTAGTGTGTGGGTGCAATGGTCAGGACACTGCAAACACTTTTGCTCCTGTGGTAAGGCTAGGAGCTTGGTGTTGTACATGGAAAAAAAAGCCTACACAAGTCTGAAGCTTCTGCTGTGAGCACCACTGCTTCATCTTGTTATTCTGGCCCTAAAGGAAACCCTCCTGAAGGAATGCTGTACCCAGCCCCTCTGTTTCTGTGAACAGGAGGTAGCGGTGGCTTCCCAGGGGGAATAAACCAGGCTTTGGTGCTTGCCTGTCTTACTCCTCTGCCTTGTGGGAAAATGTTATGAATCCCTCTGTTTGGGTGATTGCTCACGCTTCTGCACCCTCAGACTTCATCTGTCAACTTTTAGCAGTTTATTATGCACTGATGCTGGGATGGCTCTTGCCAGCTAGGAACTGTTTTCCAGTGTCACTCCCTTGTAGTTGGCATGTGGAACTGCTGTGGCATTTTCTCGATGTTTAATGTGACCTAATTGTGTACTTCCACTGTCTGGGAGGATCAGCTCTCCTGGTGTGACAGTTGCCATAAAATCAGCGGTGCGTCTCCGGCATTTGCAGCTGGGTGCAAGGCACAAGTTCCTTGATTTTGCTGCATCAGCCCAGTGAAACATTGCGGGGCTGTGTGTGCAGCCAACTGCCTTTTGTTACGCCTGGTAACAGCTTGGCAATGTTAAAAAAAATGTAACCTCCAGCTGTTTAATTTGCTCTAGGGAAATAAAAAGGCTTCCTAATAATCTTCATATTTACTTGGCACGTTTGGTTTGAAAGCAGATGGGTTGATTTACGAGATAAATGACAAAGCAAGAGAAGAAGTAGTGTGTCAGTGGCTTTACCATTAGAGAGGAAGGCATTTCTGATATGTGGTTAATCACGATGAACCGTTCTAGGTTTTGGGGTTTTTTTGCAAGTCAGCTTCTTGGACCTTCTGCCCGCCCGCTTGCTCAGCCAACTAATTCCCTCAGTGCCCATTGTCACCTCTCCCTATGACCTACAGGTAGGGGAAGGTGCAGAGCTGTAATGAAGGAGAGGGGCTGAGGTGGCCATTCCTTCTCAGTTGTGCCTTCTTTGCCCACTCCAAACTTGTGCAGGAGCCTCCCCGTTGCAGCACTCACCCCCTCCCTGTGGCCAGACCAGTAAGTGCCTATGTCCTTTTGGATGGGCTGGGAAAGGGTCCTTCCTGAGGCACTGCTGCTTGAGGCACTGAGCAGAGCTAGGTTCTCCAGGCAGGCTGGTGCTGAGGCTGTGCCCTCCCTGCCAGAGCCATGCACCCCTCTGCCCTGGCAGGCAGCTGGCAAGTTGTGAAATATGGTTCAGCACTTTTTTTTTTTTTTTTAATTAAATTGTGCAGCTGTCTTGGAAAGGATTAGAAATCAGTTCTGGAAAAGACTACAGTAGATTTTAGTGAAGAATTCTGCTGTGTCCTTAATTATTTATAAGCATCAGGATATAAGGACACCATGTTAACCCTTCAGCAGCGAGGAAGATTACAAATAATCTAATAAATGACATATGCAAATCTTCAGATTGAGTAGGTTTAGTTGCAAGTTCTGAGACTTAGAAGTGAGGAAATATCAGAAATAAGGTTTCTGCTTATTGTTTTGTATGTCAGATAGCGTGTTTGGTGAGGCAACTGGATGTCACAGATTTGCTTACCACCCCTGCCCTGGTTGCTCTCACCACCTTTCACTAGCGGGTTTTGCTCAGGGGATGAATCAGGGGCAGGTTCATGCCCACAAGGCTCCTGCTCTATGGCCCCAGGGCCAGGCAAGGCTGCAGGAGCACTGTGGAGGGGTTACTGGTTTTGGCAGCTGAATGGTGTCAGGAAAAGCAGCTTCCCTCCCTGCCACGTGTTTCCAGAGGGCTGCTGAATAAGTCAGGGAAGCCAAAGCAAGGCTCCTTTCTGGGCTCAGAAACCTCTGTGCTAGAAGAACCCGTCCCTGCCAGCTAGGGCCCCCCTTGTCCTGCCCATGGTGTGGGTAAGTCACAGGCTCCTCTTCTCTGTGCTGGGATGAACTGCCATGGGAATGCCATTGCCAGCAGCCTGGTGTGCTGGAAAAAGGGAGAAGGGAAGAGGGAATGTGGTGCCAGAGCTGCGTGCCATCGGGTTGTGTTTCCCTCTGAGGACAGAGGGTGTCTGGGCCGAGGTGAGATTGCTGGGAGTGCTTGGATGAGCTGTGCAGGAGAGGGAGCTCGGGATTGCAGCTGCTGCTGGAACCATTGCCTTAGGTCTGCTTAGTCAGTGTCTGTGTGAAGTGGGACTTGCGCTGGAGAGGTGCTGTCGGGAACAAAGGACGGAGTAAATCCTCTCCGGGGATGTGCAGGGAGGGACTGAGTTGCAGGGAAGGAGAGTATTTCTAAGCCGTATCAATATTTCCCTGAACCTGGGGCTGGAGCAGTGAGGGGGGTGCTTGGGTTTGGCCTGGGCCTGTCAGGAAGAGCCATAAACGAGCCAGCCGAGGCCCTGAACCCTCCCTGGATGTTTGAAACACTTCCACAGAAAGCCAAGGCAGTCATGATTGCAGAGGACAAATTGTAGGCGACTGCTGACGATCCGTGGGGAATTTCCTGTGGAATTACCAGTCAGAGAGTGCATGCAAGCAGAGCACATCTTTTGGCTTTTGCCGGTCTGTCACCTCCTGTCTGGCTCTAGAGAGTTTTGTGCGCTCCCGTTCAGGAGGCAGCGTGTTTCCAGCTGGAAATTTGGGGTGGTTTTGTTTCCTCAGGGTCTGGGGTCTTTCCTGAGAGAATCAGCCCTCCCATAAATCCCCCGGGTTGTTCTACACAGCTGCTTTGGCCGTGGCTCAGAGAGAGAGAAGGGAAATGACTTTTTAGGGTGTTGAAATTTCTCCAGGCAGGAGTGGGAGGTCGTCTTGCCCCTCCCCAGAGCCCTGCAGGCGCATGGGAGTAGCTCAGTGCCAGCGCAGCTCTCTGAGCAATAACAACGCTTGGGAGGTTCGGGTGTTGATAACAGCTCTCCTGTCTCCTGGGGCCCAAGGTTCGGTCTCACGGTCCCGGACCGGTGAGGGAGAGAAGGAACTTGTGCTATTCCTGGAAAAGCTTCTGTTATTCCTTGTGCAGCCTTTTAATTCTGTGTTCTGATGGACTGTCCGCTGTTTTTCTAACAGGACTTGTCAGAGATTCAGATTTAGGAATTGAATTTGGGTCCGTTCACTTCAGGATCTTGCCAAGCCTGAAGGCCTGGGGCGATGACTGCTCTCAGCGAGGGCTCTTTATGAATCCTCTGTCAGATTTCCCTCAGTGCTGGGCAGGAAAGGCGAGGGTTTGGATCAGGAATTCTGCAAGGGGGCCCTGTGTGACCATTGGCTTCTTGTGTGTGTGTGTGCATCAGTGAGCCAAAATCAAGAGCAAAGGCTGGTTTGGTTTTACGAACTTAGAGTAACTTTTAAAAAAAGTAATCAACTTTTTCTTCTTTTTTTAATTTAGGTGCTGGAATTGCCTGTCTGGACGTGTGCTGAGCTCTTGCTGCTGTGGACTGTGCAGCCTTAATTGCTGCAGGTTCCTGTTCTTCTCACCAGCTCAAAGTACACGTGGGGTTTTTTCCCCTTCTATATAGAGCTGTTGAGTTTGGTGATTTTCCTGAATTGAGGATATTGAAGGTCGAGAAGGAAGATTTGTGTCTTTTTGTGCTTTTCTGTTGTTATTTTTAGCACCTGCTCACCATCTGGACATGGTTGGAATACTGGAAACATAAAAGTTTTTAGGTTCAGTGCTTATTTATGCAAACCCAGGTTTTTGGTTTTGTTTTTTTTTTTTTGCAAGGTCTCCATTTGTCTGGGCACTGTTCCTGGTAGTTTGATGTAGAAAAGGTCACGTGAACAGCAGGGAGCAGTGAGCACTTGGAAGGGGGGGTGCAGGTATTTCATCCAGGGTGGGGCAGTGAATGTGGCCTAGGAACAGCTCTCTGGTCAAGTGAGCAGCAGAGGAACTGAAGGATGCTCTTCCCCAGCAGAGCTGCTGCTTTGTGCTCTGGGCCAGCGCTGCCGCTGCTGGGCTTCCTCGGGGAAAACAGCTCCTTTGGGATGTGCTTTGCTGCAAAGCTTTCCCTGAGCTGGGTGTCTGCAGGAGGCAGAGTCGGGATACCAGTGTCAGGAGTTTTCCATGGTTTCCAGGCTGTTGTACACAGCACGTTCCGGGCAATTTGCGAGCGTGAGGCAGAGCAAAATGGGTGCAATTGGACTCTGCAAATGCAGTTCAGGCAGACGTTGATCTTTTAACTTTTCCATGGCAGGTGCGAATTCTTGGGCATTTGTGAGTCTGCCTTGACTTGCAGGGATTGAAGGGTTTAGGTGTGGAATTGTTTGGCCAGCTTGCTCCAAGGCATCGTGTACTTCTGGAAGTGCCACACACCTCGCAGGACCGAGGAGCTGCTGGCTGGGTGCTGGTTCTGCTCTGCCCTGGGAACTGGGAGCCCCTGGGAGGGCTGGGGGTGACACCTGGAGATGGGCTGGGGAAGCCTGGAATTGTATCTCAGCACTTTTCTATGCAGCTCTATGGACCGGTGTGTGCTGAACGAAGCGGCTCTTCAGCACAATAAATTCAGCAGTTTGGAAAAACCATGGAATATCTCCGAGTTAATGATGGGAGAGGGTTGGGGCTGCTCCCTGATAACGTGCAGGGCTCGGGGGTGCAAAACGAAGATGGGGAGAGGAGTGGGGGCTGCTCCTCGTTGTCGGGGCGCCGCGGGCGCTGGGCAGCCTTCCCCTTTTACTTCCCAATTCCTCATTTTGTGCCTCCTTTTCCCTTGGGGATGTGCCCAGGCCGCATTCCAGCGGCCGCCGTGGGACAGCGCCTGCGGGCGGCGGGGTTTCCCGCGTGATTGACGGCCCCAACGGCCAATGGGAAGGCGGGGCGGGCTGAGGGCTGGCCAATGGGGAGGCGGCTCGGGGCTGCGCGTGGCCAGTTGGAATCGGCGGGAGCGGTTGGGGCGGGCGGGCACGGACGGGCCCGGGCGGTGAGCGAGGAGCGGGAGAGCGGGATGGGGAACGGGACGGGGGAACGGGATGGGGGAACGGGATGGGGAACGGGATGGGGAACGGGATGGGGGAGTGGGGGAACAGGATGGAGAGCGGGGGATGGGATGGGGAACTGGGGAACGGGATGGGGAGTGGCATCATATTTATTTTTATTTTGGGGTTTAATATTATTTCTATGTCTAATTTTTCCTTTCCCTTCCCTTCCCTTCCCTTTCCCTTTCTCTCTTCCACCTTTCTTTCCCTTTCCCTTTCCCTTCACACTCCCTTTCTCTTTCTCTTTTCCATCTCTTTCTTTCCCTGATTCCTGAATTTTTTTTGCCCCAGAATCCACAGCCCAAGCCACGTGCACACACTGCAGATGTGAAGTGTATTTTTACTGCCAGCAAGCACCTGGGAATAAAAAAACCTCAGCCCCAAAGCTTGATGTCTAAACAGCAGCACAGAAGTTCTAAACCAGCTGTCTGGATTTGAAAAGACATATGTCTTTGGAAGTGAACATAGAGTTCAACCTGATGTAGTGATCGACTTAGGTTCAGCTTAAAAAAGGCCCTACCGACATTTTATTGTATCTAATCCCTGCTTTCCCCTGCGTTTTAGTTCTTGCCTCTCGGCCCACTCTGTTTCACGGGGCTGTACATGGTAAAACACTTCCCTGTGTGCTTTCTGGGTTTGAGCTGCCCTGCCCCGGCACGTAGGGTCACGGTTAAGTAGAAGAGTTATCAAACTTAGTGGTTCATCTCTTTTTCATGGGTTTTTGGGCAGAAGACTTATGGGCCCGGTGTGGGAATAACTCCCAGCCCTCGGCGTCTCGTTGACCGCCTCCCGTTGTCTCGCAGGTCCCCGAGGCGGCTCCGGATCTCCGCGGTCACCGACGCTGCCGATTTTCCCGGCGCGCGCCGTTCGACGTCGAGGAGCGGCATCCAGAAGCTGTGTCGGAGCATCTCCATGGCTGGGATGTTTGGAGTAAGGGCTGCAGTCAGGGTGTAAGCTGAAGGGTGTGTGACTGTGTGTGTGTGTGCCTGTGTCTGTCTGCCTGCGAGAAGAGTGCGGGTGTGGAATGGTCCTAACCTTGTGTGTGTGAGTTTTGCCTTTCAGGCTTTTCAGCTGCTTTTTAAACTCAGAGTAAAAACAACCCAGCTGCGCTGTCTGGGGATGTTTTCCCTCCCGGCTGGGTTTGTTTATCTGGGACCCGGCCGGTCTGTGAGGTGCCGTTCATCGCCAGGGTTTGGGTGCCGACCGTGCCAGAGATTTGTCAGGCGGGATGATTTTGGGGCTCCCGGGAACCGCGTTCCCATGGGGTGCTCTTGAGACGAGAGCGAGGGTGGGTTTGTGTGTCAGCTGAAGGAGGTGTGTGGTGGATGAGTGTTTTCTTCTCCCTGTGCTGCTGTTGTTTTGGGTTTCCTGAAACAATAAAATGTAATGAATTTTCCAGAAATAGAACAATTGTTACATTGTACTGATAGGGGGTTGGCTTGTGTTGCTCTGTGTTGGTGTTTGCTGCTGCACTTGCACATATTGCTCTGTATGTCAATTGGACTTTGACCAGTGTGCATATGGATTGTATTTGTGCTTGTGTATGTTGTTATTTCCACTTGCTTTGCTGAAGTGTAAATAAAAAACCCTCGTTCAGTAAAGTTGAATAAACCCTAATAAAGATACCCCCCCTCCCCCCTTTTGGTTGCTCTCTTCCTTTGGTGTGGTTTAGTAATTTTTTCGCCGTATTTCTTGCTTTGCTGCTCTGCTTTGCTTTACTTTTCAGTCTATTCCTCCCTTGACTTTTTCTAACTCTTTATCTTTTTCTCACTGTTTAACTATTTCTGGATGTCTCTGTCACTCTATTTCTCAGTTTCTCTTTTTCTCTTCAACACTAATTCTCTTTTAAACTCGATTTCTTTTTCTCTCAAACCCTATTCTGTTTCTCTATTCCTTTTTCTCTCTATTTTTCTTTCTCTTTCTTTGTGACTCTGACTTTCTTTCTCTCTTTCTTTCTTTTCTCTGACTTTCTCTCTCCGACTTTGACTTTCTCTCTCTGACTTTGACTTTCTTTCTCTCTCTCTCTCTCTGACTTTGACTTTCAAACGACCTTTCTCACCTTCCCTCCTTTGTTCATTTTTACCTTTCTACCTTTGTTTGTTTCTGTAGCAGCTTGGAAAAAAACAGAGACCACTCTTTCTTCAGGCATGATCTGCCCCAGTCTTTGGTTAACAGAGCACAGAGGTGTTCAGTGCCATCGTGAGTCTTTAGGGCTGTGGCTCCTGCAGAGGTCCTTGGTGCTCTGATGGACGTGCTCCAAGCGTCCATCCTGGACTCCTGTATCGGGGGCGAGAAGGAAAGCATGTTTTTCCATGTCACAATTGTGACTTCTGCTACTGTGCACGTAGTAGCCTTTCTCTGTGCGCTACCCTCACCTGCCAGGTCGTTTGCACCGCGCTGACCTGCGTTGTTTCAAACGTTCGTCTTGCGCGTTGCTGCACTCCTCCCGAACCCAAGCACGGGCTGGGCTCTTCTCCTTCTCGCTAACACCGCAAGTAAGAACACCGCACAGTGCATGTGAACTCAGCAGCGCCGTGCACGTGCAGTTAAAAAGCAGTAATAAAACTCCTCAAACCTAAAAAAACCCCAGCAAAAATACCTGCACATAAGCGGCAGAACTCAAAAAAGCAAAGGAATGAGCAACGACTTGGAGAGCGGCACACGCGCAGTAAATTGAGAAGCCGTGCCCGTGCAGTAACGCGGAAAACCGCACGGGTGCAATGACAGAAAGCGACGTGCGCGCAGGGAAGCGGGAGAGCTGCGTGGTGCTGCTCGCTGCTTCCACCTGCTGGTGCACAGGAGGCACTACAGCCACCCCGGGGAGCAGCTGCAGGCGCGCATTGGCCCAACGATGCCGGCTGAAGAAAGCTGCGTGTGTGCAGGGAGCGGCCGCAGCTACCCACGCGCAGCGCCGCGGGAAGGCCGTGCGGGCGCAGCGGCTTTTTACGCTCGGTGCTGCCGCTCAGGGGGTAACATCCCGTACCGCAGGCCACGACCTCACGATTTCCGTGGGTGCCGCCGCCTCATGCTTGTCCCGGCCGTGTGGGGCTTCAGTGGCCAGAGCGCAAATCGCGGAGCGGTGGCGCTGCTGCCGCCAGGCATTCGCGGTCCTGTTGCTCGGATGCTGGGCACGTTCTGTAGGGGATAAAACGAACGTTTTGGGGGTAAAATGTGAGTTAATTAGTATGGGAGAAAATGAACGTTTTGAGGTAAAATCGAGGCAATTAGTAGGTGACATTTTGGGATGAAAATTGAGGTTCTTATCGGTAGGGGACAGACAGAGACAATTTGAGGGAAAAGACCTGAGCTAATCTGTGAGGGACAGAATGAACGTTTTGAAGGTACGTACGAGGAAAACTACAGGGGACAGAGTGAAAATTTTGGTTTTAATATAAGAAGGGCAGCGCGCCCGCGCATGCGCAGTAGCCACCGCGCCCGCGCATGCGCAGTAGCCACCGCGCCCGCGCATGCGCAGTAGCCACCGCGCCCGCGCATGCGCAGTAGCCACCGCGCCCGCGCATGCGCAGTAGCCACCGCGCCCGCGCATGCGCAGTAGCCACCGCGCCCGCGCATGCGCAGTAGCCACCGCGCCCGCGCATGCGCAGTAGCCACCGCGCCCGCGCATGCGCAGTAGCCACCGCGCCCGCGCATGCGCAGTAGCCACCGCGCCCGCGCATGCGCAGTAGCCACCGCGCCCGCGCATGCGCAGTAGCAACCGCGCCCGCGCATGCGCAGTAGCAACCGCGCCCGCGCATGCGCAGTAGCAACCGCGCCCGCGCATGCGCAGTAGCAACCGCGCCCGCGCATGCGCAGTAGCAACCGCGCCCGCGCATGCGCAGTAGCCCGCGCGCCCGCGCATGCGCAGTAGCAACCGCGCCCGCGCATGCGCAGTAGCAACCGCGCCCGCGCGGGGGCCGCGCGCAGTGGGGCAGCGCGCCCGCGCATGATGCGCAGAGGTTTCTTTCGGACCTGGGCTGCATTTCCATCCCCCGCTCTGGGAGTCACCAGGTGCGTTAGGAGCGAGCCGATCCCGCTCCCTGAGACACAAGGGCTTGCTCGAGGAGACCGTTCCTGTTCCTCTGTTCCAGCCACTCTGCTCTCCCCAAAACACCCATTTCCTCGGAGCTCCTCTGAAACTGCATTTCCATGGACCCAGGGCTCCAGAAGCTGCAGAGTCGTGCAATGGGGTTTCTTTGGGAAGGGACCTTAAGCTCTTGCAGTTCCACCTCTGTCATGAGAATTTCAGGGCTCTAAGACTCACAGAACCATTTGGGCTTGGAAGGACCTTAAAGCTCATCCAGTGCCAGCACTGCCACGGGCAGGGACACCTCCCACTGTCCCGGGCTGCTCCCAGCCCCAGTGTCCAGCCTGGCCTGGAACATTCCAGGGCATCCAGGGGCAAATCCTCCTCTCTGGGCAGACAGAATGAGCTAAACCTGGCTATTCCTGAGGGAGTGATGGCAGCACAGCCGAGTCCTGCATCCCTGATTCCCACGGGGTTGTGGTTTGGGGATTTCTTTTCCATCCATTAAAGCTCCTTTCTAGTTCCGGGAGCTGGAAGTTTGGGAGGATGTGACACCTGGCATTAGAGCCCCCATTCCAGCAGCATCCATTGCACCTGAACGTTGTGCTCGAGTCCACTTTAGACTCAGCCCAGCTTTGATTAAGTCTACCAAGGCTTTTGAGGCCATGAGATGTTGCCTGGAAATCAGAAAATGCCAAAGGGGACTGGAGATCCGTGTTGGAATCACGGGATCGCTGCTGCAGAGGGGAGGTGGAATTCAAAACCCCTCATGAAGAGATTATGTGCAGAGTTTTGACTGAAATGTAACTGTTTAACGAGCTCCAAATTGTGTGCTTTATTATATAAACATTCTATTTGCAGGAGAATATCTGGAAAAGACCTTTGGGATCGCCAAGTCCAACCCTCAACCCAGCCCCACCAGCACGCTCCCCAGCCACCCCTGTCCTCCAGCGCCACATCCACGGTTTTTGAAGCCTTGCAGGGATGGCGTCTCCACCCCTGGCCCGGCCTTGGTCATCCAGGGACAAGGATTCCTCTGCTTTTGCAGGAAGAGGGAAGGGGAAGCGTTTCCCTCGCAGATGGGACAGAAACGTGTTCCACAGGCTCCAGGCGTGGGTGAGTGACAGCTGAAGGCTGAGCCACGGTGAGCAGCAGAGCTAATTACCACCTTCCCCCAGTGCTCTAATTACCACCTTCCCCCAGTGCTCTAATTAGCACCTCCCTCAGCTCACCCTTCCACCCAGCCACTTCCTCAAGCCTGTTTTTCAGGGGTTTTGTCACCCGGCATTCGGCTGCCGCGCAGCTTTGTCCTCCAGGTGCTGCTCCTGCCCGGAATTGGACCCAAGGGGATGGAAAACGCCGTGGTTCCAGTGGGATTTGGGTCTCCGGCACATCCCGCCCGCTGTGCCCTCAGCCTGGTGCCCCCAGCCACAGGGAAAGGGAGCAGGTGGTGTAATCCCCCACCTAATCCTAAAGATTTCTCTCCAGGAATGCCGGGGCCTCCCAGCTCAGCAGAGCATTCCCTGGTGCCAGGCGCTTCCTCACACACAGGGAAAAGGTGGAAACCCAACGCTTTTCCCAAAAGCCCAAAATATTCCCCCATCTGGCAGCCGGGAGCTGAGGGAATGGGCACCTTCCCCTTCTGTCTGGGTGCCTGCGGCAGCTCCGAGGTGTTGCTCGGGGATTTTCAGTGCTGGGGCTCCTGCAGGGCCAGGGAAGTGCTTTGGGCCCCGTCATCCGTGCAGGGAAAAGCAGATATTCCATTAACCCCTTAGAGACCATTGCAGGAGCTTCCTGGGAGAACTGGGAATGGGGATCCGTAGGGGGATTGACTCCCAATTAATGCTGTCAGAAACCCTTCAGCCACCCCAAACCACCCCAAACCTTCCACAAACAAACCTGGAGGAGAACCCAGGGCCTCCTTGTGCCCTGGCCGTGTCACACCCTGGCAGTGCCACTCTGTGCTTCCCCTTCTTTGGGCCAGAATTGTTCCCAGAATGATAAACCCGGAGGGAAGTGTTTCCACCTGGGAAAGTGAGGCTGTTCCCACACCACCCTCCTATTTATTTCATGAGGAATTTTGAAATTTTGGTTTTCTGCTCCAGCCAGGGACAGAAGAAAGTTTGGGCAGCAAAAAAAATCTGAAGTTGAATCAGATCTTAAGCCTGGATTTAAAATGGATCACATTAAAAGAACCCAAAAAATCCAGAAAAGAATGAAAGAATTCGTAATTCTCTTTCTGATCTCCCTCTGCTGCATCCCTGTCCTCCCATCCACTCTTCCCATCTTCAATTATAGATCCCTCCAGGCAGAGCCCTGCCAGTGTTTCTGTCAGGGAAGTGCCAAGCCCATCCACAATGCTTTACAAATAATCACAGGGAACACAGATTTTGTGAAATACTGAAGCTTTTGCTGTTAAAAAAAATGAAGTCTCTCTGCCATGAAATGTCAGTGTGCCACCCTTCCCCAAGTAACATCCTTCCCTCTGTCACTCTCGCTCTGGCACATGGCAGGCCGGGATCATCTCCTCCTTCCCACAGGGAAGGAGTTGGGTTTAAATTCGAGACACAAACTTGGACAAAATTGAATGTCTGAGGTGTGTAAGAATAAGGGAAAATCGTCTCAGATCTTCTTCAGCTGCCTTTGTTTCCTGCCCTGTAACTCTTCACTCCCTGAAATGACTCAGAACTTCTGTCCCTGTTCCCTGGGAGCAGAGCCCGACCCCCCCCCCCCCCCCCCCCAGCTGCCCCCTCCTGTCAGGGAATTCCAGAGAGAGAAAAGGTCTCTCTGGAGCCTCCTTTTCTCCAGGCTGAGCCCCTGGGAGAGCAGGGATTGAGCAGGTGTGGGGGCTGAGGTGCTCCAGCTTTAAGGTCTCGCTCTGAGAGCACTCCGAGTTTGTTTCCAGGCTGGAAATGGTGCCTGGAATTTTGGGTGGCCAACGGGGATCTCGAGGATTTGAGGTGGCAGCTGGGAGAGAAACCTGCTGCCCAAATGGTACTGGAGGTTATTTCCCTCTCTCTGGAATCTCTGTCAATTAAGAGCCCAGCCTTCTCCGGGGCTGCAGTTGCATTATTTGCTTTCACCTCCGATCTGCCCGAGGTGGAGTGAACTCCTCTGGAGCTGGCAAACGCCAACAGATCCCATCTCCACAGGGTTAAGGGATGGAATTGTGTTTCTCTTAACCTCTTTTGACCGGGAAGTTGGGATTTTCCCCCTCTGCCTGATCCCTGTTTCTCCTTTCTCGAGTCTTGAGTTGTTTTGGGGAGCAGAAGGTTCAGGGCTGTGCCCCTGAAGCAGCTCTGGCTGTGTGAACACAGCAACTTTCTGCAAGTTAAATCTGCTGCTATTTCTGTATTTGAAAAGGAGCTGAAATGCCAGTGGTGATGTAATGTTCATTTACATTTAGGGTCTGTTTCTATTTATTTTTGCTCCTATTAACTTCATCTTGATTCCAACAGTTTGGGGTTTGTTTTTTTTTTTACCCGCTGAGGCTCTCTTTGCTGTGAACAGCTCGTTTTTTACTTCAAGCCTGCCAGATTTCCTGCCTTATCGAGTCCATGAATGAAGAAGAATGACAGGTAGAAGGGGAAATGGATGTCTCCTCCCCAAGGGAAGGCTCCTGAATTGGATAGGAGCCGTTTCTCTAGGAACTGCTGCCTCTGGTTGCCGCTGGAATGGCTCTGGAAGGAGCTTGGAGGGGATCATTCACCTCGGCTTTGTCCCGGGTGTGCAGAGCTGGGGAGATGCTTTCGGGCTGAGAGATTTCCTGTGCCATCTTCCATGAACATGAAGAGAGGTGGATTAAAAGTGCCTGCAGAGCTCTGATGTGCAGCCTGTGGCTCCCTGCTCCCACTGCTGCTCCGCTTAAGGAGTTTCTCAGCCCCAGAGCAGGAGAAAAAGGCAGAAAATCATGGAATGCTGGGGTTGTTGAGGCTGGCAAAGGCCTTTAGCATCATCAAGTCCAAACATCAACCACCACCATGGTCACACCAACCCATGAC